>NW_028227263.1:47637806-48107806 GCF_978045245.1 Mus caroli | reverse complement strand
TTTGGCTACCATGAAAGTCAGAAGAGGGCGTAGCATCATCCGGAAATGGAGTTCTGGCTGGTTGTGAACCACCATAGAGGTGCAAGGAATCCCTGGTCCTCTGCAAAAGCAACAAGCGCACTAAACAACTGAGCCATCTCTCTGAACCCTCTTTCTTTTATTGTTTAGATTTCTTTTTATTTATGTGTATGTGTGTATGTGCATGTGTAAGGTACCTCGAGGGCCAGAAGAAGACATAGGATGCCCTGGAGCTGGAGCTATAGGTAGTGGTGAAGCATTTGACTTGGGAGTTGGGGACCAACCTCAGGTCCTCTGTAAGAGCAGGAAGCACTATCAACTATGGAATCATTTCTCCAGCCCTGCAAAAACTGGTTTCTGCCCTGAGCTTGAAGTGTACACTCAGAAAGCTACTTAACTACTGTTGTGATCATAAAAAGATAAAGAGATATTAATATATGATCTAAGGTAGTGTGGTAAGGTGTGGGGGAAGGGGGGACCTCGGCGGCCCATGCCAAGGCATCCCTTCCCCCTGAGGGACCAGTCACAAGATCGTACAGCACAGAATAGAGTTTATTCAGGGAATGGGGAGGGGAGTTAAGAGAGCAGCAGAGACAGAAAAAGGCAGAGAGGAGAGAGCAGAGAAGCAGAGACCCTCCATGGCCACGTAGAGAGAGGGAGGAAGGGAATGCAGAGAGAGGGGGAACAAGAGAGCAGGAGAGAAGCAAGAGGGAAGCAGGAGTAAGAGAGGGAGGAGGGGGCAAGCAGCCCCTTTTATAGTGGACTGGGCTACCTTGCTGTTGCCAGGTAACTGTGGGGGTGGAATCCAGACAGAATACCAACAACTACTCTAGACCTAACCACCAGTAAGTGACTTCTTTATTAATGCACCAGATACGTATGCCACCATCTGCCTATGTATCAGGCCCAAGTCTGGGCATTAAGGACCCCAGGGCGATGGTTCTCAATCTTCTCAATGCTGCAACCCCTTTAATAGTGTTCCTCATTTTGTGGGGAACCCCAATCATAAATTACTTTGTTGCTATTATTATAAATAGTAATATAAATATTCATGTTTTTGATGGTTTGGGGTGATCCCTGTGAAAGGGTCATTAGAGTTCTAAAGGCTCATGACCCAAATCACTGCTTTAGGGAGGAACAGTATATCTGTTACTGTTGCTGTCCTCAGTATATCTGACAAATACACACCAGGACTATGCATACCTTTAATCAATTGGGAGGCAGAGGCAGGTGGATTTCTGTGAGTTTGAGGCCATCCTGATCTACAGAGTGAATTCCAGGACAGCCAGGGATGCACAAAGAAACCCTGTCTCAACATATAAACAAACAAAAAGCATCTCCCTGCTGGAAGGGGGTGACATGGAAGCTGAAGCAGGGAAGATAGAAACTGATCAGGCTGGAGGTGTGAAGACAGAGGCACTCACTCCCCTGCACCCCCTGCCACCTCCTAGCCATCTTCTTTCACACAGCAGCAAAGGGAAGGTCTGTCTAGAGCCACCCCTGAACATACTCAGAACCCAGATGCCCGTCTGTCTACAACCCCTTCCTCCAGCCCCACACACAGGTCACTCTCACGGGGTTACAGAGTGTGGGGCAAGCTGAGGGAATTACTACCTGTGTGACAGAGAATATTTAGGGCTTGATCCAAGTGTGACTTTCCTCACATCTGTGGGAAGAACTCTGCCTGGAGCCCCTGGATTCCCACAGGCTCCCCTACTCTGTTCTCACTTGCTCCTCAGAAGTCCCTGAGTATGAGAAAGCCTCTAGGGGAGGGTGAAGACACCCAAACAGAACAGTGAACTTGGGTCAGCCAGGCAGGGAGTGGAGTCAGGCAGGGACAGGCAGGGGCGATGTAATACAAACACGCAAGTAGAGGTGAGTTTCTGGCTGCATTGGCTCCTGGAACACTTTAAACCACCAGCCAGGTAGGGCTCTTGAAATAGCAGTATTCCAAGACTACATCTTTTTCATCTAGAACTTTCTTTGTATCTTCAGCCACCCTTTTCCCATGGCTACCTTAACAGGAAGGCAGGAATGTGGCAGCAGGCTAGGGACCTGTGGGGGCTGTCACATGGGTTGAATTCACTATGAATCCTGCTAATTCAGCACCGGTTGAATCGGCCTAGAGCAACAGTCATGTTATCTGCTGTTGATTCGGCAGCGGGGCAGGGCTCAGCTGATTGACTGGTCTGCTTTGGCCGACATTGGTATCAATGGAGTCAGCTAGGGTCTTCAACTTGCTGGGAAAGAGACTGAAGCTTCTCTTTCTCTTCATGTAGTCTTGGGGGCTTTCTACATGCTCTCGGTAGACTTTGTACAAGGCACGTCAGAGCTCCCAAGGCAGCAAACCAGATCATCTTAAGACTTAGGCCGGGGGCTGATGAGATGGCTCAGTGGGTAAGAGCACCTGACTGCTCTTCTGAAGGTCCAGAGTTCAAATCCCAGCAACCACATGGTGGCTCACAACCATCCGTAATGAGACCTGACACCCTCTTCTGGTGTGTCTGAAGACAGCTACAGTGTACTCACATATAATAATAAATAAATAAATCTTTAAAAAAAAAGACTTAGGCCTTATGCTGAGGGGGGAAATATATATGTGTGTATGTCTATCCGTGGTGAAGAGTTTGCCTGGAAGATGTAAGGCTCTAGGTTCATTTCCCTTGTGCCACAAAAATTAAAAGTTTTAAAATAAATAAGGAAATAAAACAAGATAGGTTTAACATGGGCCTTCTTCCACATTATCCTGTATTTAAAGTACATCTTCCAGTTCTGGGTGTGGTATTATATACTATATATATTATATACTATACTCCCAGCACTCGGGAGCCTGAAGTGAACTCCAGGATAGAATGAGTAAGTTATACGGTGAGACCCTGTTTCAAACAACAAACCATGGGCTGTCAAAATGGCTCAGAGGGTAAAGGTGTTTGTCTCCAAGCTTGCCAGCCTGAGCTCCATCCTCGGGAACCATGTGATGGATGGAGAGAATGAACTCTTGCAAAGTGTCCTCTGGTGTGTGTGCATCCATATAAACATATATTAAAAGTGTAAACTTTGAAAAAAGATGAAACAAAATAAAAATCACATTGTCCTAATCAAAGTCATAGGCTCAGCTTGGATTCAAAGTGGGTGTGAAGGCCAGGCTGTGAATACCAGGACACAGTCTGATGAGGATATCTCATTGACAGTCAAGAGGCAGTACAGGGAGGGATGTGGTCCTGTCTTTCTGCCATCTTCCTTTGTCATCTTGCCTCCACTGTTCCAGTCTGCACCTTAGAAAGCATTCCTAGGTGACAGCCCTTGGCAGTGTGGCAGGTGCCTCTTTGGCCCCATGAATCAGCGCATGTCCTCCCTGTAGGCTCACCCAGACATCCTGAGCCCTTGCCCATCACAGAGGAGCCTCAGACAGCTCTCCTCACTTAAGTCAAAGAGCAATGGTGGTTTCAGGCACAAGGTAAAGGTGTTCAGAGAGGAAAGGGACAGGAGTTCCCACTTCTCTCAAGTCTAATGGGTCAGCTCCAGCCCCAACCAGGGAAGTCCCTAAGTATGGTACTGCTCCTCATGGTATCTCCCCTGAGAGCTGGCAGTCCCAAGGAAAAAATGAGAAGAAGGAAGAGGAGGAGGAAGAGGAGGAGGGGGAGAAAAAGGATGGAGAGTAAAAAAATGGAGACTTATGAATTTTGCCAAGATGGAGGGTGGTTCAAAATAAAAGATATTTCATGGATGTATCACTTAACTGTACTGTAAGCACCATGCTAAATGTTTACCAACATAGACTTCCCTGGGAGGGGCCTCCATAGCTATTTTTTTCTTTAAACATACAAGTCTATGGCTAAAAGAGACGGTGGGTGACTTCCCCAGGAATCAGCAGTGCCAGGCGTTGAGGCCAGATGAACTCCTTCTGGAAACCCGGGGACTGTTAGTGAGGTGCACCGAGTCAAGTCATTGGTCACCGTCTTTGATTCATTAGGGAATCCAGCTTTTTTCCCTCAAAGTGGGACTTTCCACCCTTCATTTAGCACGAGAGTCGAGCCCTCATATATCACCTGGCTTATTTATTGCCTCTAACAATCAATGAATTAGAAAATCGTTCTTAGCTTGATCTTTCAAGCCTCTGACCAATGTCTCTTCTTCTGTGTCTTCCCGTATCAATGTACACAATTATCATATGTGTAGTAGATACACACAGACACACAGACACACACACACAAACACACACACACACACAGACACACACACACACACACACACACACACACACACACACACACAGAGGTATATACACCAAGAAACATGACCTTCGCTGATCTTCCCAGTTTGAAACATTTTGCCTAAGGAGTGTGTGACTTAAAATGGCAAATGGCGTCAGTAATTAAAGAATAAACACAGGAGGAAATCCCCTCCATGCTCGGCAAACACAATAATCCCCCAAATACAGTCTGTGGTACTTAAATAAACAAAAGGTAAGATAAGAAAAAGAGAAAAACCAACAGGGGCGTGTGGCTTAGCTGAATGGCCATGCTCCTGTAGCTGGAAGGATGGAAGCATTGAGGATGGATATTAAGTGCTGAGCTCAGAGCACAGTATTGATTGTTACCTGGGACACTGACTGGGCAGCAGTGTACGGTAGACATGACCAGCACTGGACACCTTCCCTTTGTGGATACTGGCCATGATTCATTACTGATAGGATAAACATTTGCTCTCTGGTGAATGTTAGCCAAGAAGGAATGTTGACCTTCCAGGGCCTGGGCCACGTTAGCCTCTGGTGACCTCTACTGTCATAGACATCACCTTTGGAAGGAGCTAGGTATGTGTGGACTTCACATGCAGTGACAAAGCTTCTGCCTTTCACATCCCTGGTGGGCTTGTTCAAAAAAATAAATAAATAAGTGGCTTGTGAGTTGGCCTGATGGCACTTGGATGGGAGTTTCTGCCTCTCTGCTACTCTTTCTCAGTGCCCTTGGTCCCGTCGGTATGGAAGATACAGGGTCTGGAGTGTGGCTACATAGAGAATGGAATTCCTGTTCCTGAAGATTCCAATGGGCTCTCTGGAGCAGACTGCTCTGTGACCTCACCACACTAGGTACACCTTCACTTTCTCTACTATTGAGATGACCAGAGCCCATGACAGTGGCTTCATGGACAGTGGCACCTTAGAAGGACCCTATGCTTGCTTTCCGGCTCCTCTTGCCATCCTGAAATTTTAAACACTTCTGAACAGCAGACTCAGGTTCTTGTACACTGTGTTCCAGATTGTCTATAGCTAGGTCTGAAGCACAGAGTGCTGCCACCTGCTAGACCCTGGGGGACCTGGGTCTGCACCTCAAAGTGTGATCTTGAGTCTCACACATGTGAAAAGGGGCCAAGAAGAAAAACATCTGCAGCTTTGACCTTGAAGAAAAACATCTGTAGCTTTGACCTTGGCTTTTTCTGCTGGAGGTTCTACACAACATAGTCTGATAGGATCTACTCAGAGTTGTATAATCTCCCCGATTTGCAACAGAAAAACAACTTCAATCTGATGGCTTTTTGGTGTTTCTGAGCACCCTTCTAGCAGTGACAGCCAAGGAGTGGATGATGGTATCGGTAGATAAAGTGAGGCTGTTTTCCTCATTTATAAGGTGTGGTGGTTTGAATATGCTTGGCCCAGGGAGTGACACTATTAGGAGGTGTTGCCTTGTTGGAGATGTCACTGTTGGGGTGGGCAATGAGTCCCTCCCCCTAACCAACCATGCAAGAGCCAATCTTCTCCTAGAAGCCTTCAGATATAGATGTAGAACTCTCGGCTCCTCCTGTACCATGCTTGCCTGGATGCTGCCATGCTCCCACCTTGATGGTAATGGACTGAGCCTCTGAACCTGTAAGCCAGCCCCAGTTAAATGTTGTTTTTATGAGAGTTGCCTTGGTCAAGGTGTCTGTTCACAGCAATAAAATCCTAACTAAGACATATGGTGAAAAACTACTGGACACAACTGTAAGGAAGAGAGGAAGGGTACTTCTGGGGCACCTTATTTTGTGACTGCCAGAGTTCTGGTTCTGCACAAATGTGACTTCATGCCCTCCTCTTGTGGACAGAGGTATCTTCACCTTCATTTTTCAGGCTCAGGGAAGTCACACAATCGGTTTGTGTTTTTTGTGTGTGTGTGTGTGTGAATCCAAAACGGAATCTTTGCACGAAGTTGGAGACTGTTTATTCTAAGGCACTCTGGAAGTGGCAGGACTTCTGGGGGGAGGGGGAAGACCCTCTGAATGTATCTGGATGGCTAGAAGCTGAGAATGGTACTTAAAGCCTTCCTCCACCAGTCCATTCAATCTGGGGTGTGGCCACCAGGTGGTGCTGTGGGCCAGATGCCTCTCCAGAGCACTACCAGTGAGGGAGGTCTAAGGCTGCAAGAGGCTATGTTGGCAGTGTTTGGACATCTCATGTCACAGGATGAGGCTGCAATCTGATGTCTGTGCCCTCGCCTTCACTCCAGGAGCTCAAGCCTTGCCTCCCCTTTTGTTTTTACCTTTGTTACCGTTTTTTTGAGATAGGGTCTAATTTAGCAGCACAAGTTCACCTCCAACCTTGCAGCCCCAGAGCCTGAATGTAAACCATCGTCCTCCTGGCTCTGCCTCGGGAATCCTGCATCGCTGGTGACCACCACCAACCCCTGCCCCTGTGGCAGCCTGAATGCTGAGATTTCTCTCTCTCTCTCTCTTTTTCTATTTTTCCCCCTTTTGGCTTTGTACCTGTTTTTAAGATTCCTATGTGTGCACAGAACTTCGTAGAGAGATCTTGTCTCAAAACAAAACAGAATTCCTTCCACCAGTAGGGCTTCGGGAGGGCCCTGGCCTATTGTGTAATAGTACAGTATTTCCTCCCTCCTACATCTGAAGCCTATCCTGCCTGATATCCAGGGCTGCCTATCCCCCCGAGTGACTGGAACCCTCCCACCTCAGCTCTTTTTGCGCTGATCAGGTGCCCTGGACTCAAGAGTTTCTAGTTGATAAATTTCCCACGGTGACCTTACTGGCAAGGAAACACAGTCCCTGGATGGATGCCCATTGTTGGAATGTTCTGGACTCGGTGCCATCCACCCTTCACCCATGACCTTTCCTGAGTGCCACCTCCTTGTTCTGGTCTGCCTCTCATGAGCGATGCGAGGCTCCCGCTAGGCTCCCATCACTGGCTCCAAGCTAGGGATCCTGTTATGTCCCCCTTGGTGGGGGACCCAGCTCAGCACAGAGCCTGGATCGAGTACAGCAACAGATTGTTGTTGGTGTTGATGACGGTGTTCGATACCTCCTTAGACTGGTCAGTCAGAACCAACCTGTTGACAAGCCAACTTGGGCCGCAAAGAGCTGGAAGTGAGCTGTCACCGAAGTGTTCAAACAGAAGTGACCGTTAGAGCAAGGCACACTAGGAACTGGTTGTCCTAGGTGAGAAAGAGCTGAGGGGCTCAAATAGGACAAGAACAGAGCCCCACAGCTACAGCCTGAGCTGAGGCAGGGGCGTGCAAGGCCCCAGCAAGCTCACTGCTAAAGCTGGACAGGTGGTGGGTGGAGGTGGGGTGGCATGGATGTGGGTGAGGGAACTTGATGGAGTATAGGAAGAGGGTTGGTCCACCCAAGTGGCTGCCTCTCATACATTGTCATACACCCCCAATAAACTGCCCAAGGTGGGGTCTAATGTATCTTTGTGGCCCCAACCCCAGTCCAGTGATTTGTCAGCATATGCTAGTTCAGTGACGGAAAGAACTCTTTTTTTTTTGGTTTTTCAAGACAGGGTTTCTCTGTGTAGCCCTGGCTGTCCTGGAACTCACTTTGTAGACCAGGCTGGCCTCGAACTCAGAAATTCGCCTGCCTCTGCCTCCCAAGAGCTGGGATTAAAGTCGTGTGCTACCACGCCGGGCGGAAAGAACTCTTACATGTGTTTATTAAACCAAGGACCCGTTGCAGGGTGGGCTGGGCTGGGCTGGGCTAGCATGAGAAGGCATAGCTCTCACTGACTTTCCCAGAGCATCTCTGGGACCAGCCCCAATGCCCACATGGTCACTGACAGCCAACTTCTTCCTAAGACCTCCTGACCCACACCCAGAACAGAGTCTTACAAAAGTGAACGAATAACATTTATCTTCCTTTCCATCCCCCGGCCAGCAGAGGTGGGGGTTAAAAGTGGCAGTTCATTTAAAAACAAACAAAAACAAAAAACAAAAAAGGGCAACAACTCATACAATGAAGACAGGAAAGAATCCAGGGCTGGAGAGCTGAGATGTGGCCCTGGGGGTGAGCACAGCGTGCCTGGGAGACCCTTCCTGCCCCGCTCCTTGGAGGGGGAAACGGGTCTCTGGGCTCTGGCCCATGGACATTAAGTCCACAAGTCCCTTGGAGCTTGTGGCCAGATGGCCACAATTGCATTGACTTAGAAAAGCATCTTAAGACAGGGTCCCTGGGGGAAATGTGTACGTTTCCAGTCTCGATGCTTCGGGACTCCCATCCCAGAGGAAGAAACTGACAGGCTTGAGACTGAGATGGTCCAAGCTTCCTGAGGCTCTGAAAGGGGGACTGACCTTGCTCATACCATAAGCTGGCCACCGGACCTAGGGTCCCCACCCATGTGATCTTGTTGTTGCTACTGCTGGGCACAATGGGAAACAGCACAGACAATGAAGGGTAACAGGGTACCCAGCAGGGGAGGGATGGCAGAGCCCCCAACCTCAGCAGGAGGCTGGGCTCCAAGACACCAGGTGAGCATGTTTGCTGCTCTTGGTCCCATATTACCATCTTCCCCACAAGGAGGGTGGATTTGATTTTCTCTCTAGGTCCTTCTATTGTTAAGATTCTACCCAGGATTCCATGAGAAAAGGAAGAAGTAGGCCTCATGGGCCCAGAGCAAAAAGGTGTGACTAGACACTGGGCTCCAAGGGACCTTCAGCCCAGTGGACCTGAGTCAGCTTTGCAATGCGGGTGCTCACCTACATGTAGTCCAAACATCATGGGTCAGGTCAGTCCAGACAAAAGGGAAGGCACTTAGGGACAACTGGGGCAGGGCTCAGGAAGGGACAACCAAAGTCTGGTTTGGCATCAGTCCCTTTGCTCAGAGTTCTGGGAGGTGAGCCATGGTGACAAACCGGCAGACTTTGTTATTGGGTATAGGCCCCAGGTACAAAAACTATCCTTGGCCCATATCTTTACTGAGATGGCCGCCACTTAGACCTGTAGACTCTCCACAGGCATTGGCACGTTAAAATATTAGTGGGGACCTGAGCAAGCCCAGGACAGCAGTCTGTCAAGTGGCCTCAGGCCACACCATTCGTCACAAGATGTCTGGGCCCCTGGCAGCAGATTCCTGGGTGTCTCCACAGTGTAGGACTACCTTAGGGCTGGAGCCAGGCTGCCGGTGGTAGGCGCCCTCCCGCACCAGGCGCCGGCACTGCACATCCTGGCCTACGCTGACACTTTGTAAAGCAGGGAGGTGATGTAGCAGCATCTCAGGCAGGGGCACCAAGCTGGAGCCTGACAGGTCTAGTTCCTGCAGCAAACCCAGGCCTGAAAACACCTCAGCTCCTGCCCACTTGAGCTTGGGGTTGCCTGACAAGTCCAGGACCTGAAGGCCTGGGAGCTCCCGGAAGGCGTGGGGTGGTAGATGGAGGATACCCTGCAGGCTGGCCAGTGACAGGTGGGTGAGGCCTGCCAGCCCCATGAAGGCATCTGGGTTGATGGTAGCCAGAGGGTTCCCATCCAGGCTCAGGTAACGCAGGGGTAGGTCTCGGAGATCGGGCACAGCTCGGAACCGGTTCCAGGACAGGTTCAAGCTCTGAATGGTAGGTGCAGGCAGGCTGGCCCTGGCTGGATGGGGAAGCAGGCGGTGGATAAGATTGTGGGATAGGTCCACATGCAGTGCCCGGCCCTGGCTGTGGGTGGTGAAGGCAGATATCGAGACCTCTCGTAGTCGGTTATGGCTCAGATTGATGTCACTCAAGGGGGAGCTGGTGAAAATCTCTGCCGGCAGGGCTGCCAGGCCATTGTGGCTGAGGTCGAGTGACTCCAGGTAGCGCAGTCGGGAGAAGGCAGAGGGCATGATGCTGGTGAGTAGGTTGTAACTGAGATCCAGGCCAGCCAGTGTGGTATAGCCTGGCCCTGCCAGGACTGACTCATTCACGGTTACTAGCCGGTTGGAAGACAGGTCCAGGTGGGCTGTATCCAGAGGGATGGGCACAGGCACAATGTGGGGGCCCAGGCTGCTGCAGTCCACTCGGATCAGGCTGAAACTGTCAAAGAGGCCGAATGTCTCTTCTTCACACTGGCAGCCAGGGAAACACGGCCGAGTCGTCTGCACTCTGCCCACGGCCAGCAGCAGCAGGAACAGAGAGCACAACATGGTGACACCTGGAAAGAGAGCTGCAGGTGAGGGGTGGCTGTACCAGACACTCGCATCCTGGCCTATAAGAGACAGCCCATGTGTAGGGACACAGCGGGAACTTGTCACAGCTCCTAGCCTCCTGAAACACTCTTAACCCCTAGTCCCTACTTTTCTTTGCCCTCAGTCCCCACATCTGTATGGTTAAGGGTTGGACCACGTGGGTGGACCTCCAACCAGGAGCATGAGATCCAAGTGGCCTGCTCTGACCAAAGTAAGGGTACCCGGACATCTTACGTGAAATCTGTTAGACCGGACAGTCTCTTGGCCGCTTTTACTGTAACTGCTGATCTGAAGCTCAGAGGCTGCTGGAGACCCAGGTAGGCCAGAGAGGACTTCACAGCACAAGCGTGGAGTTGGGGGCTTCATTCACCTTTGCTGAAATGAAACCACAGGTCGGCTGCTGAGTTGGCTGCCTCCGAACACTGTCTCCTCTAACCCTTACCATCACCTACAAGACAGAGTCATGTCTCCATCCCACTAAGGGAGAACTGAGCTTTGAAGGGTTGGAGACAGGCATGAATCCAGCTAAGCATGGTGGTACTGCGTGGTGTAGACACCAGAGCCAGGATCCTTTGCTGACTGCCCTCTACCTTAGCTGGTTCTCTTGCAGTAAGTAACATCTTCCTTTCTACTTAAGATCCAGTGTCCAGACTCTCAAAGATGCTTGTGAGACATCCACCATCCTAACTAAGCCCCTGGTTTCTTACCCACGCCTTACTTCCCGCTAACATAGCCGGATCACCTCTCTGCTCTCCCTCTTTTAACTGTGAAAGGTGGCGGGCTTGTTACCCCATTGTACAGGAAAAGAAACGGAGGCCCAGAGAGAACAAGTGCCTCACCACCAAACTAGCACAAGACAGGGCAGAATTAGACCCAGGCCTGCTCAGTGCTTCTATCTCTGTCTCCTGTCCCCAGAGGGCTGCTGGGAAGTAAGCAGAATCCAGGAGGGGCTTTGCTGAGACCCAAGCCACTCACCCCTTCCCCTCAATTCCTTCTGTGAAATTACAACAGAAGCTGCTACTTATGTCTGACACTATGCATGCTGTCATATCTAAGGGTCACATGAGTCCGTACAGGCACACTCAAGGTTTGCGATCACATGCTGGGTGGTATTAGCATGAGAACCAGAGGGTTATAAACTGAGAACCTCTAAGTGGCCCCCTCCCCTGCTAGGTGGCCACTCAGGAGACAGAAGGCTCTTCATCTGGGTGGCCTGTCCTCCTGCCTGTCTCCCTTCCACGGGCCTCCAGAGAAAGAAATAGGGGTGAAGTGGGAGGGGTGAGGACCTGCCCACCTTCTAGGCTGGGGGTTGGGGAGCAGCTGGGTAGCATTACCAGCCCTGCATGAAACTTTAAAGGGGCAGCCACTTGATCTGCACTCTGGCTCCATCCTGGGCTCACCTCCCCTACCCAACCCTGGGGCCCTTCTTGCCCACCCCTTTCTTTTGTAGAGACCAATTGGAGGATTAAACCCGGCCCAGGTGCATCCTGGGCTTGGTCCCAACCAAGGCAGGACAGAGTGTTCCAATGTTTGCACCAAGAGGAAAATATTAAGTTGCTCCAGGCCCCCTTTGTTCCCCAGGGAACTCTCCCAGAGATCATTACTCCCACCCCTACCCCGCCCTCTAGCTAGGCTGATCTGCTTCAACCCACCCTGCCTGGGGTTTAAATAAACACCACAAGGGGCCCCCAAATCGCCCTTTGGCTCTCAGAGGTGATTATACAATGCGCTCACAAAATGCCAAGTGGCTTCTCCTGAGCTGAGCTCTAGCTTATATAACCAGCGGGGCAAATACAGCCCAGATGTTGCTCTCCTCTGGGCCCTGGCCCTGGACTCTGCACAGGGAGGCAAAGTCTATCCTGCCATCCTCACACAAGCCAACAAACCCCTGCAACCTCATCTGTGAAGAGCTTCACACAGCCTTCCCTGGAGAATCTGGAACATAGCAGCGGTTCTCGCCATGAGATAAAGGAGACAGGACTGCAGGTGGAGACCCACCTAGGCAGCCTGGGTGATACATGCTCTAGGCCAGAACCTTGTTCTGCTGTGCCATGAACATCTTCCAGGGCCCTTTCTGTCATACTTAGGCCCTGGGGAACTCTAGTGGGAAACAGGAAGAGACAAGCCCCTGTCCTGTAGACCTCAAGTTTGCCCAATGAGACCAACCCTCCCATCTCCCATTAAATGATCTGAAGAGTCACTTGCTAATATTTTGGAGATACTTGAGAGGAAATGAAAAGGGGAAGACAGTCCTTCAAAGAGCTGCTGTAAGGACTAGACATGTCCCCCTATGGGGGACATGCCCAGTGTAGCCAGGACACTGACAGATATACAGCATGGGCTACTCTGTCTCTCTAGGGTAGATGTCAGACAGAGGGACCCCATCGTGCTTCACTACATTCCAGGACGCTGACAAGAAAGCGACAGGGCAACTCTGTGTTGGGACAAGTCCCAGGGGAGAGTCAGAAGCCATAGGTCTCTGTCTCTGTTCTGCCCTGGATCGTTGTGACCACCAGTCAAGTCCCACCCCTCTGTAAGCCTCTGCTTCCCGTCTTCACAAATATAGGGTTTAGTGCCAACCCGAGTTACAGAGTTTTAAAGCTGAACAAAACGCTAAGCACAAAGCATGTGGCTAAGCCTTGCTGGGTGTGAGTGGGAGGGATTGTTAGGGCCCCCTCTCACCCATAGCAACAACACTAACATCTTGGACGCAGGAGTTCTTGTGACTTTTCAGTTTTATGTCCAGGAGTTTGAGTTCCTCATCTGTGCAGCAGTATTAATGCTGCTCAGCCTCCATTCAGGGACCCTCTGCCCCGGGGAGAAAGGACAGAGTCAGGCAGGCAGCGCAGAAAGGCATCCATCAAGGATGTCTGGGGAGAAGAGAGATCTCTAGGTCAAGAGATCTTTTCTACAAAACCTGACCTGCAGATGAAAGACATCTGGAGGATCAACAGAACACAAGGCAAGATACTTCACACAGCTCTGAGCTGGTAGACAGCAGGTCCTGTGAGGCCAGCCATGAGCTATTTAGGGCCCACGATGTCAAGTCCACAGTGACCCTAAAGACAGTAGGCTGCTGTTTCGTGAGGTCAAGCATGAACAAACAGTAGGTATAAATGCTACGAGCCTGGCAGCTCCAAGCGGCTCTCTCGACATCATATCCCGAACCTGCCAGGAGACAGAGTTAGCCATATCACTGCCCTAGGGGATTGTTTGTAAAGCCACAGAAATCAATTGCTCCCATACAAGAGGCCTCTGGAAGTTGGAGATGCCCTTCTCCCTTCCTTCTCTGAATCCCCTTAGGGACTGGACCCTCTTTGTTTTCTGGGTAGCAGCTTTCCTACACAGTCAGCTGTTGTTCACACTGTCCACAAACAGAGAATTCCAGGCTCGTGAGCTGCAGAGCCCTTGGAGATGATGGTTGACTGAGGCCCAGAGGGGCATTAAGGGAAATGCAGACAGCATAGCAAGGCCCAGTAGCTGGGGCCCACCGCCTCACAAGGTCCTAACATCACACACATCTACTGGCCTGCTTCTGCCTGGTGGAACAAATCGCTCTCTGTCTCCACAGGCTCCCACTACCCCTCCCTCCTGGCCTCTCACACCTCAGGCTACCAACAGGCCTCCTTCAGAGGGTACTGAGAAAATTCAAATTTCAAACATAAGGTGCCAGCAGCTTGGGACAGAGCACCTCCTTTCTTAACCTAGGTATCTTTCCCTAACTGAAGTCAAAGTCAGACTTGGTGGCAGGGTGGCAGCAACAGAGACCCAGCAAGAAAGCCACAGGGGTGGCTACTGGACCTGGTACTGGCTGGGAATCCAGCTCTATCACTAGAATCCCAGCGTTCTCTGCAGGGACAAGAAGTGAAGGCTGTGGACCCTGTCTGATGGAGCAGCCTGCTCAGGAAGTACTTAGTCCCTGGTGGCTGTTCTAGATCTCCAGGAGGTGGTGACTTCTCCTGTCTGCCCCTTCCCAGCAGGGTTCCTATTTGCAGAGCCAGACTCCCAGAAGGTTCTCAGACACCCTGTTGGTATCTGCTGAGGAGGCTTCAACTACCCTCCTCTTCTGTGGACACCTCTCTGGGGTTGGGTTCCAGGTTGGAGTCCAGGCTCCTCCTGGGCCTGGTTGCCAAGACCTGATAGAGCACCACAGCATTTCTGACCCACAGAACTTCCTAGTTTTTTTTAGTAACAACTTCAACAGGATACCCCAGTTACAGGAGCTAAGTGGGTAAGGGGCTAGCTGCAGGTTGGTTCAGTGCCCAGCCCCCTCACTCCCCTCAGCCAATAGAGATGATAATAGGATTCTCCAGGGAGAGATTTCCTAAAGTGAAAGGAACTAGAATTTGGGAAATAGAATTAGAATACTGGGAGCCTCCGGCAGCGTGGCTTTCTCTACAGAATCAAGATTGCCAGTATGTGTGACTCCCACTCCACTGTAGTCCTTCAAGGTGCTGCTTAGTGTCCCTGTCGCACAGGCAAACATTGGCATGCTATTCAGCCAGGTAACAGAGGAACCACGAACCAGACCCAGACATGATAGCTTCAAACCCACAGTTGGCCTCAACTTGTAAACTTGGCAGTGTGGACAGCTGCTCAGAGCTGGTGATGCTGGGCTGTAATGGCATGCTTACCTAGCCATCCTCTGTGGGCAGAGAAGGGGAGTTAGGGCTTCTTATTTTTTCCCCTGGATCAGGTAATATATTACTATATACCGGGTATTATTGGCTGGGGGGTTGATGGTACATGCCTTTAATCCCAGCACTTCAGAGTGGCTGGAGGATCTCTGAGTTTGGGGCTAGCCTGGCTCACATGGTGAGTTCCAGGGCAGCTGGGGCTATATAGTAAGATTCCGTTTCAAAACAAGGAAGCAAGCAAACAAACGAAAATGCCTAAAAGGCGTTCAGGCACATAGAAGGTGACAGTGTCACCAAAGGACACTTAGGCCTGTCCCATGCATGCTCAGCAATTATGTCTGACCACTCTGCCAAACCAGGAAGGTCGAAGGCACTGCACTGGTCTTAAGGCTGTCTAGAGAGTCTAGAGAGGTTCAGCGACTTGTCCAGAGTCACATGGCCACTGACGAGACAAAGGTTGGATCCAGGTATTCTGAACCTAGCACCTGGCCTCCTTCACAGTATGAGTGGGGCCTGGAACTTCAGCACCCTCCCACCAGAAGAATGTCACCCACAGGGTGATAGACAAGGCCCCAAATGCTATTTTCTCCTTCCAGCTGATCTTTGGGGAAATTGTCAAGTTCCCACTGATCTGCAGCAGCATGTGAGAACGCAGGGAGAGGCTGCATGGGGCAGGAGAAAGGGGACCTGAAGGTTGGGTCCTTACAGGACTTCATGTGACGGTGACACCCCAGTCTCGAAACACGGAGAGCAACTGGTGCTGCTCCCTTAAGAGAAAGGAAGGACTTAGCCTGAGCTGGCCCCAGAGGGTCTCAGTGAGTGTTGTCTTGTCTCTGTGAGTAACTGCAGGGCCAAAAAAGAGATGCTAAGACACACCGGATGGAGGAGAACCCAGAAGTTATCCCTGGAGGTCTTGGATTCTCTCTCAATGTCCCATCCAGGGTCCTGATCAAGTTCCCCTGGGATCTGGGAAGGTGACAGAAGCCAGAGCAAGCTGAAGTAGGGGGTGCCACCTATGGTCAAATGAGAAGCTGGCACCAAATCAGCAGTCACTCCTGGGCAGGTAGGTCACTGTCTGTCCTCTTCCTCACCCTGCGGAGGTCATACTCGGGAGAACTCTGTAGCCCTCTGGCCTCTGGCCTCCACTTCTAACTAAACACTGCCAAAGCTCTACACAAGTGCCCCGCTGGGCACCAGAGTATAGCCTCCCACTGAAGACCAAGCCCCCACCACAGTGCCTCGTCTAAAACCAATTCCACAAAGACAGCCTCTCAGGCTGAATATCTGTCACTCCCCAGGGACTTCTTTCTTTGCACAGGCTATTTCTTTTGACAAAGATGGCAAAGCCCTCCCCCTTTGTCTTCCACAAATTCCCACCTGTTTGATTCAAAAGCTAGCTTTTCCGTGAGGCCTTCCCACCCTAACCTGGCTTTCATCCCCTGAAGGGCCACTGGGCTATGGCTGTCTAAGAATGTGCCGAGCTCCTCTCTAGCGTGGATACTAGCATGGCGGGGGCAGAAACCAGAGAGGAAAATGACAGGGACAGAAAGGCTTCCTTCTGCTTGGGTGCTTCCTGGAACTAAGGGTTTGGCTAAGTGGTAAAACCAGGTTTAAAGTTAGGGGTTCATGTTATTTCTGCCTCCGCTTGTAGTCACACAATGTATGTAACCAGACACCCAGAAACCACATCTCAGTTTATTAGCACATGTAGTAATTTGTTATGCTATTTACCAGTCACAACACCATCAGTGAACAGGGATCAAAATTTCCCTTCAAAGGAGCCTGAGAATCAGACAGGTGACAGGACACCTGCCAGGTGATAGAGGCTATGGAAGGAGAGCACAACTCCCAGACTTCCTGACTGGAAGACATGCAAGCACCCTGCCTTCAGACAGGCCTCCCAGACTCCAGCACCGTCCAAAGGCCAGAGGAAAAAATGATCAAACACCCCCCACCCCATGGTTCTGTTTTCTCCAGCAGCTCTCTGCACTCAGGCTCAAATGGGAGATCAGACTGATGCTCAGCGACTCTGCCTTCCCTCCCAGCCTTTGGGTAACTCCTATTCCCCAACACCCTGAACCCTGACTGGAAGACAAGTACCTGGGTGCTGTTTCCAGAACACACAGAACCCTGCATGTACTGTGGGAGGCCTTTCCGGCCTCTGCCAACTCTTGGAAAACTTCAAACCCCTGAGTAGAGAGAGTCACCTGCTCAGCCAGGTCTGCTCCTATGGGACCTGCCTGTCTTAGCACTTGCTTTGGCAGGAGACTTCCAAAGTGGGGCCAGATGTCTTCAGGAAATATCTCCAATTCCCAGGCTCAGAGCCCTGAGAAAGGATGGGGAAACCCAATCAAGTGCATTGTCTCTGCGGCGAGCCAGAAGTTACAATTAAAAAGAAAATTGGTCAGGATTCGATCTCTTGCCCAGTCTGTCATGTAAAAGATAAGCGACACCAGCTTTTGCCCTTTCACCGGTCAGTACTCCAGGCTGGTGCATTCCAGCCTCCCTAGGAACAAACTGATGCCTGGGAACACAGTTGTTTCCAGACTCTGCGATCTCTGGTAATCAGGAGAATCAAGAGAGTACAGAGACCGTCCATACTCCCTCTTTCATAAGGAAGGACTAGAAACGAAAAGGAAAGTGACCATCGTTGCCTTTCCCAAGTTTGTCCCCCACCCCCACTCCGACGGGGTAGTACTGACCAAAGTTCTAAGTTACAAATTGGGGTGGATGGTTGGGAAAAAAGTGTTTGACTTATCTTTGCCACCCAGGATCAAAAGCTCGGACAGGATGCAGCCCCTCCCACTCTGGGGGCTTTGCAAGTCTAGACTTATCCGAAAGGCTAGCATGGAGCAAGAAAGGATCAAAGTTTGAGTCACCTCTGGGCCTGGCCAAGTGTGGGCGGGAGCCGCTTTCAGCTAAGCTCGCCACGCTGGTTACCACCACGGTGCGCTCCGCTCCCGCGGCATAGAGTTCTTCTCACTTCATCCACAATCAGTGACCGAATCTCAACGGGCTCAGCAACACGCCCGTGCCCTACGTGAGCCATTGGCCATCCCTTGGGAAACTAGTGTGTGGAAAGCCCCTTTTCATCACAGCCCAAACAGGGCTAGGGGCCGCGAGCAGGCCGGATGCAGACAAACCGTGGCTTTTCTCACCTACTGGATCGGGAGGTTCGTCCCCTCACTCTGGGGTCGGGTTAAAGCAGAGCCGGAACTCAAAGCCAATCAAGTCTCTCCACCAAACAGACTGATCTCAGTCCGCACTCACTCTGTCCCGGGAGCGCAGAGCAGACTACTGCCAGCAGTACGCTATTCCCGGGTCTCCAGCCTCAGGCCGGAGCCCAGACCAGCGGTGTCCCCTCCCTCCTCCCACTGGGGTCCTGTGAGGGTGTCCGGCACGCTCCGCCCAGTCCTGGCCCGGGCCAGTCGCCAGGCACTGCAGATCACCCCCAACCCACCAAATCCATCTCATCCCCTCCCGGCTCAAAGGACCTCCGGAGGTGAGACAGAGAAGGGCTGCCAACAGGCGTTGCCGGAGGAACCCAGAGAAAAGTTTGAAGCCAAGTACGGGGAAAACGATGGACAGAAAGGGAGCAGAGAGTCCGGGCAGCTTCAGGCTCTCAGTGCGCACATACCCCACAGATACTCAACTCAGACACGTCGACAAGTAAGACCACGTATGCGGACACTAGGAGCGCCCACCGGTCCCCACAACCAAACGCAAGGCTGCAAAACGGGGACACCGGAGCGAGAAAGCCATGCAAAGCCACGCACACACAAAGGCAAAGGCAGATGCTGGCTTCCGAACCCAAATCCACAAAAGACCCACTACCGTGAGATGCACGTGTTCTTACAAAGACCCTGGAGGAGCCGGCCCACGCCCACGGCCCCCAGGCAGAGCCTTTGTCTCCTGAAAGCCCTCACCCCTGCTCCCCCGACTCTACGACTCGGTGTCCCGGAAAAGTTGAGGGGCCTCGGCAGGACCCGGACCCGCCCCTCGCGCTGGCCTGCTCACAGGATGGGGCGGTGAGGTTGGAGTCCCGGGCTCCAAACCTCCAAACGCGCGCCGATCTCTCTGCGCCTCCCGACAGCACCCACCTGGCAGGTCCGCAGTTGTCGCCTCGGCACGCTCACCTAGGCGACCCGGCGTTGGCCCGTGGGCCGGCGCTTTTCTCTGCGCCGCTCGTCCCGCCCCACGTCCCCGCCCGCCGCCGGGCTCCCCTTGCTCGGCACCCAGTGGCTGCACGGGCAACAGGCCAGGAAGCTCAGGGAGCGTCGTTAAAGTGCAAGTCTAGGGGGGCGTTTTAGCAGCCCTGCCCCCGCCCGCCGGCCGAGCACGGGTTCCACCCTAGGGAGCGTCTAAAAAGTGCGCGGTTCCCTCCCATTCCACAAGGCCTCTCCCAGCTTCCTGCATCCCGGATCCCTGCCCCCCTCTGCCTTCCTTCAGTTGCGCGTCCCAGTAATCTCAGCAGATGGCCGCTGGGTCGGGAACATCTGGAGGTCGCCAGTGTGTGTGTGTGTGTGTGTGTGTGTGTGTGTGTGTGTGTGTGTGTAGGGAAGCAGAATTAGTTGGCAAGAATGGGTGGGTGAGGGTTTTCTCTCAAATTCTCCCCTACCCCACTAAAAATAAGTTTTAAAAAAGGTCTAGAGTCATTAATGGGCGTGCTTGAGAAAAGAGACCAGAGACAGAGAACAGAAGAGAGAGAGAGCAAAAGCAGGAAAGCTGGCAGACACCAAGTGAGGGAGAAAGCAACAGACTTAACAGACATATTTTTTTTCCTGGAGGGAAAGTCAACTTCTGGCTGGATTTCCAAGAAGGGAAAATGCTCTGTAGTAGCGGCTTAAGACTTCCATCCTCTTCTGCCGAAATTATTTGCATATATATATGCAAATATAGATGATATATGACATGTGCATGTGTTTGAAAAAAAAATACATGAGTGAAGAGAGAAATTGCCTGCTGCAGGTACTTCTATCCACATATCCAGACAGTGCCTACCTCCAGAGGGAAGTAAAGGGTTAGAGGGAAGTGTGGTATTGTCTCTGGACCTCCCAGGAACTTGCCATCTTGGAAAGGGCCCCTGGGTGGGGAACTCCAGCCATGTTTCCCTGCCATGGCCCAGGCTTGTTGCACACAGTCTTTTCATTTCTTTCTTCCTTATTATTTAAAAACAAAAATCTTTGCTTGGGCTTGTGTGTATCTGCCTAAGGAAAAGGGAGTTCCCAGTCAGCAAAGTCAAGTTCACACTCAGAAGAGAGTGGTTGTTCAGACTCTTCCCTTACCTCCACCTTGTGGCCCTGGGGACTCACCTGGGCTGAACCCTGCTATTAATGAGGAGAGGGGACAATGGTCCCTGTCTCCTAGGAGGGCGAGGCAGGATAGCTGTCAGTGTGAAAGCCTAGCTCTAGAGAAAGAATGTTTCAAAAAGCCAAAAGAGGGAAAGAAAGAAAGAATCCATCATCCTTGGAAATAGGAGGTCTTTAGGGGAATCTTTTTACTGTGGCCTCATCTGAAATCGTATCCAAGTGGGCAGGGTCACCCTTACAATTTAGTGCTGTACCACCAATTTCCTTGGAGCCTCCTGGGCAGAGTCTGAACTCTTCTTCCTATGGAGTAGGAATCCAAGAGGAATGATGTAGAGTTGGTGAAAGAATTCACCATTAGACCAAAGTAGGGGGAGGGGAATAGGTTTATTAAACACACTGGGAGAATTCAGGCAGATGGGGAGTCAAAAAGAACTACCTGTCTGCAGCTACCATCTTTCTATTTTTTAAAAATAAAATTACATTTATTTCATTGTTCCAGGTGTGGGGGATGTCCATATATTTGTAGAGGTCAGAGGACAGCTTGTGAGGTGTTAGTCTCACCTCCAGCTCTTCCACTGTGTGGGTTCCGGGGATGGAACTCAGGTCACCAGGATTGAAGGGAAATTCTTTTACTCACTGTGTCATCTAACCAGCCACTATCCTCTTAGATTAGTATGAGCCATCATGGAATTCCCATCATGAGTTCCCATCATGTAGTTACCACCATGCAAATAATGATTCTTTCTGATTGGTCAGTGTTCAATTCCCAGAGGAGGCTGACTTTAGAGAGAGCAGCTCTGTGGTCTTCCATCGAGGTTAATTTTGACTGGCCATATTCACTTGGTGGGGAAAGAGTTTGGTTTAGGGCTCTAATGTTCTTGATGATCATTAGTGGTCTTGATGGCTGGTTTCTGAGATGTAACATACTGGGCAAGATAATGAGTTTCAGGGCCTAATGAAAGATCTTTCTGAAGAAATGGTCTCTACATGGAACCAGAAATGGGCTTGAGACGTCTCTGTTCAAGAGTGATAGGAGACCTTAGGGATGCTACTGAGAGGAGAGTTAGCCAGGACTGTCAAGTTTCTTGTATTAAATTAAGGAGCTTCTTTGCCCTCTCTGCCTTTCTTGCTGGTTGTGCATATATAGCATACAAGTGACACTTTATTTGAAGGGCCTCACTGATCCCTTGGTTGTTCTTTTTCGCTTGTTCATTTTGTTGTTTGTTTGAGTGAAAGCTGAGCTGTTATCTGACCATTGAGAGAAAGGGAGAACAACGTGAAAAACTACATGTTCGAGCACTGTTGGGCCCTCCGTAGTCTTTAGTCTCAATGGGAAAGGCTTTTGTTTTGTTTTGTTTTTGTTTTTGTTTTGTTTTTTGAGACAGGGTTTCTCTGTGTAGCCCTGGCTGCCCTGGAACTCACTTTGTAGACCAGGCTGGCCTCAGACTCAGAAATTCACCTGCCTCTGCCTCCCAAGTGCTGGGATTAAAGGCGTGCGCCACCACACCCAGCTTGGGAAAGGCTTTTTTAGACAGCCAGTGGAGGTAGCTAATCATGTTCCCATAAACAACCGCTCATTCTTGCCCCTCCCCCATAAGTAACCTCTATTAACCTCACTGGCTCATTGTGGTGGTTTGAACAGGAATGGTCCCATAGACTCACGTGTTTGGATACTTGGCCTGTAGGGAGTGTGGCTTTGTTGGAGTAGGTGTGGCCTTGTTGGAGGAAGTGTTCACCATGGAGGTGGGCTTTAAGGTCTCCTACGCTCAAGTTATGCCCAGAGGGGTGCAGTCTCCTTTCACTGCCTTTCAATCAAGGTGTAGAACTCCTTCTCCATGTTTGCCTACACACTGCCATGTTTCCTGCCATGATAATAATGGACTAAATCTTTGAAACGGTAAGCCAGCCCCAATGAAATGTTTTCCTTTATAAGAGTTGCCATGGTCATGGTGTCTCATCACAGCAATAAAACTGTAAGCAAGACACTTATTTTAAAAAATAGTAATAAGAAGGGAGGCTAGCTGAGAAGAAGGAGATAAGCAGGAACTCCCTGTGGAAATCTGTCCCAAGAGAATGTAAAGGCTTGGTACAGCAGCATATAGAGACCAGAGGCTTGTTGATGACTCTAAGGTCTTGCACTAACCAGTACATGTTACCAGGCCTTCCATCTACCAGTAAGGGCATATCACAAGGGAAGATACAGGGACCGAATACACTGGTGACCAAATGCTTATAAATAAGAGGTAGGGGCATCCTTGAACTTCCGGTCCCTAGGAAAGGAGTTGGAAACGGACCACAGAGGGATTTGGGGAAAATAGAAGGGTCTAATGGTGTGCCTGGGTAAGAGGGGAGGGGAGAGCTAATGGGAATGTCGAGCCTCTCCCTTAGAGTGTAGTAGGCATTTCAGGAATACTGAGTGTGTAAAAGATAAATTTTTCTAAGGAACATTCTAGAGGGGATGTGGGGCAGCTTAACTCTGCAAGAATCACCCACCAATTCAATAAGGAGGATCAAAGACCAAAAGGAAATTACTCAGAAGTGGCTTCCAGATTGATTAAGAAATTAATTCTAGGTCCTGCCACATCCAGGGTCACCCAAGGCTCTTCCATGGGGAGAGAGAAAAAAATGAGAGTCTGTATACAGACAATCTGTTAGTCAAGCCGGTCCTTCTCCCTCAGAGTCCAAGAATAGAGCCTGGCCATAGTATCTCCAGGACTTTAGGTATTGAGGTAACTCTCCCTTTTCAGAGAGAGACAGTCTTGGATCCAATGTCGCTTCTTTATGCCAAGTGGACACAGGCCTGTTTTGACAGTCTTGACTGAAGAATCCTGGCTGACTCAATGAGAGTACCTACAGAGAAGAGGAGGTCTTGGTCTCCCCATGCAGAACAGAAGGGATATAGATGAAGCATTTTATTGTGATGGAGGCACCTAGAAAGGCCCTGGCATAGGCTTGAACCTTCCTCCCAGCTACTGGATGCTTTGAAGCAAAGTGGGGAAAGAGACTTCAGGTCCTGTCCAGCTTTTGAAGGTTCTGTTTGATACCTGGGATAGACTAACTACAAAATGGGTTGAGAAGTAACAAGGCCTTCAGGACCCTCTGGGTCCCAGGATAGGACTTAGACATGGCCTCAGGACATCTGGAGTTTGACAGGGCAGTTTGGTATAATTAGCAGACTTTATCACTACTGGTTAATCGATGTAAACACGTAGCTATGGCCCTCCCTACCTGGATCCATGCCCTAACGTGCCTCCCAGGTCTGCTTGGGGGAAGTGCATCTTCCACAGGAGCAGCCTCCCATAGGATTCAGATGTTAGCCCATCACTCAGCCAGTGACCAAGTACAGGTTTTTTCCTCACGTGAACAGCAGGTAGTAAAAAGAGTGATATATTCTGCCGACTTCAGTCGGAGGAGATGGAGGAGATGCCTCTCCAGATGGAGAAGATCTGGAATGCTTTGATACAAGTAGAGAGGTCTTGGCTCAATGAGCCTGCTTTTGTTTCTGTCTGGCCAAGGTCAGGTATGAGGAGGGGGCACAGACCTTGACAGTGCAGGCTACCTCATGGAGGGGGTATAGGTTTCCTGAAGCAGCAGCAGAACATGTCAGGTCTATAGAGTTCTTTCTTGAAAGGGTGTGTGAAGGGGCAAGGGTATCCGAGCCCTCTGGTTATGGGGGGATGGGAGGATGGCTGAACCCCTTTGGGAAAAGGGTCTGAGGGAGTCGTTGATAGGATGAGGTGGGATGAAGGAGGGTTATCCAGGATGTCCTGGCCTTCTGAGAGCCCTGGCAATCTATCTAAACACACGTGGCAGGACTTTTTTTTTTAGATTTAGATCTTGAGAAAGGAACATGAAAGCTTGGATATATATAGGATACCTCTAACCACCTAGAACATTGTGACAGAACAGGCTGAGAAAAAAGAGTGTGTGGTGAAATGTCATATAAGGGCCGCATTTGCAGGTCTCAGAGTGGGCACTGCAGCCAAGCCACATTACAAAGGAACGCAGGATGTCTTTCTTTTGTTTTAGGATCTGGGGATTATATTTGCCTCGCTCTTAATAATACATCCCAGTGGTGAATGTGACGGGATAGAAGGTGCCTGCCTCATGTTGAGACAAGGGGTAGATGACCCTAGTTAAATATACTGAGGCACACCTCTAGAGGAAAGGGTCCATGATAATTATAAGGGAACTCATGGTACTATTCTCAAATAAAGGGGGGCACATAGCTCTTTAGAGTGGACCTCCTAGTGAGGTTTCTGTCTTCATTGCTTTTCTAGTACTGTGACAAAACACCATGACCGAGACAACTTATAAACGAAACTTTTAATCTGGGCTCACAGTTCAGAATGTTAGCGTCCATGATCATCATGATGGGGAGGAGAGAGAGAGAGAGAGAGAGAGAGAGAGAGAGAGAGAGAGAGAGAGAGAGAGAGAGAGAGAGAGAGACAGAGAGAGAGAGAGACAGAGAGAGAGAGAGACAGAGAGAGAGAGAGAGAGAGAGAGAGAGAGAGAGAGTTAACTGGCAATAACATGGGCTTTTAGAACCTAAAAGCAAGCAATTCTGTCAACTGGGCACCAAACATCCAAATATGTGAGAGCCTCTGGGGGGGGGGGGTCCATTTCTTTCAAACCATCAAACCATCTGTCAAGAATTGGAGGTGAAACTTTGTTTTAAAATAAGGGTATCATTTTTGAAAGACTCCCATGATGTGGGGTCCCACAGTTAACAGGCAAGAACACTAGGCGAGATCCAGAAAGGGAGGCTTATCCATCTGGTAACTGCTGCAGGGATGTTGTCAGAGGGATGCAATCAAGTCTCAGGAAGGCTGGCCAGGAGAGAAGGGGAGGCCTCACTGCAGGATGTGGGAGAGCATCCCCTGTGAAGAACACAGCTCAGTGGATGCTGTTGGACAGTTTGCACCAGGAACAGGGCCTGAACAAAGAGAAAGAAAACAGTCCTCTCTCACAGGCTGTTCCAGACCTCTGATCTCATCAAAGAGTTTCCTTGGCTAGAGAAGCAGTCGCCAAAAGAGGAGGGCCTTTCCATCAAATGGTCAGTTGGAGAGGCCCAGTCCCTCACCTCTGTGGGAACGAGTGTGAGAAGAGAGAGGCTTTTAGACTCCACATGGAGAGTTGGTCCAGCCCTGAGCCTCAGTGGAGAGTCCTGGGGCAGGAAGAGAAGGTTCCCAGGACAGACTGGGTCCCTCAGCATTCCATCCGGTAGCATGGTGGCAAAAGGAAAGAAAAAATTCTCAGAGGAAGCTGAATTCCTCTCATGGCAGTGGCAGAAGTGTGCTTGGGTAGGGAGAAGTCTAGTTATGCCTAGGTTCAAATCCTTCAAGTGTCCTGCAGCTTCTGTAACAGCTCCTCAACCTTCCTAAGGCTGGGACCCTTCAACACAGGTCCTCATGCTGTGGTGACCCCCAGCCATAACAGTATTCTCATTGCTACTTCCTAACTGTGATTTTGCTACTGTTGTGAATCATAATGTAAATATGATTTACACGATTAGTGTTGCTGTCCACAGGCTGGGAACCACTGTTCTCTATAACAACCAGAAAAGACTATCAAATGGGAGCCGGGATGATTGGCAGGTTGGCGAAAGTATCCAGAGTAGGGAACAGTAGGCTAGCGAAGCACTGTGCAGTGACTTAGTAGGCCAGGGCCATGACTGACGGAACCACCTGCTGGGTGGCTGTGGAAGTGGGGGTTATGCTCTGGCACTGCCCCCTGTTCATTAGGATGACCCACCCAGTAGCTCCTGTCATGTAAAGGAGGGAGGTCCTGGATAGCTGATGTGCCATCTTGGGCAGAGGCTGGGTTTACACAACAGCAGCTTTGGTACCAGGTCAGAGTTAATTTTGAGTCTCATGGTTTGGGTGCAACAGTCTCCTTTGGGGAGACACTAACCGGAGGCATAGATAGGCTCTAGAAGTCCCCTGTTAGGGCCCTGTTCCTTTTCTATGGTGTCTGGATCATGGCTTTCTCTCCATATTTTCCTCTCCCTTGTGAAGGGTCAGTATATGATGGGAAGGGTCTAGTTCTGGAATATGACAGAGACTGGCAGGAGCTTAGACAGGTTCCCCAGCCTCTGAGACTCAGTTTCTGACACTGTAAAAGAGGCTGATGCATGGGGTGAACAAGGAAGCATGTCAATCATTGGGTTACTCCATTGTAGGGGTACCTTTTACAGCCCCCGGGAGTGGAAATCCTGTGGCCTTGGAAAGGGTCAACAGAATAACTATCTGACTCTGGCGTGTTAGCCTGCACTCAATGGTCCTCTCTGCTCTCTCTCTCTCTCTCTCTCTTTCTCTCTCTCTCTCTCTAAGTTTTTCGAGACAGGGTTTCTCTGTGTATCTCTGCTGTCCTGGAACTCACTCTGTAGACCAGGCTGACCTCGAACTCAGAACTCCACCTGCCTCTGCCTCCCAAGTGCTGGGATTAAAGGCGTGCGCCACCACTGCCTGGCTTCTCTGCTCTCTGGTATAGGCCTAATGCGATTGTGAAACTTTATCTTTACATTGTTTAAATTCTGATTTCCATGCCCTCATGTCTTGTTGCAGTCTGGACTCAGCATTGTAAGGTTTATTCTAAGAACTCTCTTGTCTCGAGTTTGTGTAAACAATGCTCAGCATTTATTCGGTGCCTTGTTAATAAAAGCTGGAAAAGCCAATAGCTAGGCAACAGAGGGAATAGGGAGGACTCCCACCAACCAGGGAGGAGGGAGAGAGAAGAAGAAGAGAGTCAGCTATGAGGAGGGCAAGAGGAGACATCCTTGGAAATCACATTAGAAGACCAACAGTAAGATGCAGTTATCTCTGGGAGGGAGACAGATTAGCTTAGAGGACTTCAATAGAATGATAATGCCTAGTTATTGTACTTTAAATTGAAAATAAATCTTGGGTCTCTCTGTGGGATTATTGGAGAACTAGCAGGGATAAAGAAATACAGCTACTATATTAATGTACTGTATATATTTATATTAAAATTACTGGGTACATTTGGTGCCCAACATAGCACCCAATGTCTAGTTTTTCTTTAGCGCCCCCCCCCCCCAGCTCAGAAATGAATGGGACTGAGACTACTAGGTTTATTCAATCAAACATTACAGCACACAGCCTGGGAAGCCATTGATCTATCCTAATCCTCTAGCATAATCTGGCTACCTCCAGGTATCCTCCGTATCCTCGACAGACTTGCCTTTTAGACATATTTGGTCTTGCTCTTTGCTTTAGGTGTGTTCTCTCAGAATGCCTTCTCTTACCCTCCTTCTGTCTCACCTTCCTCATTGCTGAATCTACCCTACCCTTCTCTCTCTCCCTCCCCTCCCAGGGCTGGTGGAAGTCCTGCCCTATTCTCTTTTTTTGCTCAGCCATTGGCTGATCAGCTTTTATTGACAAGGCAGAGAATAAATGGTAAGCATTGTTTACAGGACCTTGAGACAGGAAATTCTTGACATAAGCATTACAAATGCCATGAAGGTAGAGAAATCAGCATTTTAATTACACGGGGGGGGGGGGGGGGGGACGACGACAAACTTTAAGCGGTTCTTATACACCGCTCCTATACTGTAGAGAGATTGTTTTTTTTTTTTTTTTTGGTTTTTCGAGACAGGGTTTCTCTGTGTAGCCTTGGCTGTCCTGGAACTCACTTTGTAGACCAGGCTGGCCTCGAACTCAGAAATCCGCCTGCCTCTGCCTCCCGAGTGCTGGGATTAAAGGCGTGCGCCACCACGCCCGGCTTGAGAGATTGTTTTGAAGCAATCAAAACACCGCCCTCCCTCTGGCCTTCGGTTTCCACCCCCTTCTCCCCAGCTGTGGGGTTGGTGTAGGGAGCACTCAGCTTTTTATTCAGCTTCCATCACCCACCCTGAGCAGGCTGGACAAAGGAAAACAAATCCCCTTACACCATCCTGGGAGCCCATCAGCCCCGAGCTTTCCCTGTCACCACCACCCTTGATTCTCCTCACCCAGCAAGGGAGGCCCTTGGGACCTGGCATCTACTGCATCTCCACATGCTCTACCTGCCTCCCAATTCCATCCCGGTGTCTACCGTTGACAGACTCCCTTCTGGACCCCCACCTTCTGAATGTTGTCCCTGCTAGGAT
Source organism: Mus caroli (assembly GCF_978045245.1). Lineage (NCBI taxonomy): Eukaryota > Metazoa > Chordata > Mammalia > Rodentia > Muridae > Mus > Mus caroli. Next base: position 48,079,321 of record NW_028227263.1, on the reverse strand, counting down.
CTTTCTAAACCACAAACCTGCAAAATGACCATGAGTGCTTAAAATCTTTCAATAGCAAAAGCTAAGTTTCCCAAAAAGCACCCATGGCCTACAGGACAAGCCACCCTCACCCCTTTCTGCACCCATGGCCTACATGACTGACAGCCCCCCCACCCTTTGATCACTCTTCATCTACATGTCAAGCTTAAATTGCTGGCATACAAGTGGGAGGGAGGTGAAGGCAAGTGCCCTGGGGATCCTCTACTCTGTCCAGTATCTCCTCCCTCCAGAAAGCCTCCTGGAAATGTTGGACCCCCCTTATTATTTGCTGCAGTGTTTTATAGTTAAACAGCCACTATCACTATTTTATCTCCATTGCTCCTGGTCATCCTCCCTATGTGATACCCCAAGGAGGACACTGCTAAGTTTTTTGTTTGTTTGTTTTTGGGGTTTTTTTGTGTGACAGGATCTCATCTTTTAGCTGACATTGGTCTTCATCTCCTGTACACACACACACACACACACACCATAGTGTACACGTGGAAGTCAGAGGACAAGTTTGTGTTTGTGGGAGTCTGGTCTCTTCTTCTGCCATGTTGGTCCTGGGTATCACACTCAGGTTGGCAGCAAACACCTTTACCTACCAAGCCACCCTCTGGGCCATCTTGGGTTTGGGGGTTTTATTTTGTTTTGTTTTGTGTTTAAGATCCTCTGGTAACTCCAATGTCAATATTAAGGACTGACCTGGGTACTAAGGGACTTGAAAAGATGCTATAGGGTCAATAAAGTCCTTCCGAATAACCCACATCTGTAAACCCTGGGGTGACATTTCTAGGCACTCAATAAACTCCTCCACTTTACAGATGTGGAAACTGAGACTCTCATTGCTTACCAGTGGTCACACCACTGAAGCCTCAGGTTGGCGCAGTGAAGACTCCAGTCATCCTACTGCAGAATCAATCCACTGTGGGCTATGCTGACATCTCAGCAGTCTCTGTGTGATGAACACTCCTCCCCTCCTGCCAAAGCAAATGTGTCCCTAAATATTTCTCTCCCACTTCCCCACCTCCATGTCTTCCCCTGTCTGGAAGGCTTTCTCAGCCCAAGCTGCCAGCTGCAGTCCTTGCTGTCTTCCAAAGCTGCCACCTCCTTCGCAAAGACATTTCCATTCCTCACTGTTTCTCTTCCCTTAAGTGGGAAGCACTTCTTTAGCACAGCCTGCTTTTCAGCCCTGCCTGCTACTTGCTCTGTGCTCTGGCTGGTACAGCTTCCCACAGTTTGACAGTTCCAGGGATCCTTTCTACAGAAGAGCCCTTTGCCCAGTTCATCTCTTTACCTTCTTAGGCAAACCTCTTTCAGAAAATGTCCCCTGTGTGTTAGCATTTTATCTAGGCTCCTCCCCACAGTTACCTGGCAACAGCCAGGTGTGCTGGATGCATTATAAAAGGGGCTGCTTGCCCCCTCCTCTCCCTCTTGCTCCTGCTCCCCCCCCCATTCCCCTTCCCCTTCTCTCTCCATGTGCTCATGGCTGGCCTCTCTTCCTCCTCCACTTCCTCCTCCTCTTCCTCCTCTTCCTCTTCTTCCTTCTCCTCTTCCTCTCTCTCTCTTTCTCTCTCTCTCTCTGTCTGTCTCTCTCTGACTGTCTGTCTGTCTCTCTCTCTGTGTCTCTCTCTATCTCCTCCCTCAACTCCCCTCCCCATGCCCTGAATAAACTCTATTCCATACTATACTGTCATAGTGTGTCTGGTCCCTCTGGGGAAGGGATGCCCCAGCATGGGCCTGCAGAGCCACCCCCTTCCCCCACACCTGACTGCACATCCACACTGCACATATTCCTTCTCACCTTATCTTTTTATAAAACACAACACTGCATCTGTAATCTTCCCCCATGGAGAGCCCTTCCTCTGCTGCCAGGGGATGACAAGATCACCTCTATGTGAAAAATATGATAAGGTATGGACTCTGGAGTCAAACTTCCCAGGTTTGAATCTCAGCCTCAGAGTGAACAAGTTCCCTCATCAGTCCCTCCCTGCCTTACGTTTCTTTCCTGTAACACGAAGAAATAATGGCTCCTACTTGAGAACTTGTGGTATGGATTAAGGAATTAATTCATGTTGAATGTGCAGTTCAGGGCCTGACATACGGCAAGCACATGATGAATATTGGCTATTTCTCTGTGGCTTATTAAATCATTTGACGGTCCTGGGAAAATGCTCGTCAAACTGGACAGGAAAGAGGATTTTGGGAAGATGGCAGAAGAAGAAGCATCAGGACTCTCTCTCTCTCTTCCAAGTGTCACAAGAACTTCATTGGTGGGTTCTGTCTGCTGTGGCTGTTGTAGAAATCTGGAATCTGTTGGATGCTGAGGCCTTCCAGGGGAAGGCTTGGTTCATGAACTGTTGGATTTCAGTCCACTGTAACTGCTAACCCAAGCAGCAGAGACCTATACCCCAGTCTTGGGGTAGGCAGCTGTGCAAGTGTGAACTATACATAGCTCAAAAAGGATGTAGTTCTTAGTACAGGCTCAGCCCTGATCTTTGACTCTGTCACTTCTGAGGTAGAAACACAAAGACACTGGGATCCTTTGTTGGTGAGTCTCCCCAAATAGTGCAAGACTCTGCCTCAACCGAAGCAGCTACTAGAGGACTTAGCTGGTATCTTTCTTTTTCTTTGTTTTTTTCCTTTTGTCCCCTTGGAAGCCACACATTAAAGATCACTTATTCTAAAGGAACAGTGAATTTAGAGTGCACTACAAAGTCAGGGAAGGCACACACCTCAGGCTGATCCTTGTAACAACTTTGTTTGGTTTTGATTTGTTTTTTGAGACCAAGTCTTGCTATACAGCTGAAGGTGCCCTGGGACTCTGTAACACAGAATGGCTGGGCACTTGCATTCCACTGCCTCTGCATTTCAGGGCTGGGACTGCAGGCATGTGCCACCCTTTCCAGCAGGACAGCTGTCAGCAAAGAGAACACGAAACCAACTACCCACCCCAAATGTTGCAGGGGAGAATGTCATTTCAAGACCTACTGAATTACTAGTTTAAAATGTCAAGTTTTCAACTAAATACTACAAGGTTACTAAACATCAAAGCATGCCCTATTTGAAGAAAAAAGGGGGACTAGGTAAAATGTAAGACTGGAAACCTGCAATCCCTGTAACTCACAGAAAAGTGGGGGAAACTGATGCCACAGAGTGGTCACATGTATCATGGCATGTATACACCCCATATGTCAGCACATACACAATAATACTAATACTAATGGTACTGATAAGTAAGTAAACAGAGGTGGTGTATGCATTGAATCCCAGCATCCAGGATGCAGAGGTAGACGTAGATAGATTGATGGGTCTCTGTAAGTTGGAGGCCTGGTCTTCATAATGAGTTCCAGGACAGCCAGGGCTATGTAGAGAGACCCTACCAAAAGAAAGAAAGAGAGAAAGAAAGAAAGAAAGAGAGAGAGAGAGAGAGAGAGAGGAAGAGAAAGAAAAAAAAGAAAAAGGAAAGGAAGGGAAAGGAAGGGAAAGGAAGGGAAGGGAAGGGAAAGGAAGGGAAGGGAAGGGAAGGGAAGGGAAGGGAAGGGAAGGGAAGGGAAGGGAAGGGAAGGGAAGGGAAGGGAAGGGAAGGGAAGGGAAGGGAAGGGAAGGGAAGGGAAGGGAAGGGAAGGGAAGGGAAGGGAAGGGAAGGGAAGGGAAGGGAAGGGAAGGGAAGGGAAGGGAAGGGAAGGGAAGGGAAGGGAAAGGAAACTCTTCCTCTTGCTTCCCTCTTGCTCTTCCTCTTCCCTTCTCTCCCACCCCTCTCTGGGCGTGCTCATGGCCATGGCCAGCCTCTACTTAATCTCTCTTTCTCCCTCTTTCTGCCTTTCTCTGCCTCTACTACCCCCTTAACTCCCCTCCCGATGCCCGGAATAAACTCTGTTCTAAAAGAAAGAAAAAAAAGAAAAGGAAAGGAAAAGAAAGAAAAACAAATATTAAATGGAAACTGTGCAAGACCTGACAGCAGAGCTATTCTAAAATAGAATATTTGCTTTACAATAAGCAAGGGAAAGTTAAGAAAATGATGCATGAGCTAATTGGAAATAACCAAGAAAAGATGTAAAAACCTCAAAGGGAACTTAGAGCTGAAAAGTACAATAACTGAAGTGGAAACCACTCTGGGGATGCAGGAAGTGAAAGACGAAGCAACACGGATCAAGACGATGGAAATAGTTACATGTAAGGAACAACATCAAACCATTAGAGAAGTGTAGACAGAGCCATCACCCAGATGTGTCATGAAACCCGAGCAGAGACATGGGTAGAGAGAATATCTGGAAGAGCAATGTTCAGATACTTTGCACATTTGATGAAAAGCATGTAGATAAACATCTATAATTCCAGCAAACTCAAAGGAGGTTCAAGGAGCAGATATTAAAAATAAATTGTCGCCAGTGGTGGCGCACACCTTTAATCCCAGCCCTTGGGAGGCAGAGACAGGCGGATTTCTGAGTTCGAGAGGCCAGCCTGGTCTACAAAGTGAGTTCTAGGACAGTCAGGACTACACAGAGAAACCCTGTCTCGAAAAACCAAAAAAAAAAAAAAAAAAAAGGTAAAGTAAATTATCAAAAGCCAGATTTAGAATCTTGGAAATCTTGACAAAAGCAGCCTACAGACCTAACCAACCTCAAGGGGTTCACAGTAGGAACTACAACAGGAGCTCAGAAACTTTGGAGGCTGCAAACAGTAGACCGAGCCAATCAGGAGGCCAGAAGCAGTAGACAGAGCCAATCAGGAGGCCAGAAGCAGTAGGCAGAGCCAATCAGAATGCTAAGAGGAAAATCCGTCAACCAAAATTCTGTGACTCACAAAATTTCAAAACTGAGGATGAATTAAGACATTTCCATCCTGTCCTGCAAGAATCATTGAAGGGACTTGCCTAGCGTGAAAGAAAGGAGTGCGGGGCTGGTGAGATGGCTCAGCGGTTAAGAAAGCACCGACTGCTCTTCCAAAGGTCCTGAGTTCAAATCCCAGCAACCACATGGAGGCTCACAACCATCTGTAACGAAATCTGATGCCCTCTTCTGGAGAGTTTGAAGACAGCTACAGTGTACTTACATATAATAAATAAATAAATATTAAAAAAAAAAAAAAGAAAGAAAAAGAAAGGAGTGCAGACAGCAGCTCCAGCTGCAGGTAGAAGACCGTAATGCAGATAAACGCACAGGTGGTGATGACCGCTAGTATTGCTGTAAGGTGGCTGGTCAACTTACCTCTTGTTTTCTGTGTGGTTTGTTTAGTTTTTAAGGTACACAGTGAGTAAATGTGTAATTTTATGATTTCAACAACTGAAAGGGACAAGAAAGGACTGTTAAGGGACAGTGTGTGTGTGTGTGTGTGTGTGTGTGTGTGTGTGTGTGTGTGTGAAGCTAAGCTGCTATAAATTCAAATTAGAGCATTATACCTCTAAGATGTTAAACATAATCCCATAGCTCATAACGAAGATAGCTTCAGAATAGAAATGAAAGTAAATGAGGGAGGGATTTAAATATTTTACTGCCAAAAAAAAAAAATCAGCCAGACATAGAAGAAAATAAACTGCAGGAAATAGGAGACAGAACTACTGGGCACATGTAAAACATATGACCAAATGCTAGAGTAAAGCCCTCCACATCAGAAGTCACCCTTCTCTCTGGGGGACATGCTTTAAAAACCCTCAACCCTGCAGATGGTGGTGAGCCTTGTGCATGCTATGGTTTTCCTAGTCACAAGTACTGATGGAAAAGCTTAATTTATAAGTTAGACACAATGAGAGGGCAACAGAATAACCAGGCAGTGGTGGTGCACGCCTTTAATCTTGGCACTGGGGAGGCAGAGGCAGGTGAATCTCTGTGAGTTCAAGGCCAGCCTGGTCTACATAGTGAGTTCCAGGATAGCCAGGGCTCCACAGAGAAACCCTGCCTCGAAAAACAAAACACAAAACAAAGAGATTAACAGAAACAGTTAACAAAATGAGGCTGTGTAGCCCTTATATCAATGTACTATGGTAATAGGTCAGTATTCTGTCTGTCTGTCTGTCTGTCTGTCTGTCTCTGTCTCTGTCTCTGACACAGGCAGGCATTATACAAGGATTATGTTATATAATGGATATGATGGGTTATATAAGGAATAAAGATTGTATTACAGAACGGGGAATCTGGATAAAGGGGATATTTGAGTCCTGGGCAGGATAGAGTGGAACAAAATAGAGAGTGAAATTTCATCTTGCTACTCAGAACAATTTAAATCGTTTGAGTTATTTCTGGAATTTTCCATACCTTCATTGACTTTGGGAAGTTAAAATTGTGGAAAAGAAAGCTCTGGACAAGGGAGACTCGGTAGCTACTTTACTTACTTATTTATTATTTTTCAGGGCAGCATTTTTATTTATACCCTGGTTATCTCAGAGCTCACTCTGTAGACCAAGCTGGCCTTGAACTGCCTGCCCCTGCCTCCCATGTGCACCACTATGCCCAACTTCATTTATTTACTTAGGTATTCATTCGTTTATTATCTCAACTGTAGCTGAGACTGGCTTGGAATTTGCAACTCCTCTGCCTCAGCCTCTCCAGTGCTAGAATTACAGATATGAACCACCATGGCAAATGCTTAAAACACAACAATCCAACTACAGCTGCTTCTTGATTTATGATTGGGTTATGAAACAATAAACCCACTTTAAGCTGCAAACCGCTTATTAGAACTTAACCCATCAAATCTTGGCGGCATCCTAGCTTAGTATCCTAAACTATTGGAGGAGGCTGGTTGTTTGTGCCTGTGACTGACTGACTGGAGCTGCCCAGCATTGCAGAGCCTCAGACCACATTATCATTTGCTGGGGAACAGCTCAAAACACAGTTTCTGCTGATTGCATATTGATTTCATATTATGTTGTGCTAATGTCAAGTTAAAAATGATTGAGTCAAAGCAACGATTATGTGTCAGGTATAGGAGCTACAAAGGAAACCATTAGGGACCATTGATATGTGTTTCCCAGGAGAGATTAGCTTCAGGTTCAAAAACACAAATAGATCTACAGTGAAAGAATGGGGAAAAGATCTTCCAAGCAAGTAGCAACCAAACAGGTGGGGCGGCTGCACCAGGGTTATGCAAATAGACTTGAACTATACACAGATGACTGTGGAGTCCTCCACGGCTCCAGGGACAGACCCGAAGGAGGCAGGGAAGGAAGGAAGAAATAAATGACAGTCAGACGGACTCACAGACAAGCTGGGTTCAGATGGTCTGAGCTCTTGGGAGAAACCTCACCCCAAGGGTGTAGTTTCAGCTTGACAAGATGAAAAGGTACAGACGGGACATGGTAAGCGCTGCACAACGTCAGCCTATCCTGGAAGCCAATGGTTAGGAAGGGTTAAAGCTGGGCTCTAAGATGCTCACCTTTAATCCCAGCACTCAGGAGGCAGAGGCAGGCGAATCTCTGTAAACTGGAGATACATAGTAAGACCCTATCTCAACAAACAAAAACCCAAAATAAAATCCATTATGTGGCTGGGCAGAGATGACGCACGCCTTTAATCCCAGCACTTGGGAGGCAGAGACAGGCGGATCTTTGAGTTCAAGGCCAGCCTGGTCTACAGAGTGAGTTCCAGGACAGCCAGGGCTACACAGAGAAACCCTGTCTCGAAAAACAACAACAACAACAAAATGTATTATGTGCATTTTACCACGGATAGGGAAACTGAGGGAGGAACCTGATTTCTCCCAGAAATCACTAGAGCCCAGGAAAACACTCTAGGCATAGAGGGTTTGGAAGGTCCAAAGGTGGCTTGGGGGCTTTGGAAGTAATGCCACTGCTGTGGAGAGCACCTTGCCTGCTCTCTGGACAGGTCACAGGGTTCTTGTAAAGCAGCAGGTATAATCTGTTAAAATTTCAACCTATGTCTGGTGGTGGCTGGAGGTCAGAGGCTGTTTTCCAAATAGCTCTCACAACTGGTCCCTTTCCAGGGGTCTAGATACATACCTGAGGCCCTTCCCTTCTTTTCCCTCCTCCTCTCAACCCCTCCCCTCCTCTCCCCTTCCATGTCCCTCTGATTCCTGCATCCAGGAGCTGAGTCACCTACACTTCAGACAACATGTAACACTCCTACCACTGTGGCTCAGACATGGGAGCTGGAAGCCCTGAGGATTCAGTATAGCACCCCACTCCCACCCCCACCTCTTTCTCTGTTCTGCTGTCTTTATTCTCTGTCCACCTCTCCACCCTTCTCATATGTTTCCTAGGTGAGCCTCTGACATGTCTGATCCAAGCTGGTCAGGGAGTTCACCATCAAGTTGGCCTCACTAACGAAGGCAGATCACAGATCCCGATGAGACTGTCTGCCAGCAATAGAGACTGAGCACGCTGTAATCCAGGGCAGTCAGGGACATTGTTGTGGAGCAGGGGAAAAGGAATCCTCTCAGACTTAGAGAAGAGGGCAGGGGCGCTTCGCAAAGGAACAAGACGACCAAAGAGGGAGAACGGCTGCAAGGGAGAAGGTGGAGCAAGCAGTGTTTCAATGTGGGTGGTTGTGCCTGAGGTACAGGGAATGAGGGACTATAGTGAGGTTGGGCCTGAGAGAAGCGGGGAGCCTTGGGGAGTCTCACCTACCTCCAGTTAGTCTGTTGGTCACCTCCCCGCGGCCTGCCAATGCCTTACCTGTCTCCCTCCACATGCATGTGGGCACTCACTCATCTGAGCTCTACCACTCATTCTCTCCTTTGAGCCTAGCTAGCAGTTCTTGCTATTAACCCACCCCTTCCTATCCGCCCCTGTCCCGTCCTCTTGCTGAGAACCTGATCATCTCCTTCCATGGTATGATGAAGGCACAGAGTCTTCAACATGGACATGTGATTCCTGGCTTTGCCACCTCTGACTCTGACACTAGCATCTGGGAGTAAGATACTGGCAGGGAGCTTTCTAGCCACCGAAGTCCTTCTGACCGGTTGTTTCATTGGCCCCTCTAGATCACCTGTGTGTGGAAAGATATCCATTTATGCTGCTGCCCAGGAGTCTGATTGAATTAGGTATCCCAGATTGCCAGTGAAGCCTGGGGCCCCTGTTATCTTATTCAGGGTGATAACTCTGTTATCAGAGGTTTGAGTGCAAAGGGCTGAGTACTCTTATTGCACAGCTTAAGAAAATAAAGCATTACATTAAACTTATTACTTTCTGTCCCAGTACAAACAGAACTCTGAACTGGTACCGTCTCACAAGGTTGCTCTTCATGCACAGTAGAGTCAGTGTAAGAGAAAATGGGTTTATCAAGAGATTATTTCCAGATTTTTAAAATGATAGTTCACAGTAAGAAACACATAGTACCACAACTGGACATGCACACACACACACACACACACACACACACACACACACACACACACCATACTTGAAAGGAAAGTTTGACAGTGTCCAAGTGTTCATTCTTCCCACCTATAATACACTCTGATGGCTTCTTTTCTGCCCTGTTTTTTTAGGAATATCAGTGGTGTATGGGGCTGGAACTGAAGCAGTTAAGAGCACTGGCTTTTCTTCCAGAGGACCTGGGTTCTAATTCCTAGCAACCCACCTGGCAGCTCACAATTGTCTGTAACTTCAGTTCCAGGGGACCTGATGATCTCATGCAGATATATATGCAAGCAAAACATCAATGCACATAAAAACTAAACAAAAGGAAAAAAGAGAAATAGCAGTGGTGGTTACAACTGTGAGTCGATTTCACATCCCATCAACCACTATAATGGGAAATATGGAAAGTGCTGTCTCAGTCTTTCCCATATTAAAACAAAACAAGACACAAGGAAAGGAAGTCCTTCTTAGCCTCCCCGCTCAGGTAAGTGAATGGCATTTTTCTTCCCAGCTTTCTCACCTCTGGTTCTTCCAGGCTATTGAGGATGTCATGCTGGCCCTTCCTGTGTGAGCAGAGGAAAGCAGCCTTGTCCTCTCCTGTCCCATCATTCCTCGAATCTCTGTTATACACAAAACCCCGTAGGCCAAGGCACTCCTCCCAACCCCCACCAGCCTCTGCATCTGCTGTCCTTCAACAAGACTGCTGCCCAGATCCATTCCACCCTGGCATGATTTGGCTGACAGCACTTTGGGTGGTCCTTTCTACCTCAATGAGTGTGGGTTCTGCCCAGTTATGGGAGCCAGCTTTGTGTCTCCCATTTGGTTGTCTCTATGCTTTGTTATAGTGTCTCAGGGTTTGCTTGCTTGCTTGCTTGCTTGCCTCAGCCCTGCCAGCTCTGAGTTTGTGCTCTGCTGTGTTTGTTGCCGTGTCCCCAGCACAGAGCTCAGGACTTTGCATGAAGTATGGACACAGTGAATGTTCGTAGAGGGATAGACTTTAGACTCCAGGATTGTTAAAACCATTCACAGAACTACTGTGTCAACCAGACATGATGTCACACTCCCATAATACAACATTCTGGGAGCCCAGCCCTGAGGATCTTGGTTGGCTTACCTGAGTTATATAACAAGACTTAATAAACCAAAGGAGAACAGCAAACAAACAGAACTACCCTGGGATCTAGAGCAGACGATAATTACATGGCTGGAACATGGATTGCTCTAACCAGAGTGAGCATGGGCACCATGATCATGGAAGCATAGTGATTGGATACTCACAAAGTCGACATATGGGGCCAGAGAATATGTCAGTCCCAGTTGAGATTTCTCTGACTTTCAGGGTTGTTTTATGAACTGCTTTATATGAAGCACTGCTTCCTTGATCTGGTGGCCATTTGGGAGCAATTGGGACTCCCGAGTCTGATTGGTTACACATCCTGGGTTCCCTCCGTGCCGAGATGGGGTGATGTCTGACCCTTTGTAATCAAACGGCTGACTGGCATTGATGTTGGGGCCTACTTTTCTGGGACCCTGGAAGATAGAGCCTGGGTGTGCATGGTGAGGCCTGGGCCAAGGCCAAGGATACTTCAAGAGGGGTTCTCAACAAAGCAGGACAAATTGCATCAAAAACCTGGATTTTACAGATGGGGATACTGAGGCTCACAGGGGCAGGAGTCCACGTTCATAGACCAGGCTGTGGCAGAGGTCCAGGGAGAATCTACTTTCCTATTTAGGCTCCTTCCTAAACCCCATGGTCACTCAGCTTACAAGTGCTAGGACCTGAACCCTAGCCTCTGAGGCTCCTGTTCTTTCTGTTGCTCTACATTAGTCCCTTATGTCTCTCCTCTGCCTCATGTTCTGGGACATGGCCAGAGCAGGAGACTGCCGATCTACCAAGTATGGTAGGGAGTAGAAGAGGGGAGGCCTTGCTCTTTAACAGGCACTTGGCTGAGCTGGCATCACTGGGTCAGGGGAGCTGATTGAAAACTTTCTGTAAAATAAAGACAATTATTACCTTGCAAGGTAAGGGACTCCCTGGCACCATCATGAAAATTGACACACGGCAGCTCCTCTATGAATTCTTAGAGGCAAGGTTTAACAAACCTTGTTGATTAGCAGGGGTGGCCCGGCCTGCCAGAGCTTCCAGAGCTGAGATCAGAAGGAAGTGAGCAGGAGACAAGAGACTAGCAATTCCCAAGCATCTGCTTTAAGCCAGGCATCGCACGAAGAGTCACAGTTGCTGGGGTTGACTCTGGGCGCTCACAGCAAGGCAGGTACAGTGAGTGCGCTGGCTGATATCGTAGGTGGGAAGCTGAAGCAGAATGGGACATAAGGTTTCACAGCTTGTGAGCACAAACCCAGATTTACACCTTGGGCAGATGGACTTGAGAACCCTTTGATAGCCTCCATGTTCACACACGTGTCTCGTCTCTGCTGAGCGGCTCAAGGGTTGGTCATCCCTGTGTCTGGCTGTGCTGGGCCCTCTGAGTGGGTCCTGCATCCCAGGTGAACACCTACCAGAGTCTTCCCAGCATGTCATCAAGTCTCCAGCCCATCATACTCCTGAGGATCACCAGGAAAGGTCCCCGCTGCCTGTCTACTGTATGTCCCTCTACATGAGTGCCCACTTCCAGCCCCACACAGTGACCTCTCCTGCTGAGTGGCACTTGGATGCTATGGTGCCTTCCACTCTCTCTGACTCACTCTGTTTCCAGTGTGCACAATGCCCTCTCCCTTGAGCCCTGGGGCTTGAAATCTCGTGTCTCCAGTTAAAGACCCAGGAACTGGGAGCACAAGCAAGTTCTGTTCTTAAAAGTGGGGGGTGGGGGGCATGAAGAAAAGAGGTAGCTTGGGGTGTGGGAGGAAATGCTAGTGGAGAAGAAGAGAGGAGGTGGTCAGAGGGCAGGAGGAGGGCACTGTTGCATCTGTATGTGTGCCCAAGCATCCTGTAGTCCACAGTCAGGATCCTGCTGGGTAGAGAGAGAATTTCATCAGAATCAGCATGCCAGGATCAATTTGACAAGAGGGATGCTTCAGTCCACAGCAGGCAGGGAGCTGCCAGGGTTGGTTAGTGAGCTGCTAGTGGCCAAGGCGGGTGCTTCCCGCCACTGACAGCCCTAAATCCTACTTTAGAGCTCCAGGAGAGGAACTGCTGCTCAGGAAAGGAGGAAGGGTACTTGTCTACACCTGCCTCCATGATCACTATTGCTGCTTGTTAGGAGAATGTCAGGAGTGCTTTCCAGAGTTCATGCCGAGGCCACAGCCGAGGCCATTTGGTGACCCTGGGAGATGGCACTCGTGCCTCTGTTTTACAAATGGAAGTTTGGAGAAGGAAGAGATTATTCAGCAGGAAGCAGAAGTGACCCATGAAGTTAATTTTATGCTACCAGCACCTATGATGGGGGCCCTGAGAGATAAGTGGTGACTTAGCTGGAGCTCCCAGCAGACATGACATAGTTCTGATCTTAGTCCTCACTGGCCCACAAGGAGAACCCTGTTGTTATCATTCCCTTCTTTCGAAAGTGGGAAGCTGACACTTGAATCCAGCCTTCCACACCAGAGTCTCTGCCTTTAACTGCTTCTCTCAAAAGCGGGGTTCCAGAGACACCCAACTACGCTCCGTGTGCTTTTTCACTGATGGATGGGGTACATCCAGGCCCTTCAGCCAACAGCACAGGCAGCTGGCTTAACCCCAGAGGGACAGCCACCAGTCTGGTTCAGTGCACTCTAGGTTGGGGCACCCCAGACATGGTAGGTGACCTGTGCTGGTAGTTTTTGTTTATCTCCCGGGACACAAGCCAAGTGTGAGTCTGTTGAAACAGTAGTCGCTTGAAGCTTGCTTGAGGCAATCAGCGAATGTGGAAAGGAGAGGGTGAAAGGGCAGGGCAGGGACACTGTGACTTGTGTGTCATAGTCAGAATCCTGCTGGATAGTGAAAGAATTTCATCAGAATCAGCATCCTGGGAGTAATTTCACAAGAGGAATATTTCCCCTCTGGCAGTGGACATTCTGCCTTGGCCAGAGCACCTGGTCTGATGTAGCCAAAAACCTGGGGTCTGGGGGTGGGGGTGGGGGTGGAGGTCCTTCCTTGGTCAGGGCTTGTTGCCTACATAATCTAAAGAACAGCTCACTCCATGGGCCTGGGTCTCTCTGAATGTCCAGGGTAGGGGGTCTGGTTCTCAGGTTCTTTTCAGCCCTGCATCCTCACTCTAATGCTCCTTAGATGGCGCTTACTTTTCAAAGACAGGAAACTCCTGTTGCCACACTCCTTAGAGGACAGAAGTTCCCAGCAGCGTTTGAATTTCCCCTGAAGTCTGGCTTTTGACAATGGTCTTCACTACTCACGGACTTTCTAGGGATTAAGGAGAGAAAAGGACTGCTGTTCAAACATGGGCATGCAAGCTGCAAAATATCCACAGACATCTATGCTGTCTGGAAAGTAGACCCTTCTCTTACCCTGGGCCCAGATTCTGTCTGAGCATCCCAGCAATTTAATAGCTCATGCCTGATGGGCATCTATCTGCCCTAGCCTGGAGTGCTAGCAAATATTTAGCCATGGTACCACACCACCATGCTGCTGCTGAAATGAATTACTACCACACGAGGAGATGCAGGGCGGTAGAGGGGAAAGGTCAGATTCACATCCTATTGTAGCGCTGACTTTCAGTGTGCGCATGCGTCTTCCATTCGTTCGTTCGGCGGGCTTTGGTGTCCTGCAAGGACCACATTGGTGCAGTGTTTAAATGAAGTCAGGGTAAAGCTCTTATATGGGATTGACATACACATGCAGACCAGCAGGCAGTGTTTGGGTTCCAGGGAAAGAAAGTGGACAAAAGAGAGATCTAAATGACCCATATTCAAAGGCTGGTTCTGACACTCATTTCTATAGTTAGAATTGTGCTCTCCACCCCCATTCTCTCTTAAAATCCTAGAATATCTTAGAATGTGAATATCTGAGGAGAGGTCCAAGTGACAATGAGATCAGAAGGCTAGACCCTGATCCCATATGACTGGTATCTTCGTAGGGAAAGGAGATTTGCATGTGGACCCACATGTTGGAAGTCACGTAACTGTAAAGATGGCCGCCCACTAGCCATAGAGTAAGAACTCAAAAGCCAAGCCCATTAACTGTGGTGACACACGCACTTAATCCCAGCACTTGGGAGGCAGAGGCAGGTGGATCTCTGAGTTTAAGGCCAGCCTGGTCTACAGAGTGAGTTCCAGGACAGCCAGGGCAACAGAGAGAAAAACACTGTCTTTAAAAACAAAAACAAACAAAAAAACAAAAAACAAACAAACAAACAAACAAAAAAGTAAGTCTGCTAACTCCTTAACCTTGGACTCCTAAGCCCCAGAACTGTAAGGTAACACATTTAACACATTTGTATGGTTTGAGCCTTCTTATGCACAGGGGTGACAGATCTACTGTGACAACCCTAACAACGCAGTACACCCATATGAAAGCTCCTCACACTTTGCATGGTAGAGGAGACCAGAAAATCCCTAAGAAGAGGTCTGGTGCATAGTAGGGCCTCAGCAAATGTCCCTTGCCTATCTTCCAAGAACAAGAACAGCAGCTGGCCTCCTGGGAGAAGGGACTGGGGATATTGCAGAGTCATCCTGTGTTAGCATGAATCCAGGCACCCTACCCTCGACTCCACCCTCATCTAAAGCCCAGATTGGCAAACAACCTTGCCCTCGGCCCAGCCCTGGCCTTGGGACTGGCATCCAGCCAGGATGATTGAGAGCTGGGTACATAGTTAACTTCACCTATAGCCAAGTTCAGAGCAAACCTGCCCTGGTTCATAGGCCAGCTTGGCATAGGGCACAGTTGCCAGGGAGTGGTCGAGAGGCCACAGAGATGGAGAGGAGCTGGGGGACCCCCACTCTGCAGTCCTGGCTGGGATCAGCACCTTACTGTCAGACATTATCTGACTCTTCCCATCACCAGGCTGTTTACAAGTCACTCCAAGCCTTGGGAAGATAAGGGGTAGGGAGACAGTGGGACCCAGGAGTCAAATCCTGGCAGGGCCGTGGATGGGCTGCGTGGGCTGTGTGACGTTGGACCTTCCTTCGGTGGAGACTAGTCGGGGCCCAGATGGACAGACGGAGGCTTCTGTAATGTGAAGGTCATCTCCACCCATGGAGCTCCCAAGGCCCTCCATAATGGCATCTATTGTGACTGGTTCACAACCGACTGCTCGGAACTGTTGCTGAGTCAAATTCCTGGAGAGCCAGGAAGTGTGCCTGTGGGTAGCAGTCTGGCACATCCAAGGACCAGAGCTTCCTTCCTATAGCATCCCTCCTGCGTCTCTTGGCAGCCTGAGAGCATAGGTAACAGCCCTCGGCTCCCTCCGTGAGCTAGTCCTTCCTAGTATCTGTTACCACCCAGACTCATCAGGATTTTCATATTCTCTGCCCCTTCCCTGAGAAGAATGATGATTGCATAGCAGGAACTTTGTGTTGGCCACTGTTCCACCTCCTGAACCCAGAACAGTTAGTTGCCCGGTGCTGAGTCCCTGTATGACATGGGCCCTGGACTGCCTACTAGGGCTGGCAAGGACAATGAAGACAGGACAGACACATGGACACAGAAACACTGGGGTTGAGTAATCTGGGCTCTCAAATGGAGAAGCCATTGCACCCTGGACTCAGTTTATTATATACACTTGAACAGGAAGGTGGGGTTATTGATACAAATATGCTAGGAGACAGAGTTATTGTATACAGATAAACAAGAAGGGAGGGCTATTACAAACAGATAACCAAGAGGGTGGAATTATTATATAACAGATAAACAAGGAGGCAGGGTTTATGATGCGGAGGTGAGGCAGGAGGCAGGTCTAGCTGATCTCGATAGGAGTAGTCTGCAGGACAGCAGCCTTCAGGCTAGAACATCTTGGTGGGGGTGGGGGTGGGGCAGAAAGCTCTGGTGAACATTTTCTGTACACAAGATCAATATTCACATTCAAGGATTTGCTACTTCCATGGGACTGAGGAGCTGGTCCTTGTCATGACCCTGCATGTGTCAAACAATTCATATTTCATACAAGCTGTTACTGGCTCCCTCCAGCCTGGTACTTAGTAGGAATTCAGTCAGTTTTTGGGGGAGAAAGAGCGAAAGGGTGGGGGGAAGTTGTAGATCCTTTGAAATTAGCCAATATTGCATTTAAGACAGTTGCTTTAAGTCAGAGGCCAGTTCTATTTTCTAGAGACTTCCATCTGATGCAGGTAAGAGAGACACAGTGGCCTTTAGCATGTCCTTGACAGAGGGAAAGAGGGACCAGGCTGAGGACATGAGAGTTGGTGGCAGCCTATGGCTTAAAGCCTTAGGAAACAGGGAACCCTGCTGAGAGAACATAGGTTAGCAAGAATTAGAGTCCAGGTAAGGGCAGACAGAGATCCGCGTATATGCAAAGATGAAGGTTGGGACGAACTTGTGTGGTGGTGTTGACAGATGTGTGTTGCTGTGTACTGGGGATGGTCCAGGAATTGTACATCTGGTGAGACCCAGCTTTGAGATGTACAAATTCAGCCTGTGACTTCTCTGGGCCCTCAGAGGCCTCCTACTGATTGAGAGTGAAGGCTGTCCAGGTGCAGCCAACCATCACCACGTGTCTGCCCTGTCAGAATTTCCCAGGTGAGCTTACTCTCCTGAGCTGGTGTCTCTGTCTCTTAATGTCTGAGTCAGTGGTATAGGCCCGACTCAGCCAGTGTGGCTCCGGTAGCATCCTGGAGTAGCTGCACCTGTCCTGAGCCCAGTTTCCTCTTTGGACAGGCAGCTGGAGGTCGTCGGGGCATTGCCAGCCTTGCCTGCCTGAGCTGGTGTTTGGGCAACTGGAGGTGAGGCAGGGACAGCAGTTGGTAGACAAAGTCCTCTCACCCCAGGAGATTTGGGGAAGGATTCTTTCTGCTTTGCTTGGCTGAAGATAAAACTGCTGGTCCTTTTATAGGTTTGTCATTGATGTTCCCGGTGACCTTAGGAACTCTGATTCCTCCCTGCTCCTCTCACCTGTTAGAGTTCCGACTCCCCCTTCCTCGGCTTCAGAGATAGGAAACTCTCTCACTTTGTGCTGGACTCCAGGGCCATAGAAGACTCAGTCCTGTCCAGTGGGGACTGGAACTACTTTGTCCCACCATCTGGAACCAACCATCTCTGTCCACTCCAAACGAAATAAAAGAGCAACCGACGCCCAGAGCTTCTTCTCGACTCAGACCTTGTGACCCTACTGAACCATCATTGTTTTCCTCCGTGACTGCTTGGCAACACTACCAGATAATAGCTCTTATTCCAGTTGTGTAGAAGAGAAGACTGAGGCTTGAGCAATCAGATTTTGCTCCAAAATTCACACAGCTGGCATGAAGGATCCTTACTTACATTGATCTGGGTAAAAGTCACTCCCTGACCCCGCTCTTCTCATCTCTGTACCTGCTGCTCCTGTGGCTGGGTTTCCGGTCTGCCGCATCCCAGGTCCATTCCTGAATAGTGATGCAGTATCTAAGTCGGAAGAGACAGAGCAAGATTTTCCGTTAGCCATCTGTCTGTGGGGCTGATCGTGGGTCAGAGGCCTCACTCCTGGGGTTTCAGGAGCCATGTTTTCTGAAAGATTCTGGGGCTTTCCGTCAATTTGGTGAGGGAGGAGATCTCTGCCTGGCACTCTCAGAATATTCTTTTCCTGGAGTTAGCTTGGTAGTAGGCAGAATTCTGACCTGCCTATTGCTGGACAGGCAGTGCGTTTTTACAAAAGTCTCTACCCTTTTGGGTTTGTTTGTTTGTTTGTTTGTTTTTGAGAGAAGTTCTCAGGAATCCCAGGCTAGCTTTAATCTTGCTGCTTAGATAGCCAAGGATAGCCTTGAACTTGCGATCTTCCTGCCTTCACTTCTGGAATGTTGGGTACAAAATACATTACCACACCTGATTTTATGTAGTGTGGGAGGTTAAACAGAAGGCTTTGTGCATGCTAGGCAAACACTTTTGTCAGCTGACCTCCATCCTCAGTAAGTCTTCTCTGTGAGATGTCAGATTCCAGATTTGCAGACATGAGGCTGGGACAAGCTCTCTGACATACGCATACTATGAAGTAACTGTAGATGAATCAAACCCTGTCTCAGTTGGGTCTGGAAGGGGAATGTGGTTCTGAATGGTCTGCCTCAGCCTCTCAAGGCCCTCCTAGATCTTGTGGCTGCTCAGATGGGTCTACCCTGCATCTCAGATCATTTAGAAAAGCAGACAGTGATGCAAGCGGGAGGGACTCAGAAGGGCTGAGGTCACTGTGGCTGGCTGCCCAATAGTGTGGTGATAGAGGGTGTCCTTGGATCACGCCCACCCCTTACCAGCCCCAGCTTCCATCCTGTAAGACAGTGATAACAATAGTGCCTGCTTTCAGAGGGTCTTTAATGATGAGAATAAAAAAGGGACTAATGGGAAACGTGTTTGTAACGCACATGGCGCTGAGCCTGGGAGTCAGTCAGCACTCAGAGAGAATGATCTTGACAATATGGTGATGGTGTGGTATTGGCAAAGAAAGGGAGAAGGATGATGTCATCCACGATGCTCCCCGACTCCACCCTTGTGCGTCTTCCTGAATGCCTTTACCCACGACATCCCACCCTAGCACAAACATGTCCAGAGAAACCAAGTAGCCAGGGCCTGCCTTCTGAATTGGGAAGAAGCCAGATACTGGCCCTCAAACAGCACCAGTGGCTGTGTTCTGTGCATGTGGCAGCACTAGCTTTGAAAGAATTAATGGAAGTCTTCCCAGGGGAGGCAGTGCTTGGCTGCAGTGTGATGGGGGACTAGGAGTTGGCTGATTGAGTAGAATAGGATTTCTCTTTTCCATTTAAAGGCATCTCTGGCAGGCGAAATAACAGGAGCAAAAGCAGAGAGGTGTGAAATAGCTTGGCAAGAGGCACGATCCAGTTAGACAGGTGGGAGCAAGGGGCAGTAGGGACTCGAGGATGTTTAGGTCAGATCTCACAGAGGCTAGGGTACTAAATCATTCACCACCTAGCTTGCAGGCCACACCAAACTGTTTCATACATTACGCAGTAGACATTCCAAGTATCTCCTCAATCCGAAGCACTTTTGTGGTGGACACCTTGTGTGCAACCCAGATGCCCCCGGACTCCAGGCTGGGTCACTCCTTCCTCAGCTACTGAGATTTCCAGGGGCAGAGTCTGAGGTTCACATTCCTCCCTGCCACTGTCTCCCCATCACGCGGTGTGGTGTGAGGGATGGGGGTGGGGTGTCGACCAGAACTCCTCCCTCAACTTGGGATAATTGTGAGGAGTCATTACAGAGGCTGGGGGGATGGCTCAGTGTGTAAGGCCCTTGCTGTGCCAGGCTGGAAAAAAATTCTTAAGTTTGGATCCCCAGCCCCAGTGTAAAATCCAGGCCCAGAGGCACCCAGTGTAAGGAGGTGAAGACAGGTGGGTTGAAACTCACTGGCCAGTCGGCCCATCCGAATCAGTGAGCTCCATGTTTGGTGAAAGGCCTGGGCTCCAAAACTAAGGTGGGGAAGGGGCTGTAAGAATGCTTAGCAGTGAGCTGGTGTTTGCTGCCAAGCCTGACAACCTGAAATCAATCTCTAGGACCCATAAAATAAAGGGGAGAATCAAAACCCACAAAATCTCCTCTGATCTGCACATGAGACATGGTGAGAGCTCATGAACACACACACACACACACACACACACACACACATTAAAATTTAAGTGGGGAATAACTGAAGAAGACACCCAACATTGACCTCTGATCGCCACAAACATGCATGCATTTACACCTGTACACACTCATGTGCATACCCAGAGAAATACATGTATCTAATACACACACACACACACACACACACACACACACACACACACGTGCGCGCACACGCACATGCACAGCCATTCCAGCTCCAAACCTCTGGGAGGAGCAGGCAAAGGCCTTTGAGGGATTTGCTCGGAAGTCCAGTTTGTCTCTCCGCCCAGTTCTGATTCACAAGTTCTTGCCACAGATACAGATCTTGAAAGAGCTTCCCCCAAATAACTATCTGCCAGCAAATCTCCCTCTTGATCTCCTTCCTCAAGAGCTCCACCTGCAACAACCATCATGCAGGTGTCTCCATGATGGGTGGCATCTCATTAAAGGGTGATGAGGGACCCTGCTTTTTGAAGACATCTCTGTCCAGAGTGAGAGGATGAGTTGGCAGGACACATTGGAATCTAGTAGTCAGAGAGGATGCGATTGTTTCAATTTAGCAGAAATATGATGTGAGCAAGAGGTGATAGGGGCAGGAAGGAGGGGTAATCTGTGAGAACTTAGAGAGCAGGGGGGATACTGAGTCTGGAAAGGGTCTGGGAGCCTTGAAACACCAGGGCAAGGTGGAGCCTTCTGGGATCCTGCCTCAGTCATCCTGCCTGGGATGACAGGAAAGATTCAATAAGAGAGACTCAGCTCAGTGGCCATCATGGCTACCAGAGATATGAGTGGAGAGGTCCTGGAGGTGTGGAGGAGATCACCTGGGGGTGTGGAGGTGGGATAATAGTAACGAGTGGTTTATAGAGCATTTCTTTACCCATTGAGTTTATTAGCAATCAGAAAGACCAAGGTCCTGGAGAGTAGGGTGGGCTAGGTGTTAACCCTTTGGTTGCTGAATCTTGCTGGGCTGGGTAGAGGGACGCTTGCATGCAGTAGCTCTTTACAAAGCAGCAAGCATCCTTGCATGCCAACTTACCACAAGCCCAGCTGCTCCCTCTGAAATCCTCCCAAGAACCTGCTAGACAGATACCTCAATCCCTAGTCATAAAGAGGAAGCCAGGGCTCAGTGGGGTTCCCGCCTTGTCCGGAACCAGGCAGTGCCTGAAGACAGAGCTGGAGTTGATCCAGGCTCATCTGACACATGCCTGTAATTGCTGGGGAGGGGTGTGTGTGTGTGTGTGAATCAGGACCCAGAATTCTTGGCTCTTTAATCGGAGTCCTTTCTCCTTGCTCAAATGGCTACTTCCTATGCTAAATTCCAGAATTTTTGATCACGAGCCAACTTCTTCCAAGAAACAGAGCTTGAGAATGACCAGTTTATGGGGACTTAGGGTGACGTGGGTTATCTTAGCAGGAATTTCCAGGCCTGGGAATCTCCCCAACTCCTGGTTGGATCACTGACACATATGGGCAGGACTCTGTAGCTGTGGCAGCCGTAGTCTCTTCAGAGGATGACACCTCCACAGAGTCAGGAGTGGGGCCCTAAACCTGCCTCACCTTAGTCCCATCGCCTCCAGCCTGTGCCTTGCAGGGACATGGTCTGTGAAGAAGTATTAAAAAAGTATAGCAAAGTAAAAACAAAATTCGAGGCTTTTGGGCCCAGGCTTGGGAGTGTAGCCTTTGTGGCTTAGTGCTCCAGGTACTGGTCATAAAACAGATAGCGACATTCCTCCACCTCTTCCTGGGTTCAATTCAAAGAATGGCACCCTGACCATTACTGGAACCTGCAATGCAAATGTGCTATCTTTAGGGGCTCTTAGATTGTTAGGGGCTCTTAGAAACTGTCTTGAGAGATAACCTGACACTTGTGACTTTATACTTCCTTGTGACTCTTAACTGGTATTTTTGGTATTTTCCAACAACGCCCTCCCCACCTCCATGAATTGTGGTTTCTTCCTTTAAATACCCCCTTACTCAGCTACTCGGGGCGCCATGGTCCTCTACCCCTGCGTGGTGTATGACCATGGGCCCGAGAACGCTCTCGAATAAAAATCCTCTTGCAGTTGCAGCAAGACCGTTTCTTGTGGGTGATTTTGGGGTGTCGCCTCTCCTGAGTCAGAACGTGAGGGAGTCCTCACGTTGTGGGTCTTTCAGTCTGTCTTAAGCATCTCTTTTCCAAGTGTTTTTATAGAGCTTGGCTGTTTCGTTGAGCTGCAAAGGGCTATAGTCTTTGTTCTCTGTGGTTTTGTGTTCCTTGGCTTCAATGACCTGCTGTCTACCATGATCTGAATATATTAAAATGGAAGCAAGGCATGGTGGAAAACTCCTGTAATCCTGGCACTGGGGAGGTTAGGGCAGGAAGATCGTGAGTTCAAGTTAAAACCCTGTTTCAAAAACCAAAACCAGTCATTTTGAAGGGAAACTTCCAGAAATAAGTTATGAACTTTAGATTACATGCGGTTGTGAGTAACATGAGGCTGGCATCTCCTGTGCTGTCTGTGCCTCACCCAGAAAGTGAGCCACCCTTCTGCATGTCATGCACCCTGCATGGACTAGCTGCCTGTTGCTCCTCAGGCAGACACCATAGTTATTAGGCTCCCTGAGGCAGAATCTAACAAGCACCACAGTGAGTGACAGAAAGCCCTGCTGTCCCCTGTCAGGGTGTCCATGGTTTGTTCTCACCCTGGACTGGTCCTAGCCCTGCGTACTCATACACAGGTCTGAGTCAGTCACAGCAGGACAACATGTTCAACTCTCACTTCAAAGAAATGGATGTAGTGAGGTCCAGAGAGGACAAGGACCTGCCCAAGGCCACCCAGTGCCCTGGTGTACAGCATGTTCCAGCTTGAGTGTCCCAACCAGAAGCCTGGAACCTGTCCATGTCTCAAATCAATGTGATCTGTGGCATCAGGCCAGGGGATTGAGGGAATTTGGAAACTGACTTTAGTTCAAGTTTGACTCCTTGAACTCTGGACTTGCTGGGAGACCTCGGCAAGTAACCAATCTCTCAACTTCAATCTCCTTGGTTCTGAAATGACTCCTTCCTTACAAAGTTCTTGCAAAAATATAGAGAAAGCAGCATTGTGAGAGGCACACAGTGGGCCTGAGTTGGTCCAGTTAATGATTGTGTTATTAATATGAACACACACCCGCTGGCACACTGTGGATACTCACCAAAGCTTGGTGTCTCTATCTCTGCATGCAAGCTCTTCTGTTTCCATGGGTGGCTGCAGAGGGCCTGTATGTTTTTTTCTGATGACCACAGCCTGGTAGACAAGAAGAGACAAAATTGTGATTGAGAGTTAGGGAAAGAGTATAGAGCTAGCTTCTAAAATCACCTTCTCGCAAAAGTTTGAAACAAAGCAGCGTGTACTTTAGAATCTGTCATAGCTGGAACCTCCCTGGTTACACTCAAGCCTTTTGCAGGCCATATGGAAGGAGTCAGAGCCTGCAGCTGGGCCTCCATCCTCTAGTCTCCCTGGCCAACACTCTTCCAGATCCCAAGCAGGGCTCAGTATGAAAACCAGTCCTGTGTGGTCTGTACTAGAGCTGATCAAGTGCCAGAAATGTTCTTTAGGTAGCTAGATTCCATCTGGAGCCGCGATAAAACAGAATATTCTAGATCTGGGAAGATTTTGGTGTCTCAGAGTCCATCCTCCATTTATCTCCATTTGGTTTTATGAAAGTCAAAAGGCTGATGCTGTTTTGGAATGCACAGGGAGCCAGGCCTGATGACCCAAGCAGAATTCTCTCTAATTCCCATAAAGGGCCTTCCTTCTTTTGTTTTTGTTTGTTTGATTTTGGTTTTTGGTTTCCTCAAGACAGGCTTTCTCTGTGTAGCTTTGGAACTGGCTCTGTAGACTAGGCTGGTCTGGAACTCACAGAAATCCTCCTGCCTTTGTCTCCTGAGTGCTGGGATTAAAGGTATGCACCACTACAGCTGGGCTTGGGCCTTCTGTCTTTTGTTCATCAATCATACTGAGTCACACCTCGTTACAGTATCTGTGACGGCTACCATGAGAATGCTCCCATAGGCTCATGAGTTTGAATACTTCATTTCTAGTTGATGGAACTGTTTGGGAAGGATTAGGAGGCTTCGCCTTGCTGGAGGAGGTATGTTACTAGGGTGAATTTTCAGGTTCCAAAAGGCCATGACCTTCCCAGTTAGTTCTCTCTCTATATATGCCTTGTGGGAGCTCTTAGCTACTCTTCTAGTGCCAGGCCTGCCTGCCTGAAGTTATGCTCCCCACCATGGTGGCTATGGGCTCTAATTCTCTAAAACTGCAAGCATGCCCCCAATAAACTCCTCTGTAAATTGCCTCAGTCATGGCGTTTTGTCACAAGATTTGAAAAGTAACTAAGATAGCATCTCTGTGTGTCACCACCATGGGTGTGCTGTCAGAGCTGAGCATGACAGGCCTCATCTGTTGTCCCCTCTGTCTTACTACACTGTCACTGCCTATTTAGCACCCAACTCCTGCACCAACTTGAGCCCAGGGGAAGTTATACCTAGGTGACACTGGACCCAAGTAGCATGGGAAGTACTGTAAATACAGCAGTTTATACACATGCGCGCATACACGCGAGCACGCACGCACACACACACACACACACACACACACACACACACGCACGCACGCACGCACACACACACACACACACACACACACACACACACACACACAAATACTTCATACATGGCAGAGGGAGCCTGGCAACAATATAGGACCTGAGTTGTTCTCCTTGTTCATGAACTTCAGGTGGCTGAAGCTGACAGAGCATGTCGACTTTTATCTTACCACGTGGTCAGCCGTCCACAAAAGCAAAGGTGGTACTCACCGGATCAAGCAGGATGCTTAGCTCTTGGTCCTCACTGAATCCCTGTGAGCAAGTGAGTCCTACTTTAATTCCCATTGTCACACCCGAGGAAGGAGTTCCTTAAAGGCATTATCAGGCTTTCCCAGTATGTCCATGGAATAGGCAGTAGAGCTAGGACAATAAACTTGGTCCTCCAGCCCCTCTTTGGAGCAGCACTCAGGAGAGCAGGCCCTGCACTTCGCCTGGGCAGCACAGTAGAGCTGGCCCTAGTGACAAAGGTGCAGGTGAGCTGTCCCGGAGGACCTGATATCAGGGGAGCCGACATTGCCCCTTGCAGGATGTGGCATTGGGTAAGCTAGCCAGTGAGAAATTATTTCTGTGGTGAAGTGAGCCAATTCAAGACAGATTAAAATAAATATAAACACATATTTATTGGGAGTCTGCTCTCAGCCAGGTGAGTTCACTGGTCCCAAGGAACAAGGTCAGGGACATTGCCGTGGGGAGAGAGACAGAGAGGAGAGGGACAAGAAGGAGAGAAAGTGTGTCCACAGAGAGAAGGAAAAAGGGGAAGAGAGACCAAAATGTCTGGATTATATAGGGAAAAACTTCTGAGGGAAGGGTAATCTAGCCCCTGGGCTGGAAAGTTCAGGGGTGGGGGTGGGGTATGCCAGGTAGAGACTGAGTGAGGGATGCTGGGAGAACCCGGAGGCCAGGTCTGCTTTAGTATATAAAATATGTACCTCAGCCCCTTGTCTGGGGTCTGAAACCTAACAGCCAGGTCAGTGCAGGAGTGCTTGCCTTGGAGATACAAATACAGGAGAGCTGGCTAGCTGACCAGCTCAGCTACCACCCAGGCCCAGATCCAGGGCTTTGAGTTGGCACACCCCAACATCTACTCCACCTATGAGTGGGTGAAAGGGCCAGTCCTGCAGATCCAAAGCTGCAGGATCTCAACGACACAGGATAACAGCAGGAGTCCCAGTGAGGATCCAGTATTGATAGTGTAACAGAAGCCAAAGGCCTTGAACCAGACCAATGACTCAACTGCAATCAACATCTGCAAGTAAAGATGTGTGGACAAAAGGGTACATTGTGTGCCACACTGACACGCTACAGCTTCTGTGACAAGATTTTTTTTTTAATTCTATCTTATTTTCTTTTATTTTGGTGGGCAAGGGCAGAGGGTGGATATGATGGGGTGGGGAGATGAGTGGGATTGGGTGTGCCCTTCCCCCAGCCTTGAGCAGACTGTCTCAGATATGGCTTGCCACAGCAGGCTAGCCCACCTGGGGTGGAGTCTTTCAACCTAGGTAAAGTCTATTGTTCTGCCACTTCTGAGGCTTTCCTCCAAGACGCCACTACCTGCTGAGAGGTTAAAATTGATAATCATTATCCAAAAGATAAGTTGTTAAAAATTGCTTCTATGTATGCCTTTGTATTTTCTGTAAATTTATGCATGCATGCATCCCATAAACAATACAGCTAGCTGGGCAGTGGTGCTGCATGCCTTTAATCCCAGCACTTGGGAGGCAGAGGCAGGCAGATTTCTGAGTTCGAGGCCAGCCTGGTCTACAGTGTGAGTTCCAGGACAGCCAGGGCTACACAGAGAAACCCTGTCTCGAAAAATCCAAATAAAAATAAAAATAAAAATAAAAATAAAAATAAAAATAAAAATAAAAAAGGAGGAACTGTGCCTTTTACCCAGCCTTGAGCAGGCTGGCTCAGCTCTGGCTTGCCACAGTGGGCTATTGTCATGCCACATCTGTGGCTTTCCTCCAAGATGCCACTACCTACTTAGAGGCTGAACCTGTTTTCCTGACACAATCCTGACAAAGAAGTGATCTTGACAGAACAATGAGATCCTGGTGTGGTGGATCTCATTGTAAGCTGGGGCTCATAAGTAAACATTGGCCTTGATCAAAGAACTTTGTCTTGGCTCGTTATTTCTCTTGCAGCCTTTCCCATCCAACACCCCATCTTTCCTTTCAGTAACCCAGTAACCCATGGCCGCTGGCGGCTATAATCGAGGTGCATGATGTGGAACTCACAAAGAATAAATAAACCTCTTGGGCCTCTATCAATATCATGGTGGTGACTTCTAGCCACCCTGAGCCAGCCACCAGTAACCGTGTGCAGCAGGCAGGACTCCAGTGGGAAACTCATTTGACCCGTCCAGCAGGTCCAGTTATTTGAGGGTCTCAAGGGACCTTCTCCTAAGAACCAAATAGGGGGAGGGAGAGACGGACACCAAGTGCAAGAACGACACATGGAAGCAGTCTGAGTAGCATCAAGGTGTCACTGTATTCAGCAAGGCTCAAGGCTTAAATGCACAAGCAAAAGGAGAAGTACTTCTCAGCAGGAGGAATGGGGCAACAGAAATTTTTCTTTTGACAACTACCCTGGGAAGCAGGAACTTGGTGGTATCAGGGTACATCTTGTAGTCAGGACATCCGGCGCTGACTTAGGGCTGGAACAATCTATGGTTGTTCTCAGAGCGGTGTGTCGGTGGTCCGCTTTTGACCCCCTTTTCTTCTCGGGGAGAGAGGCCCAATTCAGAGATCAGGACAATTGTGTTGTCTTAATAGCTCCCAACACTCATTTATCTAAAAACTGGAATAGTCCCAACTCATTAACTTGGGAC
Organism: Mus caroli; assembly: GCF_978045245.1. Lineage (NCBI taxonomy): Eukaryota > Metazoa > Chordata > Mammalia > Rodentia > Muridae > Mus > Mus caroli. The sequence goes on along the minus strand of NW_028227263.1, from coordinate 48,051,841 downwards.
TATTGAAGCCAGGCATCATTACTTACATTTGTAATCCCAGCACTTTGAAGGCTGAGGCAGGAGTCTAGCCTGGGCTATTTCTTCTGTGACTGGCTCACTACATTAGGTGAGATATGAGCTCATTTTCCTCAGCTTCAGCAACCCAAAGTTCATGAACCAGGAGGTTAACTTAAGTTCCATAAAGTGAAACTGTCTACAAAAAGAAAGAAAGAAAGAAAGAAAGAAAGAAAGAAAGAAAGAAAGAAAGAAAGAGAGAGAGAGAGAGACGAGAGTAGGAGAAATGAGGAGCGGATAGTATGAAGGGAGACCACCCAGGCTCACAACGACCTTATCAAGCACAGCTAGACTGATGTTGCCTAGAGCTGGGAGAAGTGGTAGAAGAACCAGTTGCACAGAGAGAGATGTCCAATAGGAAATATGCCCTTTGTCAAGGGGTGTGATCAGGCCAAGGAACTATGCAGAAAGAGCCTGGAAATAAAGGCCCTCCTTCTGTCCCATATCCTGTGGAGTTCCTCTTTGCTGGATCCAAGCAGAAGTCAAAGGGCCCGGAACCTATTCAGGTTGGCCTCTGAGTACAGAAAGAGGTTGGGGAGAGGAGAGCTGATTTGTTAGGACACAATTCACTTACACACACACACACACATACACACACACACACACACACACAGAGAGAGAGAGAGAGAGAGAGAGAGAGAGAGAGAGAGAGAGAGAGAGAGAGAGACTATCTATCTACCTTGTATGCCTCTCCTGATGTTGCTGTGCTGGGCTCTGCTCCTGCAGGGAGGAGGACATTATTCCAGGCAAACAGACATGGTTGCTTTTGTTCATTCATCAAGCACTCTAGGGACCGACCCCTTTTTGGTGTGCTGTACTCTGAGTGTTTAGGACCAGGAGTAGTGAGCCCAGCACTGCCCTTGGCCTACACAGAAGCCACAGCTTTCGATTTCATGCCCCGAGAGGCGATCAGGCCTGCTCTCTGTATGGATATGACAGCAGATGTCAGAGGAGATAGACACCACCCAACCAGCAAAAAACCCATCTGCTGAGTTTACCCATTGGCCAACAGATCCTGAGATCACACGCAGCTTTGGATACGGGAAGCTGGAGTCTTGCTGATGAAGGGCTCTGCATGGAGCCCACCTGGGACTTCATGAGAAATCAAATCCCCAGCCACAGGGGAACAAGTCACAAACAGCCTCTGGTCTTCAGAGCTCTGAGATGCAGGGGTGGAGGTGGACGGTGGGGAGTGGATACGGCCATTATTGGAAGCCTGGCTTCAGTTCCAGCTTAGCAGGGCACCCTCAGAGGAGCTGGCCCTCCCTCTGGGCCTCAAACCCTAGCTGCACAGAAGTGCCAGGCCATGGGATTCTGAAGCTCACGTGTCTTGGAGAAAACCAAAATGGAATGCACTCCCCCCCCCCCCACACACACACCCGTGTCTTCTCCCAGAGCCCCTGCTTGAATGCCTCCCCAACTTCTGATTTCCTTCAGGACCTCCAGTTCCTTCCCTGCTTCCTTACCCACAATTATCCCGTTCTGACTTAATTACTGCACCGGCGCCCATCTGAGCTCATTACCTCTGGCTGCTCAGACTTGCTGTGAGGTTAACGATGCTGGCAGCACTCCTCTGAGGGTTCCAAACATGGTGGGGGCTCTGGGAGCCCACTCCGGGATCTGCGGGAGGTGAGTGTTCTGCCCTTCGAATACACCCACCCCTACACTTGGTGTGTCTGACATCAATGCTCGAAGCTTACACAGCTAGATCTGACTAGGCGGAGATGTGTTATCTCAAGTCCAGTTTTTTGCCATTGTTTGGTTGGTTTTGTTCATTTTATTGTTTAGGTTAGTAGCTTTTCTTTGCTAATTTTTAGTTTCATTGGTATTTCTCTTGTGCCAAACTGTTATGACATTTTTATACATATGTTACAAACTGCACTTGGCTTATATTCATGACCCCCTCGCCCTCTCCCATTCTTCCTCCACCCATTCCTGCTAGCTCTCTTCCTACCAAACAGAACCCCTTTGCTTTCGCACCATGTGTATTTATACCTAGATTCTGCATGTAAGAGAAAATGTGATGTTTTATTAGTCTTTTACCATACATTCTCTTGTTCCCCCAACTTTTCTCCTTAGTCCCCCTCCATTACTAGGTTGTCAAAGTCATTTCTTGCAAGATTTCATCCTTCAGCATATTTGTATGCCAGTTTTCATGATCTGTATGATTCCCAGAAATTCAAAGCCCAGGCCTTTGTACCTGACTCTGAGAGGATCTGCTCACTAGAATTGTGGGCTCAGCAGATGCCAGGGAAAAATTTGGCAGCTAAGCTTGCCCGTGGGAATGCCATTATGGAGATAGTCACCCAGGGCAATACCCTGGCACATTACCTCTGCCTCCTTCTGGAGCATAGCTGCCTCCAGGTAGAAGGGCTGTGAAAGCCCTTAGTTCAGTGCATGATCCAGAGCCCTGCCAGCCAGCAACAGAAGTCAAATACTAAGGATGCACTTCTGGGCCTAGCCCTGATACAGGCCAGCCTTCTGTCTAACCCCAGTCAAAGCCATGGAAGTCACAGTCTTTGTAGCCAGAGGCTGCCTCTCTGCTGTGATGGGAGCAGGTCTGAAAGCAGAGCTCTATTTATTCAGGACAAAGATATTTCCCACACAGCGGAGCCCTGTATCCTGTTCTAACCTCTTAGCCCCTGCATCCCCTCACTCGGCTGATAGCAGGTCACTCCTCGGGTCATGTTCTTGTCTGTGAGTGTGTGAGATTGTAAGCTGGCACTGAGGATCAGAGTCAGCAGTGTTTGCCCGTGAGTGAGTAGAAGAGTGTGCTCACGCAGGAACAACACTGAATAAGATCAGATACAACCTAGCGACTGCTGGCCCCACCAGCCTCCGAGTCAAGGTGTGCAGTCCCAATGAGGGGCCCCAACAGGAAGCTTAGAGAAAGCTGCTTCAGTGATTCCAAGCCAGCAGATGCCCAGCCCTCTATGTTTCCAGGGTCTGTGGGTATCTTGGGATGAAGAGCCCCTTTGGCTTTGCTTGATGGGGAGTAGCTAGGGAGATCTTCTGTGTCATCCAGAGAAAACACAATCCTTTTGTTGTCAGAGCAAAACCATCACTAGTTGGGCTGGAGAGATGGCTCAACATTTAAAAGCACTGGCTGCTCTCTGGAAGACCCAGGTTTGAGCGCCAGCACCCACATGGTGGCTCGCAGGCATCTGTAACTCCAGTCCCAGGGGCTCTGACGCCCTCTTCTGGTTCCCTCAGGCACTGAGTGCACATGGTACACAGACACACACAGGCAAAATATCTATGCACATAAACTAGAAATAAATAAACCTTAGAAACAATAACAAACAACAACCACCAAAAACCCATCATTAGATTGATACCTATGGAAAGCCAGTCTTTGTATAGGGGGAGGGGCCAGGCCTGGAGCTGGCAGAAGAGAACAGGACTGACAGAATAGCCAGCTTACTGAGACAACTGTGTTCTGCTCTTAAAACACACAGCTAAATCAATTTTGGGAGGCTAGGTTATTATTCCCATATTGTGGAAAATAAAACAGGCACAGAGAAGGGGGCGGTGACTTGCCCGGATGCTCTGTGCTTTTGTTCTCAGAGCCATCCCCACTCCCGTGCTCCCTAAAGTTCAGAGAACGGTGGAAGAGCAGAGAGTTCAGCCAGCCCTTCCGACTTTAATCTCAACTCCCCATCCCCAACTCAACACCTGGTCTGCTCAGCTCCACTGGCTGTGAGCCCTTTGTTAGTTAGCAAGACAGGATCATGGTATTCACTGAGCCTGAGGATGGAGACAGACAGAGAAATGGGTGGCACCTGCATCCTGCAGACCACCAGCCTCCACAGTGATGCCTGTGGAGCCACGCATTGTGCTCCTAGATGCTCTGCCCTCTCCTCCCTCGGCTGCAGAGTCCTGTGCACACCAGCCCACCAGCCGTGGCTTTCCCGGAGTCACCCAGAGTTCCTTGGTTAGTATTTGGTCAACTTGGCAAGATCTAGGATTACCCAAGAGGCAAAGCTCTGAGTGTGTCTCTGATGAGTTTCTAGATTGGGTTAACTGATGTTGGGAGGCCCACCCTGGGTGTAAGCAGCACCATCCCGTGAGCTGGGGTCTTGGACAGAATAAAAAGATGAAGGAGAGCAGAGCATCAGCTCTCACGGCCCACTTGTGGGCTGCAGATGCCCTGTGACCAGCCCCGCCCCCCAGCTTCTGTCAGCATGACTTCACTGCTGTGATTGACAGCACCTCAGTCTGTGAGACCAAATAAGCTTTCATTCCTTAAGTTGCTTCTTCTCAGGTGTTTGGTCCCAGCAAGGATTAAAATGACCAATTCACCTGTCAAATACACCGGATATTTCGAGTGGCCCTTGGTTCACTGTCCTCCTAGAGGCTCAGTGTCCTCCTCCTTCAGATGGTCCACAGCACCTGAGGCCTCACCTCACAGACCTCACAGAGTCTGCTTTCTGAGGATCCCCTCGCCCCCGCCCCACCATGGCTCTGTGTTTCTGCCTTCCTTCACTCCATCCACCCTCCATCCTCTCACGCCTAGCTATGCCACCCGACTAGCTTCAGGCACACTGTCAGCAGCCTCGCCACAGCTCCCATGGGATGCTCTGCAGACTCAGCCAGTGACGGAGGGCAACCAAACCCAGGCCTACTGCTGCCTCCTTCTTGCCTCAAACCCTCTATCCACACACGGGAAAGGGAGTTGGTATAACAACTTCCTGCTCACGAGTGCACAATTCTCTGACCCAGTACATGCAGTGCCTCCAAAGAGACAGACACCCCACACCCACCCATAACATGTGCACTGCAGCCCAGCCTGACCTAAATGGCTGTCCATGCGCTGATACTGTGGAAGTCACACAGTGGAGTCTGGTCACTCCAGCTACCACAGAGATATCAAAGAATCTCGACATCAAACTGTGAAGCAGTGGAAAGGCAGGGAAGGTGCACTGTTCAAATCTACTTACATGCAGCTCAGCAGACAGGTAGCTTGAGACCCTAGTGAGAGAAGACAGGACAGCAGCCAACTTGTGGACCTAGAGGGAGGAAGGAACATGACAGGTCTTCTGGATGCAGGCTATGCCTTGCATTTTTAGCTAGATGCTGCTTAGCCTGCTGTATTTCTCATGAAAACACATCAAGATGCATATTTTTACAATATGGGAATTTTTACGTATATGGATAATACTTCAATACCAAGTTAAATGATTAAAATTGCCCACTGGGTTCTTTATTGCACTCCAGGGAAAACCATAAACTCCACTGTAGACAAAACCATAAACTCCATTCTAGACTGGTGTATACGAGGCCCTTCATGAACCACCTCAGGCCCTGCAACCTCCTTCCCATTTATCACCCACTTTCTTCTCTAGCCCTTCCAGCATCAAGGTATCCATCAATGCCTGGAAGCCTGAGCCTTCTCCAGATCAGGGACCATTCCATCTCTGCTATGCCCCTACTGATCTACTCCATCGACCAACCCCCAGAGATCTTTCTGGATGTTCTCACTTCCCCGGGGAGTCAGTGTCCCAACTCACTGGGTGCTCATTTCTAACCTCCATTCTGGCATCTGAACAACATTGTGGCCCACCTGTCCTACTCATGATTCTGAGCTTCAACCTAAAGGGACTGTGTTTGATGTCCTTGTTCGGGTATCCCCAGGCCACGTCAGGGCCCGGGGCAGGGCAAATATCAACAACTCATGAAAATTAAACTATGTGTACTCACGTGCCTGACATCATTTCACCAAAAGAAGCAGGGTGATACAAAAGGAGGGAGGAATGGGTCTCTGCATATAAGTTAATGCAAGATTTGGACATTCAGAGTCAGGAAGTCCCTGAAAAAACAAAGTTGTTGGGTTGCCATGGTCTTCGTGCCACAAAGGCATCCAACAACAACTAATTCATACAAACAAAAAGAGCTGATTATCTGTATTTTTTAAACTAATTTTTAAAGTTAGCCTACAGTAGAGTTCATTGTGACATCTCACAGGCATGCACAGTCAGGTTCTGTCTTTACTCAGCCTCTCTCCCCCACTACCCACTTCTGCTTCCTCTGCCCAGAGACTGTGTCTACGTATGAAAACCATGAAAAGAAGACCACAGTCAGAGCGGAGTAAAGCATAACCTTCTCTCTGCATCTACTGAGGACTGGATTTAGGGCCCTCTATGAATACCCAAATCCGTGCACACCCCAGTCTCTTGTATATGACGACATGCACATAGCCTATACAGACCTCGCACCTAATTTAAACCATCTCTGGGTGACTTAGAATACTTAAGACAATGTAAAGGCCACGGAATTAGTTATCACACCATCTTGTTTAAAAGACAATGACAAGAAAAAAAAATCTGTACATGTTAAGAACAGAGAAAGTGCTATTTAAAAAATTTAAAGACCATTTTTATTACATTTAGAAACTGTATGTGTGCAACAGGGAAAGAGAGAGAGAGAGAGAGAGAGAGAGAGAGAGAGAGAGAGAGAGAGAGAGAGAGAGAGAGAGAGAGATGAGGTGGGGGGAGATCAATCCCATGGCACAAATATGGACCCAGAACACAACTTGCTAGAGCTAATTCTCTTGTTCCTCCATGTGAATTCCAGGGATTGAACTTAGACCATTAATCTTAGCAGTAAGCATATTTATCCCCCGAGCAATCTCACTGAGCAAGTTAAAAATTTTATTATTTATTTATGTATTTGTGTACACTTGTTTAAATGTATGTCACATGTATGCAGCTGCCCACAGAAGCCAGAACAGGGTGTGGGCTACCCTGAGTTTGGTGTTACAGGCATTTGTGAGCTGCTGGGGACAGCATACAATGACAGGGACTGCCTGCAGTAGGCCAGGATGGAGACATCTCAGAAGCCTGCGGCAGCTCCTTATAGAAAAGGATGGCATCTGGGACCCTGAGAAGTAGGAGACACATCCCTCCAGGGGACCTGCCATATGAAATAGAGACTGCCTGCAGTAGGCTGGGATGGAGACATCTCAGTAGCCCACAGCAACTCTTTGTAACAACAGTTGTTTCCATTTCCCCTAACCTTAGCCCCGTACAATGGCTGTATAGATTTCATTTGTGCATGACTGCTTTTCAGTTGGCCTTGGTGTGCCTAATTATTCTATTCTATCTGACTTTCTTACTTCTTTCTCCTTCTGCTCTGGTGAATTCTGTGAAACTGGATGTTCCTTGATGTGTTGATTTTTAAACAATTAAAAATTGAGGCATGGGGCACAGCACAGCACAGTCCTAATGGCCCAGGTGCATGCTGTGTGCTCTCATCTTGGAAACAATGTAATAACTGCACAATGGTAGTTCCAGATTAATGCTTGACTTGCAAAGAAAGTCTGAACAAATTATTAGAAAATGAAATAAAAGCCAACGTTGGAATCCCAAGAAAGGAAAAAAATTATTAAAGTTATGAAATAAGTTTTGCATAACATTTGAGAGTGGTTCCTGGATAAGCAAGTATAGAATATGTAAGATCTTATATTAGTAAAACTAAGTTAAAACAGTGGGACTCTTAGGAGAGTCATTGAGGGCAATGTGCAGAAGCAGAAAGCTAGCAGAACTACTGAGTTAAGGGTTAACTTGAGTCTTTCTGGACATTGCCTGGCAGCTTTGCCCATGTCATTTATTATTAGAGCTTCACAAGAAAATGCAAGTAGTTGGCCTCAGAGCTCTGAGCTCTGAAGTATAATAAGTTAAAGTTTAAATAATGATAAGTTTGCAGTTATTATTACTTTGGCTCTAAGCCTGGGAGTCGGGAAGCTTGACACTTTGGGAAACTATTGTAATTCTTGATTCTTTGTGGGATGCGCTTATTCTTTTGAATTTGATATGGTAATGATTGTACAATGTCTTTTTTTTACCTGCTTTTGGAGTATCAATAAAAGACTGGGGCAAGAGAAAAATGAGAGAGCATGAGAAGAGCATGTGAAGAGTCGGTGGAGAGAGAATGTGAGGTGTGTACAGAGAGTGTGTGTGTGAGTGAAAGGAGAGTGAATGTTTTTTCTCTGTGTGTGATATGTGTGTGAAGAGTGTGTGTGAGAGTGAAAGGGAAACACACAGAGGTGTGTGTGAGCATGAGAGTTCAAGAAAAGAAAAGAGCACAGGAGAAAAGCAGAGGACACAGGAGAATGCAGAGTGTGTGCAGCCTCAAGTTGCGAGTGAATGAGTGAGATAGAAAGAGAGCAGAGAATGAGAGAGAAGAGAAACTTTAAGCCTTGAAAAACTGCCTGTCAGCTTGTACCCAAAAAAGTAGTCTGTGTATATTTATTATGAGCCTTCCAGATATCCTGGCTTCCAGTTGAGAACTCCTATTCTGTGTCAAGGCTGGACCCCGACAGTGAGCTGGCTGATGTGGGTGCTGGGAACTGAACTCAGATCCTGTAGAACAGCAAGTGCTCTTAACCTCTGAGCTGCCTTTTCATCCCGTGAGAATTTTTTTTGAGAGAGAGAGAGAGAGAGAGAGCCTTGAACTCTTCATCACCCTGCCTCAGCCTTCAGAGCAGTGGGATCACACATTGCTCTACTGTGCCAGCTTCTTTCTTGATCCAAGAATTCTAAACTGAAAGATTTTCTCTCTCTCTCTCTCTCTCTCTCTCTCTCTCTCTCTCTCTCTCTCTCTCTCTCTCTCTCTCTCTCTCTCTCTCTCTCATACACGCACACACACACACACTGTGTGTGAGCAATTATTTGTAAACAGTGCCATCACAGGCATAAGGATATATGGAGAACACCTTCCTTCTTGTACTGGTAGTTACCTAGGATATCTGGGTATATTTACTGGTCATTCTAGAATTCAGATGGGAACATGACAGAGAAACATCCCCCAAACTAACTTACTTCCTTCCTCTCTCCCTCCCCCTCCTCCTCCTTCCTCTTCTTTCTTCTTCTTCTTCTCCTTCCTCCTCCTCTTTCTCTTCTTCTTCTTCATCTTCGTCTTCTTCTCCTTCTTCCTCCTCTTCCTCCTCCTCCTCCTTCTCCTCCTCCTCCTCCTTCCACCCCTTTCAGCAGTATCTCAAGTAGACCAAGCTAACCTTGAATTCACTATACAGCAATATTGCTATCTCCCAAGGGCTGGAATTACAGGCATGAGCCACCACACCTAGTTTATACAGCACTGGAGACTGAACTCGGAGCTTCATGCATGCTAGGCTGGCACTCTATCAACTCAGCCACATCATCAGCAATTCTCCCTACACCCTACACAGACACTTTGGAAAATGTTTTCCTTAGTGAGAGAGTTTTGACTGAACCTGGCCTCAGAGTCCTTGGCATGGTCTTCCTTGCAGTGCTGCTGCTGCGTGTCACCTGTCCTGTCCAGAGCATGACGGTCCTGAGGAAGGTGATGCTGGGCCAGGGCTTTTGATCAGGGACACATTGAGAACTACCTGGCATCTTATGGGTATCTGGGAAAGTTGATCCCTGATTGCTAAGAGAGGGCCAGACCCACTCATAGGATGTATGTTCTCAGCTGGTGGCAGACACAGTCACCCTTTAAAAGTGTTGGACGGAGTCATGGCAGAAAGCCATGGCTGGGTGGGTCAGCAGTGTGGTCAGGAAAGGGGCTGTAATTTGAGTATAATTAGAATGTTTCAAATGGACTCAAAATAAGCAACCTCCAGACCCCTGAGATAACCCAGAGGAGAAAAAGAAACAGGAGTCTTAACTGTGAGAAGATGGTGGTACCATCCTCCACCCCACAGAAGAGCTATGACCTTGGGCCAAGCAAGCAGAGCTGCCAGCCAAGGATCCCAAATGTGCAGCCTGGTCTGTGCCTGTTGTCTAGATGGTAGGTGAAGTCCTAAGATGCCCATGGAGGCCTGGCAGAAGGCTTGCTTCAGGTGGCTGAACATGTTTCTGTGTGACATTATTCCATGTTGAGGGAGGTGTAACAGTGGCCAGAGCTACTGGGGCCCAGACACCCAGGTGTACATTAATGAAGGTGGGGGGAGGGAGAAGGAGGTGGGAAGGATCTGGGAGGAAGATGGTGAAAGGCAAACAGCTCAAAATGCATTATATTAAATTTTGGAATGAAAAAGAATAATGTTTTTAAAAATGAAAAGTGCCTACCCCATATATAAGAAGAGGTATCTTGGAAACTGGAAAGGATTCCTATAAACAAACAAACAAACAAACAACTAAATAACCCACTAACCCAGTAAACCAAATCAGAGAGCTGGGCAAGGCATTCAAACAGGAAAGCCCCAGAGGATTCACACATGTGACCATGTCCCCCTTGCTGCTTGTCAGGGGAGGAAAGTCTGAAACACTATTGATTAAGATCAGTTTTCATCTGTGAGACTGAAAAACTATTGATGATATCTGCATCCCTTACCATAGCAAAATAGCTGAGGCTTTCTTATTATAGGGCTCGGTTTATATCCAGAAGTTTATTTAGCTCATAGTTCTGGGCGCTCAAGGGTCCCCCGGTCAGTAGGAACTTGGCTCTGGTAAAAGCTTTTTGGTAGATAATGTCACAATGGCTGCAAGGTGGATGGGAGGAAGCGATCAGGTTGTCAGACCAGAAGCCAGAGAGGGGTCTAAGCCATGAAGCCTGCCTAAACTCTTTCCAAATACAGGGCTTCCCCCCAGGGACCCACCTCTGAAAGGCCCATCCCATTTCTTAGTATTATTAAATTAATGACTAATTTTTCATAAACCACTGAAGACCAAGCCACAACCAACCCATAGCAATATCCAGTGTTGACAAGAGTTGCTGTACGATGTGGGGACTAGAAAGGTGGCTCGGCAACTGAGAGTCCTCTGCTCTTCCAGGGGACCCAAGTTCAGTTTCTAGAATCCACATAGAGTGGCTCACAACCAATTATAATTTAGTCTCCAGGGGGAACCAATACCACTAGCCTTTGTGGGTGTGCACACTCATGTGTACATACCCATATATAGACTCATAATTAAAAATAAAATATATCTTGTAAAAATAAAAAGCATTGTTGGCCATGTAAGTTGGGACAGCTTTTTTGGACCATCTGACACATTCTACTGGAATTTAAAATATATGGTGTATTTACCCCAGCAGTTCATCCCCACGTATCTCTCACTGAAGAAACACCTGGATACATACACAGAGAATTTTCCTTTAGTGTTCATAACACTAAAGATTGGGAGAAACCAAGGCCAGTGTGGGCTACAAAGTGGGTTCTAGGACAGTCAGGGCTACACAGAGAAACCTTGTCTTTGGGAAAAAGGAGAGAGAGAGAGAGAGAGAGAGAGAGAGAGAGAGAGAGAGAGAGAGAGAGAGAGAGAGAGAGAGAGAGAAGAAGGAAGAAGAAGAAGAAGAAGAAGAAGAAGAAGAAGAAGAAGAAGAGGAGGAGGAGGAGGAGGAGGAGGAGGAGGAGGAGGAGGAGGAGGAGGAAGAGGAGGAGGAGGAGGAGGAAGAGGAGGAGGAGGAGGAAGGAGAAGAAGAAGAAGAGGAAGAGGAGGAGGAAGAGGTGGAGGAGGAGGAGGAGGAGGAGGAGGAGGAGGAGGAGGAGGAAGAAGAAGAAGAAGAAGAAGAAGAAGAAGAAGAAGAAGAAGAAGAAGAAGAAGAAGAAGAAGAAGAAGAAGAAGAAGAAGAAGAAGAAGAAGAAGAAGAAGAAAAGAAGTCTGGCGTGCTCATGTGTTGAGTTTCCACACAGCAATAGAGCGAGGCTTGCCTGCAAGTGTTGTCTAAGGGTTAAGGCCTGAGCATTTATTTATTTGCCTGCCTGGACTGTCCAATGCTTCCAATGTACTGGAAGCTAAGTTGAGGGCCAGAGGGTAAGGGATGAAGTAATAAAGGCTGAGGGGAGATCCCTGGGCAGGTGCCAGTGAGGCTGATTGGGTGCTCAGAGCTCAGGTATAGCCAGTTCGGGCAGAGGCATCCCTGAAACATGAGCTGGCTAAGAAGACCCCAAGTTCATGAGCTGGGAACCCTACTGAGGAGCCTTGTGACTGGATAGGTGCAAGTTTGACTTGTGGAGGCAGAGGGCATCCATGAGCATGCCTCTTTAGTGTAATTCTCTTCCTGCTTATGCAATCAAGCCTCCAACCTACCCCAATCACCCACAGCCCTTCCCAGCACCACCGTCCAAGTAGAGCCAACACCGCTTCAAGGACAGAATCTATTGCCTTAGTTATTTACTTTTACTTTTTTAGGCAGAGTCTTATGTAGCCAAGGGTGGCCTCAAAATCCCTATGTAGGCAAGATTAACTATTTTTGAAATTCTGATTCTCCTGCCTCTACTTCCAAGTGCTGGGGCCACTGTGCCTGGTTTTCTGCAGTACTGGGGCCTGAATCCAGAGCCTTGAGCGTGCAAGGCACACATGCTACCAACCTGAGCTACGCACCCAGCTTCAGGGTGGCGCATAGTTACGTAAGCGTCAGGACAGTGCCTGGGTACATAAAATGGTCATCTCAGACTGAACTTTTAAAAACAAACTCGGTAACGTGATGTAAGTCTTCCTGGTTAACCAAGGGAGGAGACAGGGAGGAGTTCGGGAGAAAAGTGAGATTAGTAATAATATAATTACAGCTTCCTTGTGCATCAGGGTAGTAAGTGGAATACTGTAACCTCTCTGCCAAGCGCTTGTCTCCCTCTGCTTTCTCCGCCTCACAAAACCATCCCTCCCTTCTGATTGCTTCCCACTCCACTTCAGTTTAGCCTTTGGCCTCTTCCTTGCGAAGTTACCCTGTGCCCAGACAGACTTCCACCCTCCTCGCTATTCTTTATGGTGGCACTTTGTGTGCTGTGTTGTGACGCCTGCCCCCGCCCCCGACTATGAACTGACGCACCTACTGTCCCCTCAGCCTTTAGCGTGGTACTCAGTTCATGGCAGGGTTGTTCAGGATGGCTAAATGGATAAACATGCATCAAACAGATGCCTGGGCAAGTAGGGCTTTGCTTACAGGAGGACTGAGCTCACTAGGACTTCAGGCTGCTCATCTTCCCAGCCTGGGCCTTGGTTTTGATCTGTAAAGAGGTGGGGCTGGGGCTGAGGGCCGATGGAGGCCAGTTGTAGAGCACTTGCTTGGCATCAGTCAAACCCTGGACCAGATCCCCAGAGAGCAAATTGTCATCCTAGCACATAGGACACAGAAGTGCGAGGGTCAGACATTCAAGGTCTCACTCAACACAGGAGCAAAGCAAGTCTGAAGCCAGACTCTGTCAGAGACAGGGGAGTGTGTGTGTGTGTGTGTGTGTGTGTGTGTGTGTGTAAGAGAGAGAGGGGGTGGGGGTGGGGGGAGGGAGAGAGAGATGAGAGAGAAGGAGAGAGATGAGAGAGAGGAGAGAAGAGAGGAGAGAAGAGAGAGGAAAGAGTGTGTGTATATGAGAGAGAGTATGTATGAGAGAGAGAGTGTGTGTGTGTATGAGAGAGAATGTGTGTGTATGAGAGAGAGAAAGAGAGTATGTGTGTGTGAGTGTGTGAGTGTGTGTGTGTGTGTGTGTGTGTGTGTGTGTGTGTGAGAGAGAGAGAGAGAGAGAGAGAGAGAGAGAGAGAGAGAGAGAGAGAGAGAGAGAAACCAGAGGACAATCTTGAGTATCACTCCTCACCTTCCACCTTGTCTGAGAGAGGGTCTGTTATTTGTCACTTGCCTCGGGGCAGGCTACTTGGCCTGAGAGTTTCTGGTCTCTGCCTCTGCCCTTCCACCTCACTGTGGGAACATTAGGATCACAGGCCTGCGAATCCTGACTCTGGCTGGCTCTTTGTGGGTTCTGGGCCCTGAACTCAGGTTCCACGTTTGCTCAGCCAGTGTTTTATCCATGGAGCCATTTCTGCTGTCCTGATTTCATCTTCTATCTCTGTCTTCCACCTGCTGTGTCTCCACACTGCTCTCTCAGTCTTTCCCTCCTGGCCTTTGTTTTATAGAACCTCCGAAGCTCCTTCCTCCCTCCACACTCCTATCCAACCAGCCATACTGTCCCCTACCCAGGCCTTCCCCTCCTCCAGCCTGGCAAACGGTGACTCTCAGCTTCCCCAAGTCCTTTACCTGCCCCAAGGAACCTGAATCCTGTCTGTCTCCTTCACACTTTCCCCATTGGTCAGGCTCCACGAAGGTCAGCAGGCATGTGCTAGACTCACAATTTCCTAACATTGTTTTGCTGAAGTTGTAGTGGGACAGCTATGACTCATGGGTAATGTCTTCTGGGCCCTTTCCAGCCTAGCAATGTCACACCTCCACCCTGTAGAGGCAGCCTGGGCCTCTTCCTGTCTCTTACAGCCCTGGTGTCCTGACCAGGGAGCAATCCCCTTACTAGGCTGATTTTCCCCAGAGGGCTGCGTTCCTCAAACACCTCTATCTGCTGGCTAGGCTATTAGACATCTGGGAAGAATTAGCCCCCAGGACATGGGGTGTAAGAAAAGCCAAGCAGGAGGTGTCAAGGGAGATGAGTAAGAAAGGATTGAGATACTGGATGTGGGAATTCAGGGATTCCGATCCTCGGATCTGCCTCTGCAGTGCACATAGAGGTCAAACTGCTTGCCTCTTATCAACCCCTGCTTCCTTTCCTGAAAGTAGAAAACAGGTTCCTGCCACTCACTGTTGTAAAAATTAAAAGTTAAGTCATAGATAAAACTCCCAATATGGAAGGCTTGAGTTTTACTTGAGGTGGAATTTGAATGCTTGATGAATAGGCTGGAAGTCAGGGAGCTGGCTTTAAGCCCCAGCCACATCTCCTGTGAGTGCCAAGGGGAGTGGGGAGTGCTCAGAATAAAGAGGAAATGAAAGATGGATTATAACCAAAGGCAGCGGGTCTGCATCTTAGTGAATCCCATGCCAAAAACCACAACCAGGACATAAGTGGAGAACGACACATTATAGCAAATGCGGAGAACATTGGGGTTATTTGTGAAGCAGTGCTTTCTCGGGACAAAGAAAGCTTGGGGATTTGTTGGGAAGCCTATACATATTGATATAGGAAAAATGTGTAGAGGCAGGCACATTTACAAGTACCATCAGTTCAAGGTCAGAGAGAGCATGTTCAGAAAGGAAAGATGGCTGACATAAACACTTCTGAGCATGCTTAGTTCAGGATTGCAACGAGCCAAGATTACTCTAGATTCCCTACAAGAACACGTCAGAATGGTTCTGTGACCTTGGCTGGTTCTTATTAAATTTCTCCAGAGACTTTCAGCTGAAACAAAGGGGAAGAACAGCTTTGAAGATGTCTTAACATTCTTTAAAGGGATGGCAGCCTCATGTAGCTGCTCAGTGAATGGCTGAATCTCAGTCACTAATCTACTGTAGCTTTGCATACACCATAGGTCCTCAAAGGTGGAACATGTATATTGCACTTTGTAGGTGAGTGAAATTAAATAAGAAACCTCAAAGTGTATGGTCGGTGCTCAATAGATATTATCCACATATAAATTATAAATACCACAGTACAAGAACTGAAATTTAAAATTTATCATATAAAGATGAAACAATACAAAATGGTGGAACAGTTGTCCCATTTAAGCCTGTCATGGTAAAGGGCCTGTCCTGTTCACAGCGGCCCTTAGGCCCTCAGCAATTGAGAGACAGTGCCTAGAGATTATTTCTGCAGGTTTTTTGATCAAGTGCCCAGGGAGATCCTGAGGAGAGAGACATCCAGACCCAGAGGGACTGTGATTGGAGCAGACACAAGGAAGCTAAGGTCAGAGGGACAGTTCTGCCAATGAGGATGCAGGCCCAGGGGCTTGGCTGTTTCCATGACTGCAGCTTTATTCCTTCTTTTAGTAATGATCTGGGTACCAGACTTCTTGTCCCATAGGGCAAGACCACATATTAGGAAGACAAGCCATTTCCTGATTCTGGCTGCCTTTGGATATACTGCCATGTCACCTTATCTGTACCTCGGCCTCTGCTGTCCCTAACACCAGGGTCATGTAGTTCTGCCCTCTCTTCCTGCTAATATTCTGCTTACTCTCAATTCTACTGCAACCCCCAAGATCTCCGTTGTCAGAATGACTCATTACTCACTGACTCTGGGAAGGTTACCAGGTCAATGAGCCTCCGTTCACCTGCTCACAAATGGGACTATTTGTCTAAAACCATGAGTCCTATGAATATTTAGTGAAAGAATTTACATGAAATTATAACTTTGGCACACATAAATTCATCCTGACACTTTCTTCAGTGAAAAACGGGTCTTGCTTTGTGCCTTATGTTAGTTAGCATGTCCCTTCTCAGAATGAGGAGTCCTTGAGACCTGGGTCATTTCTATCCCTGATGCCTAACCCAGGACTTGATCTATCACAGTATCTGTGGACGGTAGTAGCCTGACTTTCCACAGACAAACAAGGCCACATACTCTGTATGATCAAAGTGTGAAATGTTTTCTGATCATCCAGTCATTTAACAAATGCTTGGTGATCATCTGCTAGGCACCAGTTCTGTCTACAGGGCTTGGGTGACATCAGTGAACAAAAGTGCTAAGCCTCGTGGCTTCCGGTAGAGGGAACAGATAGCCAACAGCGATGGACATTAGAAGGTGACAAGTGCTTTGGATGGAAATAGATTGAAGATGGAATGATGGGGGTGGGGGGGCACATTTAGTCTGGGCTACTACAGGCCTCTTTAGAAGATCTGGGGGTAGAGGAGGGTGTTTGTACACTGAGGTCCTCGGACAGTATGTTCTTGGTCACACGGGGCAGCAGGGCAAAGACCCTGAGGTGGAGCTGACCTGGCTTGCTGAGGTGTGGCTGGGCTCAGCAGAGTCTAAACATGCTGAATGAGGTCACAGTTTAGTAGAGTCATTACAGGGCATTAGAAGAACTTTGGCTTTCCAAGTGACTTCGGAGCCTTGGGAAGCTTTGAACAGAAGAGAAGTCACCCTGTTTGCCATTGTTTTAAAAGGATCACCCCACTTGGTTTCTTCATGGGCCCCAGGCTTAGCTCTCCATTTATTTGTAGCTGTATCAATGAGTGATTTCTCTACCCTGCCTCACTCTTTCTTGTCTGGAAAAAAAACGATTAATACTACGTACTGCCCAGATCCTTGGCAGAGATTCCTGTCTGCTTCTAGACCTATGAATAGCAGTCCTTCTGAGCAGCAGCTCGGCTTCTCTCATGAGCACGGTGTGGCTCACACTTCCCGGCTGCTCGGGAACCCAGAGTGTGGTGTTCATCCCACTGCAAGTGTGGCCATCTTCACGCAGGCTGACGTGGTGCCTGGGCTTGCTTCTTTCACACCTGCTTTAAAAATACATTCCAAATGCCATCGCCTTTAAATACTGTCTTTCAAATAACGTTTTCCCCTCAGTTACAGAAATAAGACCTGTTACTGTTACATATTGTGGGAAATATATAGGGAAAAGGACCATGAATGAAAATATGTGTAACTCAAAGATAATACTTTAATCTTTCTGTAGTATTTTTTGTTACAGTAAGTGTGCATGTGTGTGTATGGGCACACCCACATGTACGTGTGTACATGTGTGTGTGCTTGTGCATATGTATATGTGTCTGTATGCATGTGTGTGCATGTACACATCCGTGTGTGTGTGTGTGTGTGTGTGTGTGTGTGTGTGTAGCCAGAAGATCATTTTCCACCCTTTCCCCAGGTCCCTTAACCTCAGGCGCTTGGCCTTCCTCATTGTTGAGAATGGTACCTTACACTAGGGTAGCTTCCTTCCTGGGCCCTCCTGGCCTTTGTGCTTGGAGGGTCAGCCAGTCCTTCAGAAGGCCTGATGAAGGGTTATGACCTCACACCCCAAGTAGACAGCATTCTGAGTGAGAGAGAGAGAGAGATGGAAGAAAGGTGAGATGTTCAGCACCTCATCAAACTTTGTCCCAGAGAGAAAACTTCGGGAACCAGCCACCAACAGCAGAGGCTGAGAGGCTCCAAGAGCAGGCTGAGGGTAGAGCAGATCCTGTCCAGAAGAGCAGAGGCAGCTGAGGGGAGCCCAGGAGACAGACCAAAGGAGCCTCATAAATGTCCCCAGCCCTGGGAAAGCTCAGGACAGCTGAGGGAGGCTCTGAGTCCCTGGAGTGTGGGAAAAGACATTGAACCTTGGCAGAATTCCCACTACACCAGTGAAGTGACCTGCAGCCTGCATGCTAAGCAGTTGAGTGCGATTCCTGAGGCAGTGTGTCCTTCCATAACTGTGGGGGTCGTAACCTCGTGGTTGGTGCCAGAGGCTAAAACAATGTGTTTGCAGGCTGCACACCTCTGGAGCCTCTGGGACAGATTTCTCCCTTCCTCTGCAAGCTCCTGGTGGCTGTCAGTCCTCTGCGAGCAGCTGCCTGTTTCCCTGTGTCGATCAACCTCTTTCTTTGTGGTAACTCTTCTTTGTGGTAACTCGCAATAGGCCCCTCCCTTCAAGAGTCTCCCCTTAACCGGACCTTTTGCCATATAAGGTTACATTCCCCGGTTCCAGGGCTTTGGGAGTAGGTGGATTTGGGGGTTTGGGACATTGCAGTAGCCAAGAATAGGGCTTGGCATCACTAGGCCTTATGACTGGGGCTGAGGACAGGCTGGGCAGTGAGATGCCTGTCTTAGGGCTTGCCACTGCAGACAGATGACATCATAGAGACCACGAGCGGAGGACGAGACTCAGAGTGATTGAGGGTGAATTTCTACCTTGTAGAGCGGCATCTTATAGAAAGTAAACTTAGTTAGAAAAATGAAACTAGCAGTTTTGTGTTCTTGTGTGGTCTAAAATTGTAATACAGCCTTCATAAACATGCAGCCGTTAAGTAAGGATAATTCTTAATCCCCAAATGAGTTTCACCCATAAATATTATTTTGTTGGCTAATTATTCTAACCTAATAAAGTGATTTAAACTATTTCCATGCTGTTAAATATCCTTGATTTTGACAGCCTTTGACAGTCCTCTGATAATTATGTATGTATCCCTATACACACCATATTTTCTTGTATTTTTATGAAATCTTAGATGGGCACTATACCTGTATGATACTCTGTCTCAAAAGATGTGATACAGACAGGAGAGAGACCGGGGGGGGGTGAGAGAGAGAGAGAGACGGAGAGAGGGAGAGAGAGAGAGAGAGAGAGAGCTCTTATAAGTCACATAAAAATCCTGTTTTTCTCTTTTGACAAATGCGAAATCAACATACTTATTGAGTTGCTATGAGGTTGCTATGAGGATTAACTATAATTCTGTATATGTAAAATTTAGATAGAAAATTTTAAAAATCGAATCCAAGTTGAATTTTTAAAATTGGACTTGGAGTTCATTAAAATTGGGACTCATCAGAATCCATTGTCTCTCACTGCAGGATAGGTGCTGCCCAACTTGGAAACCCTGTTTCTCTCCCTATCCCGTTCTAATCCTTGCCAGGCCCCGCTCTTGCTGATGGGCCTTCTCAGGATCAACCAGTTCTGCCCGCTCTCATGGCTTCCTCCCTGATTTCTTGTTTGCCACCTCTCACCCAGCTCAGCCTCCCTGGCTATCTTCCTCTGGGCTGCTCCCAGAGCAGATCCTGAGGTGATGTAGGTATGTCATTTATTTGTGCGGTCTGTGATCATAGAAATAAATAAAGCATTGGAGAAAGTGGAAAGAAAAGACAATACCATAGGTAAGGCCACTGAGAACCCTGAGGTCCCTGCAGATGGAGCAGGCTCCTGTGAAAGCCCTTCTCTTCCTGGCTACAGAGGCAGGAGGTGGCAATCAACCAGAAGTAATGAACTGTTTTCAGAAGCTGGGATCGTCTTATGGGCTCCAGAGTCAGTATCACACACAGCATCTGCTAGCTAGCCTAGTCTTCTGCCTCAGCCTGTCTGTCTGTCTGTCACTTTGTCTCTCTTTGTGTGTCTCTCTCCTGACTGTCTCTCCCTGTCTATCCTCTCCCCTATCTCTCCCCTAGAGCCAGAAGACCTGAGACTGTGGGTGCAAGGCTATGCTGTGTGAGAATAGAGCAGTGGTTCTCAACATCCCTAATGCTCTGACCCTTTCATACAGCTCATGTTCTGCTGGCCCCCAACCCTAAAATTATTTTTGTTGCTACTTCATAACTGTAATCTTGCGACTGTTATGAATTATAATGTAATATCTGCTATGCAGGATATCTGATATGTGACTCCTGTGAAAGGGTCTTTCAACCCCAAGAGGGGTTTCTACCCACAAGTTGAGAACTTCTACTATAGAGGAACAGGCAGAGGGGCCGTGGAACAGTTGGGCTTCCTCTTGTCCAAAGTCACTTTAAAACTGATCAGGATGGAGCTGGATTGTGCTATAGATAAAAATGAGTGATCACCATGGGTGCGAGTCTTCCTCCGTTCAGACTGACTTGGCAAGCAGGTGTTCTTAGCTTCAGATTTCAGGGCATCCTCACACACAGCGCTGAGTGTGCTCTGTGCCTCTGACAATGCCGTGGAAGGCTAAGGATGTATTTCAGATAACACAGATGTCAATTCTTGTCTCCATAAACTCCCTACAGATCTTATCAGGAAAAAACTGCTCCTATTGGAATCCTTCCAGTGTGGATGAATAAAGGGACTCTCGTGTCTGTCATGAGGTCTGCTGGGAATCAGCCGTCAGATGACAGAGACTTTTCCAGGCATATACAGAAATCCCAAGGAAGCTTGGGGACTGGCTCCCAAGGATGGTTACAAACAGGCCGTGTGGCCTTCAGCAGAGCAAGCCCTCCTGGGTCCTTTCAGAAGAACAGGTTTTGTTATGTGCTGATTAAATACTCAACCCAACAGCTACTTCCTGGGGCAAGCTTTGCCCTAGTCAAAAGCTGGGGTCTGAAGTACACAGATGGTTCCCATGTGACCTCTGCTGATGGAGATTCAGGGTCAGAGTTGATCAAGACAGGAGGCCTGCCCAATCATCAATGCTGGGATGATGGTGACCACCACAAGGAAGATGGCTGTAGAAACTGTCAGTGTTACTTTTAAAGAACAACAGATGAGCATCCCAGAGTTCATCAGAAATAAGAGAAACAAGTCCAGAGTTTACAAGCTTGTTGGAGTGGCGTTGTATTTACACATGATGACTTGATAAGGATACCTTATCAGATGAGAGATGTTTTCAATAGCCATTCTCAAGAAGAAACTCAGGAAGTGTGAGAAGCAGCAAAGGACATTTGCAAGAAGAGATTGATGTCTTAGAATGCAGATGGATATCCATTCGAATCTTCTTTAAATGGTACGAAAAGGGAGTGAAGCACCCTTAGCAATCTCTAGAAGACCTCAGCTGGGTTCCTACAGCTCTGTAACTCCAGCTCCAGGGGATCTGATGCCCTCTTCTGGCCACCTTGGGCACTTGCACACACATGCACATACACAGACACAGACACACACACACACACACACACACACACACACACACACTTTAAAAACAAATCTTTAAAACTTTCATTTATTTAATGGAAACTTGCCTATTTTTCACACCTTGCTTATTTATTTTATATTCTTGAAGAAGACAGTATTCATAATGTATTTTGCATAATTATTAAATCAAGTTTAGGAGCTATGTGTTATGAGATAGATAGATAGACAGACAGATGATAGGTAGACAGACAGACAGATTTCCTTGCCCGGATGGAAGGAAGCAGGAGGCTACATGGTGATGAGCTAAAGGCAGTGATGGCTTGATGAGATAAAGGAGGAAGCTTCCTAGACGAGGTCACAGTGAGATGGGTATTGATAAATGACTGTAAGCAGGAGTTTGTGGAGTAGGTACATTGTGGGCATCCCTGCCTCTGTTTATAGACAGACTTCCTGATATACATGAGATCTATGCAAATGATATGCACAGGAACCCTGGGGCTAAGGAATCTGAGGCCCAGAGAGGCAAAATGACCTGTCCTGAGTCACAGAGCACTTGGAGACAGGCCAGAGACGCCAACTGGGTTCAAACCTTTGCTCCGCCTTATTGAGCATGACAGAGGGCAGACCGGCATCCAGTGAGGACCCAGCTTCCTGCTCTGAGCGTCCATGCAGGTTTATCCCCATTCCTCCTGCTCCCACACGGACTCCTCAGCACACACAGACATGCAGTAGTCCTTTAATTTCCGTGTTCTGTGCTCCTCTCCGCCTCTCAGGCTGGGCGAATATCCTCATTCCGATGTGTAGATCTGAGCCTTCCTGCAGCTGGTGTCACCTGACTGGGTGGCTGATCACGTGGCTCAGCTCAGCCAATCGGCTTCTTAAGCACTGCTGTGACCCCGACCCCTGACAAGAACAGGGAGGGAGGGCTTATCTTGGTTCACATTCCCAGAAGGCATGGCGTTCACGGGGTTGGGAGCAAGTGACAGTCTTCCTACAGCACATTTGGAGAGAAAACAGAGAGCTGTGGCCTGTGCCCCTCAAAGACCTGCCTCCATAGGCTGCTTCTGCTAGCTAGGCCCATCCTTAATGGCCCCACAACCTCCCAAAATATTGCCACCAGCTGGGGAATGAGTGAGACTTTAGGGACAGTTGACACAGAGGATGGAGACTGAACTGTGTGGCTTTTTATGACCTAATTCAATAGTTACATGACACCGTGCTGGCTGCATCTGGTCACTCAAGACAATCCCTAACGTCTTCGCAGTTCCAGGGCACCAGCTATGAAAATTTCCCCCTTGCCTGGTGAGTGGCAGGGTCCTCGGAAAGACAGGTGTTGTCCCTGCTATCTTTGGAAAATACAGTCTGCCCATGCTCTGTTCGTGCCTGCGGTTTTTTGATCCCTATCTGACTCAGCTAATTTTCCAATCTCTACGTTAACTGAGTTCATTCCAGGCACCCTTTCTGTGTGCATTTTAAAAGGCCTTGTTGGAGTTCTAACCTACCCCAACTTCATAGAAGACGGTTCTTATCTTTTTTTCAAAAGCTGACAAAACTCTTGGCCAGCCCGTGTTAAAGACCTTAATCCACCTGAAACTGGTTTTTGTTTGCCGTTGAGTGTGGCTTGTGTTACAGCTTTTCCGAGTGCCAAGTCGTTTGGAAGCATTTTCTCTTCTTCTTCCGTGTGCAGCTGTCATGTATTGGGTTTCTATATGTGCCCAGCTGGTTTCTGGGCTCTCTCTCATTCCATGCTGTGTTTACTGTGCCCTGCAGCAGCCACATTTCCTGTTTTTCCATATGGCCTGTGATCCCTCTCAACAGCTCGTTGGACAGGCCTGTTAACCTTATTTTTTTTTTGGGGGGGGTCTCTTACTGGAGCTATGGATGGCTCAGAGGTTAAGGACATGCATGGCTCTAATAGAGGGCCCGAGTTCAGTTCCCAGCACCCATACTGGGTGGATCATCTGTAACTCTAGCTTCAAGAGATCCTACACTTGGTTCTGGCCCCTCATATGCAGACAATTAAAAATAATTCATGTTTTTTCAAAGTCCACTTTAACTTCTGTGACTACTATAAATGTGTCTTTTCAGATGACACTTCTGAACTCTGTTGTAAGGATACAATACACCTGTTTTGATATGTGTGTCTTATACCCATGCATCTCACGAAACTCTTGTTTTAGTTACTTGTGTAAATTTATGGTTTCTATGTAGACAATAATATCTTCTGCAAACAATGAGTTTTTGTTTGTTTGTTTGTTTTCCTTCCATATCTTTGTTTCTCGTTCTTGGCATTATTTTATAGGGCTGTTTAGGGTCTCCAGGAGAGAATTCAATAGAAATCATGACAATCGGAATGCTTATCTCCTTCAGCGTTCTAAAGAGGATTTAAACCACAAATCTTCCGGGTGCCCACAGTGCAGAGCTTGCTCATGGGGCTTTTGTAGGTGTTTGTTTATGAAATCAAAGACGTTTTTTGTCTCTTTAAAGTTTGTTAAGCATTATTTTTAGAATCATGAGCAAACACCAAACTTTATTGAATCCATTTTTTCATTAGGAGATGAACTATATTTTTTTTCCTCCCTTAATTCCCTGTTGTTGAATGCTCGGATTAGATTTGGCTGTGAATTTGCTTTCCTGTGGAGGGAGTTGTCCCTCTCACAGATGAACTTAGAGCAAACAGTACAGGAGCAATGGTGAGTGCTCTAGGAAGTGCTCCAGGCCACAGGCTCCTCCTTCTGTGTGTGCTACTCCTCTTCCAGTGATCTGTCACTGTTGATTCAAGATGGCACCCTGGATGGCACAAACCTTTGTCCCAAGGTTGGGAGGAGGGTGGGACAGGGTCAGAAGGCTGGCTCATCTGAGAACGGGCTCCTGGAATCATGTGCCTGAGATCTCTCGTGTTTTATTGGGTGTCTTCGCATTCATAAGCCTATAAACATGATTTTATTTCACATATAGGCTTTCATTTTGATAGGGCTGAGTTATAAACTAGGGGTTATTCCTTTCTGGAAAGTTTGGCATTTCTTATGGGAAAACTGACTCTCTTTTGAAAATTATATTGTATGTACACACACACACAAATTATTCAAATGTACAAGCAGAATGCATGTTTATATTTTCCTGAATAAATATCCCATTGTAACCTACAGACCAAGGCCATTTCCCTGTATAACCACAATGGACCATCGAACAACAACAACAATAACACAGCATGAGTGTCTGAACGTGACTGTGTTGTCTCCACCCACTCCTTAGACTCTTTGTGGGTTTCTAAAAATGACCCAGTAAAGTCCTTTAAAGCAATGCTCCCAGTTAAAGTCTCCCACGGTCCACCTCTCAACCAGACTGAAGCAGAGCGGCCTTCCATGTGTTTGATACTTTCCCAGATGACAGGCCCGTTCCCTGCAGGATACGCTTCAATGCTGCTTTGCCAGGTGTCTCTTCATGACTAGATTCAGATTTGACTCCTCAGCAGGAATGTTCCAGGCACTGCTCTGTCGTAGCCTCCTGTCCGGTGCACAAGACACCTGTCCCGATTCTAATGGGATAGATGCTCTTTGATCTCCTGACAAGGGCTTGCCGGGTTTCTGCACTGTAAACCTTTGGAGGAAAAGGATCCTTTGCTATCCCTTACACAATGAGCAAGCATTTGCTGGGAAGGTGTTTGGTGGGTGTGTAAATATTCCGTGCCTCATTAAATGTCCCCTCCCTTCTTCTGTTCTCCAACAGCTTGGGCTCCTGGTCTCATTATTTTATTCAAGGACCCACAGTCTGTTGTGAGCTGTATTTATTCCAATGCACAGAGAAATCCAGCTTTGCCCCGTGGGAACCTTCCACAGGAAGGGTCTGGTTCCAGGGAACCTTCTGGTTCTTTCTGGCATGCCTCACAGTTCTGTGAGCATGTACTTTCTGACATCTCAAGCTGTCCCTGGGGTGTGAGGAGGACCAGCTGTCAGCCTATAGGCAGAGAAAGGAAGATGTCCACATGCTGGGCCAGTGCTTGCCGTGGGTGCATGGTTGTCTGCGACTGAATGAGAAGACAGAAGATGATTAACCCAAGGAGAGGCACAGTCTTTTGCTTTTTCTGCTGACAGGGCTCCAGGGCACCCGACCCTGAAAAGCAATGGAGTCGAAAGCCCTTGCAGACCTGACTGACACTAAGCCCAGGGGTAGGGGATAAAGGTTGCAGCCGCCATGTTGGAGATCGCCGCTTTGGAGCCTCTGTCCTCTCGCCTGAGACACGGGAGGGGGCTGACCACTGGAAATTCTGTCTTTTCCAAGCACAAGTCCTGAGCCACATCCTTTTATTTGTTCCTGGTCTATCACCTCACATTCTTTCCCCTAACTCTCATTCTCTTTGGGTATCCCTCCCCCTCCTTCCTCTTTTTATGACCTCCCTCCCTCTGCCTTCCAGCTTCTACTTCCCCGTCTAACTTCCTCCAAATCTAGCTCTCCTCATCTCTGCCTTTCTGTTTTTGCCTGTGGCTCTCCCTCCACCCTGCTCTCTTTTCTGTCTGCAGCAGCTTTGATGTGAATCTTTTTCCGACCTCATGGCTACTTGCTCCTGCCTCCTGTTTCCTCCTCACTGCTGCTGCCCAGTTCTTCCCTTGACAGAGTTTCTGGGTTCCTACCCATTTCACTAACCCATGGCACTTCGGTTGTGGACTGGGAATTGATGCTACATGGATTCTTCTGAGCCAACCCCACCCCCTCTCCTCGCACGCATCTCATGAGCTACTTGTGGCTAGTTCTGGGAAGCATGCCGGTCCAGCTGGCTGCCTCTGTCTCAAAGGAGGCTGTGCAAGCCAAAATGGGCACTCAGATGGCAGAAAGCAGGCCACCACCCAAACCCTAAGTGTAGACATCAGGTCCACTCACAAACCAAGCAGCCCTGTGGGCAGTACTGTCACATGCCACGTACACATATACATACATACACACACACACACACTCACTCATACATATATATACTCACACTCACACACTCGTACACATGCATACACATATACACTCATACATACTCATGCTCTCACACATGTGCACACACACTCACAGGCATATAAACACTCACACACATACACTCATACACACTCATAGACACACATGCACTCACATATACACGCTCACACACATACACACACACTCATACACTCACACTCATGCACACACACTCACAGACACACACACACTCAGGCACATACCACCTCCCCACAGCTGGGCACAGCCTGGCACTCTGCTCCCATGGGAACAGCTCCTGTTGCCCACATTCCACTTAGAATCACTTCCCCTGTGCCTTGGAGCTGACTCCAACCTTAGTTGTCAGCTCTGGTTCCAGCCTGGCTCTTGGGATGTTCCATGCAAGTGTGGATGAAGATTTAGCAGGGAGAGAACACAGTTGGACCCATCTGAGGTCTAGGAGTTGACTATCACATCAGACTGGCAGATTCTACATCTTGTAGTCTGGCTTCTAAGCTTTTTTAGAACTTAGATCTAAAGTAACATTTGCTATGTATCCACAGTTCCAAGAGCCCACCACTCCATGGGACCACCATAGTTACCCTGAGGGGAAGGCACCATTGTTCTCTATGTCACAGGTGAGGCAACTTGGGCTCCAGGGGTCACAGGTCATCCCGGGACAGAATTATCAGCCTGGCACCTGTCGTGTTGTCCTCTGGCCACAGTGACAACCCAGGCTTGAAGAGTTGGCTATAGAGGAATCAGCTGAGCCTGCAACTGGACCAGCTTTGGAAAAGACTCAGCAGAATTAAGTACATCAGACCTGCTATCCCAACGGGACCACACTAGAATTAGTCAGGATGAGGCAGTTACGGTAGGAGCTTGGGGGTTCGACACATCACATCCCCTCCAGAAGAAGGTCCAGGCCTGCCTCTCTAGGGATGGCAGCTGCTGGTTTATCAGCACAGAGGACCTGCTTCCTCCCTGGGTCACCATCCAGAGCCAGGGAAGCCCTGCAAACACAGCATCAATACCATGCACTCTGCAACTCCTGAAAATACCATGTTAGGTTGGCTCTCCTGGGTTACTGTGGGGAGGGCGTAGACAGCTGTTTAGGCTACAAATGCTTGCACCCCATGTCCCAGGGTACTGCCAGGGCTCCTTTTGGCCACACACTATGGCTCATGGCTTCTGTATCTCCTACTTGTATGTATTTGCTGTCACATTTATGCAGGAGGAAAGTTTCTCTGCAGCCTGCCCACCATTGATTGTTTCTGTTATTTAACTGTGGATGGTGATGAACTAGCAGATGGCTTGTTCACCTGCATGTCAACGGAGGGGCAGGAATCACCAGATTGGGGATCCCCTTCTCAAGCCAGTTGCTCTCACTCCTGCTGTGCCTCAGCCTCCTCCACCGGATTACAGCAGTTGCCCTGTCTACTGACATCAAAACAGCTTGCAGAGCCCAAGGTGGGAGCCAGTGGATCTCCCATGTGCATAGAGGCTGCATTGCAACAAACAAGACTAGTGGATAGGATGCGCTGGAGAGCTTCATGAGGGATGAATGCAAAGGAAAGGCCCTGTGAGCCCAAGCCTGAGAGCTTTGTCACTCACTGACAGAAGATGCTGACCCTCCTGTGTAGAGGATGTTGGCTTGCTTTGAGTGAACCACACTGAGGCTGTAGAGATACAGAAGTGGTCTCATGATGCAGTGCCAACAGGATTGGTCTTAGACCAGGACACATGTGGTTCTGGCCACTGCCTTCCCCATTGAGGGTCTTTCTCCATCTTCAGACCTCCCAAGAAACCAGGGGACCAGTTCTGCATGACATCTTGTAACTGTTTTGGGTTCTGGGCAGGATACTCATTCAACTCAGAACAGACAATTCTCTCTCTCCCTTCCTCCTTTCCTCCACCCCTCTCTCTCTCTCTGTCTCTCTGTGTCTCTGTCTCTGTCTATCTGTGTCTGTGTCTCTGTCTCTGTCTCTGTCTCTGTCTCTCTCTCTCTCTCTCTCTCTCTCTCTGTGTGTGTGTGTGTGTGTGTGTGTGTGTGTGTGTGTATACTAGAGATAGAGTCCAGGGCCTTGTATATGCTTAGCAAGTGCTTTACCACTGAGCTATACCCTAGCCCTCAGTTTTTTGAGGTGAGTGTCAGGTGCCACTGAGTTTCTGTGCTTTCTGTCTCTGTCCTGTATCCATGGACTCTAGCCTGGCTCTCTGCACCTTGGGTCTCACTATATAGTTCTAGGTGACCCCAAACTGACGTTCTTCCTGCCTCCATCCCATCCCCAAATCCTGGGATTATAGGTGTGTGCCACTGTTCTCAGGGTTTTATTTTATTTGCCTTTTTAAGCTGCGTAGGGCCTGGCTTTGATTTCTGCAGAGTGTCACCCGTGGACATGGAGTCCACAGGTTCATCCCTTGACCTGAGATAAATCTCTGTCATGGACCAGGAGTGACTGACAAACCCCAAAGGGAGAAGTCAGTACCCTTGTTCCCCTGAGGATGTCAGGATTACACTCACACCCAGAGGTGCAAGCCAAGCCCCTGCTTTTGCACACTGCTGATTTACATCTGGTGCTCACCATGGGGTATGAAGTGTTCACTTGACATTCTCCCAGGTGGCAGGATGAGTCCCCTGAACACATCCTGTGTCTGCAAGGTTCTTCCCCAGCCTCAGAGCCGCCCCTCCCCACTGCCTCCATCCCCTGAGGGACCCCCAGGTCCCCCAGTCTTCTCAGATACTAGACAACTTGCCTCCCACCTCACGCTTGCTGGATGGTCTGGGGTAACTCTCTGGGCTCCAAATGCTTCAATCTGAGGCACATTCCAGTCAGTTCTTAAACAAGTACTGAAGGCAATTATGTTACGACCCCCCCCCCCGAGATTCCATGGCGAGTGTCAGGTGCCACTGAGTTTCTGTGCTTTCTGTCTCTGTCCTGTATCCATGGACTCTAGCCTAGCTCTCTGCACCTTGAGGGTCTCACCTTCTAGAGCTGCTAACACACTGCTGCCAGGAAGGCCAGCTCTCACTACAGATGTACCCACTGGAAGGCTAGTGGAGCCAGTGAGTGCAGTCTTGGCGCCCTCTGCTGGAAGAAGCACTGACCATGACTACACTTCTAAAGCATTTACCTGGCAACATCATTTCTCTATTACCTCATTCACCTACCTATCCAGGTACCAATCAGCCATCTATCAAACATAAATCCTTTGATCTACTCATCCACATACTCATCCATCCATACACTTACCATCTATCTACCCATCTAATCTATGGTCATCATCCATTTACCCACAATTCCTTTATCTACTCATCCAGCTACCATCCATCCATCCATCCACTTATCTATCCACCCATCTCATCATATAGTCATCCATCCACCCATCTATTCATCTGGTTATCATCCATGCATCCATGCATCCATCCATCCATCCATTCATCAGCCTACAAGTCCATGATCTATCCATACACCTACTCCTACAAGTCACAATCGCTCCTTCCTTCTACCCCTCCCTTCCTCCCTCTCAGTATCACTTATGTCCAAAAGAAACCATTCACTTTCACCAGGCTCTTCACTGCAGCATCCCCAGCCCTTCATCTGGACCAGTTCCTGCACAGGCCTCAATGCCACAGTGAAGGAGAAATAGAGGTCCTAATATGTGTGCTTTGTCCCCTATTTGCAGAGCACTTTCCCATCCACCAGTAGCTGTCAAAAGCCTTAGTCAGGATCCCCATCTAAATGATGGGGAAACTGAAACATGGTACCGCCCAACATTAGGAGTAGTCTTTGAAGACAATGAGATGTCACTAATCTTGTCACCCTGGGCAAGTGTCTCAGGGTCTCTGAGCCTTAGCTCTTCAGTGGCAAAGTTAACCATCTGATGACTGCTTGCTGTGTGTAGCATGTGCCACATCTGTGGGCAGGGCACCAGGGGACTCTGATTGTCTTCGGTTTGCACTGTGACATTATACTGAAGCTTTTGTGATACAAGAACACCACACAATGCCACACACGTGCCACCTATGTACCACCACTGCTGTCACTTCTGTAAGAGCACAGAAGGGAACGGCCGGCATAGTTTAAGACATTTACCAAGGTATAGTATGTTTATGTGTGTGTGTCTGGCTTGGTATTCTACCTTGCACAGGCACAGAGTCAACTGAGCCCAGGAGGATGAAGCAGGTGCCAAAACCAATCCTTCCAAACTTGGGTTGTTTCTTCACGCATTTGGTCAGAGCAATGAAAAGGTAATGGATTCAATTTTCCCCGGCCAGCCATTTCCAAATGACAGACTCATGGACAGAATAGCCTGGGGTTGGGTTAAGTCTTTCCACTTCGGGTATCTTCCCCTCGTTATGGAACTAGATTACATAATGTAATGCAACACTCTGCTTGTCCCCTTCAGAATTCGGAGAGATACTGTAGAGCATACAGCATGTGCCATGAAAGTTACCTTCTGTGGGTCTCAGTTTTCTCATCTGTAAAATGGAATGACAGTTGGAACACTTGGAACACGCAGGTTGAGCCACACCACTCACACAAGCTTGATTTCTATTTTCTCAGCTCAGATGTTGCAATCTGGTATAGCTTTTCACCAGAGGTCATTGCATCTCCCCAGGCAGCCAGCTGTCTATGGGACTCCTGAAAACACCCTCTCCACAGGCTGACCCCATCTTCTAAATTCTTTAATTATTAATGAATGTATTTAGAGTGTGTCAGAGGAAAACTGGGAGTTGAAATTCTCTCTTCTTCATGTGTGTGGAATTGGACCTGGGTGGCCAGGCTTGGCATCAAGTCTTATTTGCTGAGTCATCTCGTCAGCCCTACTACCCCAACCGTGAGCAAAGACCCATCAACAAGGCCTCTTGGAGTTACCCCAGTTTAACCATACAGTTTCTGTGGTGATCCTAGGAAATGACCAGCCCAACAAGACAATGAAGTTGAGTTGTTGGAATTAGAGCTAAAATCCTGTGGCAAAGCATTTGCCTAAGCAGATGGCCTGGATTCCATTCCTGGAGTCATGAAATAACTAAACAACCAGTCAAATCGTGAAATATACAAATAGTATCCTGTTTTGTGCAATCCTGGAATAGTCTTTTCACTGAGGGAGACAGGGAACAAGCAACTTGTCCTAGGTGGTAGTGTGGGACCAATACATAGACTTAGGTGTCACAGGGCTCTGGCACTAAGCCCCTGTGACAATGATAATGAATGTAAAGATGGTGGAGGGACCTGGGTCATTACAGCCCAAGAGGATACACTTAAAGTTGTGTGTTCTTTAACAGGGGTGCAGTCTGAAGAGCATATTGCAACTTGGGTTGTTGTGTGACCATCAGGGTCTATGCACACAAACCTAGATGGCATAATGAAACGTGCTTAGGCCACACCATGCACACTCACGTATGCAGTCTGCCATTGACTGCTATGTGATGCATATCTGTAGGTAGGAAATAAAGGCTGTAAATTATGATCACACAATTGAAGACATGTGACCGATGGATGGCATCCATGACACTTAAATGAAGTCCCTTGGGCCCTGTGGGGACAGGTGAGGTGTAATGGAGGCCTGAACTCAGGGTGTGATGATAACATTGCAGTTGCTCCCTCTTCTACCCTAAAGGAGGGGCAAGGATGGGATCCCAAGACACACTGGGAAGGCATTTAGAAGACCAGAGATAGGTCCAAGAATTCTTAAACTCCAAGTTGCTCTGAAGTCGTCCTTTGCTAGCAAGGCCTTTCTGAGCATTCCCGTGGCTCCTCCCAGAGCAGGCTCACACCAATTCACTGCTTTCAGACCACAAGCAAGAGTCCACCCCAGCAGAGCTTGAAGAACCCCTGGGAAGCAGTCTTATGGACAATATGAGGGTCAAGTGAAATGCTCTCAGTGCCCAGACTCACATGCAGTGAAAGTCCATGCCGATCCTCAGAAGTTTAGATCAAGAGTAAAACGCTAAGGTTAGACTAGGCCTAATTCACTGATGTGGGACTGACCTGGTTTCAGGATTTAATATTTTTCCTTGGTCATCTGTTGGGTGGATGAGCTTGGAGTTTGGATTCAACCGTGGCCTCGCTCATAAAAAAGAAATGTCAGCACCTCTTTGGAACAGGGGGAGGGAAACATCTGGAGGTCAAGAGAAGCAGACTCACTGAAGCAGATGAAGTCTATGGCACTTGCTAGCCTCCTAGGAGAGCAGAGGACACTCCCTCCAACGGAGCAAAGAGGAATCCATGCATAGGGTGCCCCCTCCCCCGCTCTTGCTGAAGCCACTCTCGGAGCCAGAGTGGACTGTGGAAGTGATGTAATAGATGCTCTTTGATATCAGTGTGGGCAATGGGAGCCTGGGAGTCTAGATAAGGAAGAAAGAGCCTTTGACCATCAGATGCAAAGGGGGGAAACACAATTACCAGCATGAGCCATGGGTGCCGAATAATTGTGGAAGTGTTTCTGGGATCTCTGAAGATTCTTGACTCATTGCAGTATCCCTGACACCACAGATGGGATGTTTTCACTCAGGACTAATAGAGGTAAAACAAACACAAAGGTCACAGGTCAGACAAAGTGGCTCAGGTGCTCAGCTGGGTGATAGCGTACTTGCCTGGTATATGCAAGGTCCTGGGTTCAAACACTCCAAAAATAAAATCATTTTTTAAAAAAAGGATAGTCATGACTTTAATAGGGCTTGAGCTTGTGAGTAGAGAGAAGCGAGGTGGCACTGACTGAAGGGGTAACCAGAATGCCCACTGAAGGAAGGGAGGGGCAAGCATTTTACTGATCTGTTGCAGTGAGCTAAACTGGGTATAGTTTCAAAGGATAGTTTTTGTTCTGTGTTCAAACAACTGGCCTTAAGGTTGGCAAGCTAGCGGGGTGCTTCTATTAACTCAGGAGCCGCTGAGTTGCTTCTGCTGATGGCACCACCACCTCCCAAGGATGCCCTGGCCTTAGAGTTTAGTCTTGGCCCTATGATAGGAAGAAAGACTTTCAGTGTTTGGACTGCTAAAGAAATGTGTTTCTATGTGCATGGTCAAGTAGAATCTGGCTCCCGGGGCAAGGTAGCAAAAGGGGCAAACACACTAGGAAGACAGAGATGTCAAGCCTTTCGCCTGGCCAGTCATCCTTCAGACATGCAAGAAGAGTTGGTGTTCTCGGTGAAAGCAGCTGTTTTCCACAGCAAAGTTAGTGGGGAGCTAAGAATGCACTGCCCACTTGCAGGGACCTCAAAATTAGTGATTTTTAAGTTTACCACTGGGCTCCGACTGGACCTTTGAGTCCATTCTTGGGGTTTCCCAAAGGCATTTGAGAGTTTCTCCCCTGGTAGTGGTTTCCATTTTATCTTTTTTTTTTTAAGATTTATTTATTTATTATATGTAAGTACACTGTCACTGTCTTCAGACACTCCAGAAGAGGGAGTCAGATCTCATTAAAGATGGTTGTGAGCTACCATGTGGTTGCTGGGATTTGAACTCCGGACCTTTGGAAGAACAGTTGGGTGCTCTTACCCACTGAGCCATCTCACCAGCCCCTCCATTTTATCTTTATTTACCCCTTGATCTTGAGGGATTTGGGATCTATTCGCTTATGCTTGTGGCCATCCTGAACCCTGCCTGCTCAGGTGGTCTCATCACAGGGGCTTCCAGGAACCTGGCCCTGCAGTCGGACCCAGCATTCTATGACAAGGCTGTTGAGAGGGAGCAAGTGTGGGTAAGAAGTTGTGCTGTCAGTAGGCAGCAGATTAAGGGCTCTGGGGGTGGGGGTGGGGTCCCATTTTGTCCCCTTGTGGTGATCTCTATATCATCTCCAGGGAGAAAGAGATAGAAGCCAAAAGCTCTCTGTAGTCACCACAGTGGGGGTGCCCTGCTTCCCACACAGTTCCCAGACTGCCACTCCCAGCCTTAAAACCTCATGGGGATAGAGTGAGGGAGGACACTAAGTCCCTTTGAGGTAAGTGGATGCTATTGATCTTCCTCCATAGAGGAGGGAGGGTGGCTAGACAGAGACTCTGAGTGCTAGCAGCTAGAAGGTGCAAGCAGGGCAATCTTGCCTGAGCCTTCCTAGTGGTGGTTATTTGCCCAGCTCGAGAATGGGCAGATGAAAGTGGGCATGCACAGCAAGAAGCCATCTGGCCTCTCTGACCTGGGGAAGAGGGGCTCTAGGAGACAAGTTATAAGGCAGGAGCTTTGAAATAACTCACCCTTCTGCCCCCTGCCCAGAGAGCAGAGCCCCAGCAGTGCTAGATCCCCACACTCTGAAGTGAACGACAGACACGGGGACAGTCATTCCTAGTACACCCCTAACAACTTGCATTTCCTTTGCAAATTAAATATTTTTTATTTCTTACGTGTGTGTGCATGTATACATGGCATGCATATGCAGGTGTTCATGGAGACTAGAAGAGGGAGTTAGATGCCCTGGATCCGGCTATCGAAGGCTATGGTGATCAGCCCAGCATGGATTCTGGGAACCGAACTTGAGTCCCCTGGAAGCATAGCAAGTGTTTTAAACCCCTGATCCATCTCTCTAGCACCCCATGCTTGCATTTTTGACTGAGAAAAAGGCTAGAGGGGTCCTGGAGGACAAAGGTGGCTGTCACCAATGCAGTCTGAAGTGATATCAAAGAAAGCTTTCATCTCACCTGTCTGTACTGGTCTGAGTCAACACAGTCCCTGACGCCTGCTCTGTGGCTCTTGTCCTAGCAAATCTCTCCCCTCCAGCTCCTCTCTGGAAGAACATTAGAGGTGCTGTGCTGAACAACAGAGGTCTCTATTGTTTGGTCTCCAGAGTTATCCAGCGTTCCGGTTCTCTGTCATAACAGGGCTCAAGGGGACCTTGGATCAGCTGGGTAGCCCACAGAGTATCATGGCAGCAGATTATATTGGTGCCATTTTGCTAATTGGACCTGGTGCTAGGGAGGTAGCCAGAATCCTAGCTGTCACAGTGGTAAGTGCAAGGGCGAGATGACAATTCAGAAGCTGTCCCTCAGGGCCCAGATGGCCTAACGCCATGCTGGGATGTTCTTCCTCCCTCCCTTCCTTCCAGACTATTTTCTTCCCTTTTTCTGTGTGTGTGTTTGTGGGGTGGGGCTGTAGGTGTGGGTGCATCTGGGGGGGGGTTGCAGACCAGAGTCTACCTTGAGCATTGTTTCTCAATTAAATTTAAACTTAATTTAAAATTTTAATTTAATGTTTTAAAGAGTGGAATTGATATTTTATTGTCATTTCTAAATAAATGACAGTTGGATATAAATTTCCATACTTCATTTTCTTTTCAGAAAATAAAAAATGCTAAGTTTTAAGCAGCTGGTGGTTGTTTTGCTTTTTCAGGGCATGACTGGGCAAATTTATTAACAGTGGCTTCAAGCTTTTCTTTGTTAGCTCCAGAAAACTTCATCTGCCTTTTGACCCCTTTTCTGAGACGTGGAAGCTCAGCACGCATTTGACTTCACAGCTTGCAGCAATGTCCCAGCAGCCATCCACATCTACATCAAGGAACAGCACCTTGGAATTTGGTTCAGAGAAGAATAAGAGGAAGTTGGTCATTCTGCAAGGCCCACAGCTTGCGCCCGTGAAGTCCAACACTGCAGGGTTATCTCCTGCAGCATCCACGGCCTCCGAAAAAGCTCCTATGCTCTTGATCCACTTCATTCCTTTGGCTGTTGTAGGAAGGCTCCTGATGAGCTACTGAAGAAACAGAACTGAGGCACCAGATAGCATGCACTAAATCTAATACAAGTTATTATAATTGTTGTGTGTGTGTGTCTGTATATATATATACACGTGCATGTCCTTAGCACTTAGTTATACAAGATGACCCATGGCTGTCAGCCAGCTGTTTCTCCCACACCCTAGGGTTCCATCAATAGGTGGAAGTAGCCTTGACAGTCAGAATGTAGCCTACACTCGCACTTGACTTAGATTATGACTGTGCATCGCTGTGTATTCAAGCAGCTAACAGCAGAGGTCGCTGCTGAGCAACGGTTCCTGTAAAGGGGAGGGTATCAGCCAGCTACCTGGAGATGGGCTGACTCTATCAGATCTCTCCCTCTCAGAAGAGAAGCTGAACTGCACATACATCTGTTTTTCTCACCCTCGGTGCTTTAGCTGAAACTGTGGTTATAGTCGTACAGACCATCCCATCTTTTATCAGCGTCCGACATTGTCAATGATTGAAGGAGGCATTATACTGCAGGAGCAGGGAAACAGGAGTTAACTGGCTTCACCTCCTCTGTTACCCAAGAGTACTTCACAGAGAAAGGGAGTACAGAGGGCTGTGACAGGGGCAGTTGGGACAACATCCTGCATGATAGGATGTAGTCTAGGGGCCAAATGTGTCTCCTCATAGACCGAGCAATGGGCCAGGAGTAAGGATAGAGGGGCCTGTTTCTTGGACGCGCTAAAGAAAGCTCACTTGTTGCCATTTCTGTGCTCTTGAGCTTGAAGTTTGGAGTACTGTGATTCTCAACCTTTCTAATGTCGGGATCCTTTAACAGAGTGCCTCATGTTGTGATGATCTCCAACCATAAAGTTATTTTGTCGCTACCTTATAACTGTAATTTTGTTTGCCACTGTTATGAATCATAACGTAAATATCTGATAGGCAGCTCCCACAGGGGTCGCGACCCACAGGTTGAGAACCATGGCTCTAGCACGTCCAGCGGTTCTTCTGATGAAGTGGGTTGGACTTATCCCCAGTCATACGGACTTCTCATGACCCCAGGTCAATTCAAGAAGGGAGCTGCTACATAAGCCCAAGTGACAGATCTCAGTCTTTATAGAGAGGTGGCGTTGGTGCCCCATAGGCTGCAAGAAGGGCTATGGTAAGAATGCAGAATGTTAGCCCCAAGAATTGCCTTGTCCTACAATCCCGGTGAGTCCCATAAAGACTAAACTCAGATCCTTCCAGAAGGCTCAGTTTCACCCACCTGGCAGTTTCAGCAGCCTTATGATAATATAATTGTCCCTTATGCAAAAACCTGTCCTGTCCCTAATGATTGTTGATGTGTTTGAGTGAAAGTCACCCTGTTGGGCCACAAGTCACCTTGTGGTCTTTGTTCCAAGCAGCTCTGTAAGGGTGGAAGTGTTGCAGGCCACTGTCAGTCCTGCAGTAAGAACAGACTCCACAAGGACCTTCCTAATAGAGAGGCTTGGCAGGTCCCTCTGGAGCATGGAGCAGAGCTGGAAAGAGAACCAGGAGGCAGCTATGCTCTGCCCCAGCAGCACTCTGAGCACATCAGCAGGGGCCTGCAGCCCGCTCAGAGCACTATTGGAGCTACATGAAAACGCACAACCAAAACTAACTCATGACAGGCAGGTCTACCCTCCTTTATACATTTTATTTCTCTATGTATCTTATGTATACGAGAGCTCTATTTGCATGTATGCCTGCATGACAGAAGAGGGCATCAGATCTCATTATAAAAGGTTGTGAGCCACCATGTGGTTGCTGGGAATTGAACTCGACACCTCTGGAAGAGCAGCCAAGTGTTCTTAACCACCCAGCCATCTCTCCAGCCCCATACCTACCTTTCTAAAGACTGCATAATAATATAAAACTCTTCTGCTGAATTGTGTATCTGGTACTCTTGATGTTCGCCACCTCGTTTTATAACATCTGTCACTTTTCAGCAGTAAAGTTATTATTTGTTGACTCTTGTGCCCCTCTTTATCCCTGCTAGAAAAGATCTGTTAAGAGAAAAATGCTTTGTTCTCTCCACATGTCAATGGGGCTCACTTATCTAGGACAACACCTAGGAGGTAAGTGAGTTTGTGGGAAATGGCAGGAATAGTTGAGGCAATGGGGGAAAGTGACTTTGACTCACTCCATGGGAGAACTGGGAAGTGCGGTCTTAGTAAGTTCAGATGAACGAATAAGGTGACAAAACCAAACAAGACACATTTCCGTGTAACAAAGTCATCTCAAGGGGAGGTGGAGTATGCTGTCAGCCCTTAGCAGAACAGAGACCTCAAGAAAAGCTGGTCCGCCAGAGAGAGTCGTGAAGGGGGATCTAGGCAAGCCCTCTGGTCTGAGGTCTTAGCCACCAAAAGTCATCTCATGCGAGACCAGCATGGTGCGGAAAGCAGAAGCCTAAAGCATCGATTAGCCATGGCCCTTACTGGTTCTGTAACCTGGGTCAAATTATCTAACCTCTCTGTGCCAGACTTTGTATATCTCTAAAAAGATGTAATAACGATGCCACTGTGGATAGAATGAACTGCGCTTCGCACTTGATGGGTGCTTATCAATGCTGAGCTCTGTGACTTGTCTGGACTCCCTGCCTCCTGGGCACCCCAGAGTGGCCGGAGCTGTCCACAGTGCTGACTGAAGACACCCTCTTACCTTCTCCCTCTCCCTCCCACCCTAACTTCTTTCTCTCTCTCGTGTAGTTCCCCAGAGCCCTGGTGTCTGAGCAGATTCAATTTTCCAGATGATTTCTCTGGAATCCTAAGGGGAAGAGGGAGGGAATGAGCCATATCTGAAGCACTCCCCAGGCAGGAGTGTCGGGAAGCCAGCAGATAACAGGAGCAATGAGTGGCTAAGACACCACACAGATGTGGGAGGCCCCAAGTCAGAGAGTGCTCAGAACGCCTCGCCTCTGAGGGCCCTGGTGTGCGACCCTCTGGTCTGACAAAGATCCAGTGTCAACTCTGACAGCCCATCATGGCAGGTGAGTCTGCTGGGAGCATGCCCTGAAGAGAGCCAAAAGGGCCAGGCTGGGGGCAAGTGGGTGACCCTAGGCTGATAAGAATTCTCCATCCTTCTCCCCTGCACTGATGTCACTCTCTCTGGCTTGGTGCCTTTGTGCAGACAAAAGCTTCCTTCTCTGTCTGTGAGCTCCAGGATGCTGATAGAGAACCTTCAACTCCATGTGTATGGCCTCATAACCAAGTAACCTGTGGCAAACCCAAAGGCCATTTCCAAATCCAAGAAATAGAATCCCCTCTCCACTTCAGGGTTGCCCATTAACCTACTGGGCCCAGTGTAGAGGGACCAGAGGAGCTTACACCCTTTGAAGCAATAGGTGGAGGTAAATATGGCTAATCTCAGAGACAGAGATCTATTTCCATGTTCTACCAGCCCTTGGGACATCAGTGCAAATGGACATTTAGAGACTTTAAGAGGCAAACTGAGCTCTCTGTGGTTGGGGAAACCAGGTCACAGAAAGAGGTCCAGACCCTGTGCTACAAATCAGGGCAGAGCTGTGGTAAAAGGTGGTCCCTGCCGTGTCCTGCTAATGTCTGCACACCTCTGTTGGCTGCAGGACTCTTGTGGCAGTCGGACCAGCAGGACCTTAGGTAAGGAGTCCAATGGATGTTTTGCAGGACCAGGGGAAGTATAGCCTCCTCTCTGGGTTTCAATGTCCCCACCTGAACACATAGGGGTTAACTTAGACATCAGCATC
This sequence comes from Mus caroli, assembly GCF_978045245.1. Taxonomy (NCBI): domain Eukaryota; kingdom Metazoa; phylum Chordata; class Mammalia; order Rodentia; family Muridae; genus Mus; species Mus caroli. Next base: position 48,012,250 of record NW_028227263.1, on the reverse strand, counting down.
TTTAAAGCTCTGATATCCCCTATGAGGTAGGTAGATAGATAGATAGATAGATAGATAGATAGATAGATAGATAGACAGACAGACAGATAGATAGATGATTGATAGACATGATAGATATAGATGTAAATATGGATGATATAGATTAGATATAGATATAAAGACAAAGCAAGTGAGGTGGGGTGGGATTTCTCTTTGGCTGGGAAGTTGGTGGCTAAGTCTGGTTCTGATTTGGTCTCACCTTTTTTTTAAAGACCTCAGACAAGTCACTATACTACCCATAATCAGTCTCTTCCTCTAAAACTGAGAGTTAAGCATCTGCTTGATAGCTTCTGAGATGTCCCATCAAAGTCTGAGTCAGGGGTACTTCAGTAGTAAGACTGTGGGGGAAGTGACTGCCACTTAGAACACTGAAGACTCATGCCTTGGTTCTCAGCTGGAGACAGACAAGGACTCTGTACATCCAGAGCTCATCCCACAGCCCCGAAGGATTCACTTCCAGGGCAGATGAACCTCTGCTGGATGCTAGGAGACCACTAAGTATCAGAGCAGAGGGCACTGAGCCCACGGGGCTCCGATACAAACAGAAGAGTAGCCTTTTACTCCCCAGCCCTGAATGGGGAGAAGAGCACGGAAAGCTTCAGTCAGCAGGGAAACGTGTTGGAAACTCCACAGGAGGAGAAATTGAAACTCAACTTCCTGCCTCCTTCCTGCTAGGCTCTCTCTGTACCTTTTGCCTCCCCTCAAAGATCTGACGATGCAGGTGATAATGAGGAAGAGGCGGGATGGCTTCACTTAGTGCGTGCAGATCATCCTCCCACCACAGATGAGGCAATCTAGTCTCCAGGTAACTAGTTGCACCTCCATTTTGCAGGCTGGGAAACTGAGGCTCCAAGAACCTCAGTCCTTAGCCCAAAGTTAGGAGATCATGAGTGCAACTTTAATATGGCTCTAAGGCTCCCATCTACCTTTCAGAATCAAATATGGTTTCTAAAGAGCTGCTCTACCCAGACCCCTTTTGATGATATTCAAAGAAAACCTCCCCTTCCCCTGAGCTATGTCTCCAAGTGTAGGGTTGACGAGAGCTCTGCATCCTCCAGGAGGCCCTCACTGCCCTTGCTCGTTCCTATCCATCCTCCTGTCTATGGCCCAAACTCATGTCTAACTCTTCCCTTTGCTGAGCTCTGCATCCCTATTTTCCTGGCAGTTTCCTGGGGGTCAGAATGCACCTTATTCCTGGCTGGGGTTCTCAAGATGATTGCACAAATGGTGTGGGCAGAAAGACAGCCAAGCTCTGTGGATGGAGGAGAGGCTATGGTGTTCCATGCAGAGGCCAAGAAAGGCTTAAAGGTGGTGTCCAGAGCCTCTAACAGTAGAATAGAGTGGAGAATGGCGAGGGATGTGGACTCTGTGCCCACATCAGACACAGCAGACCTTGCCTTATCTTGAAGGCCAGACCTTGCCTTATCTTGAAGCTGGCCTGCCAGGGTCTTCAGCTCTAGGATTCTTGAGACACAGAGTCCGGCCAGCAGGTAGAGGAATCTTACGACAGAGTCAAATGTACTCACTTGGAGGGAAGTCCAAGTTTCCTGGTTGAGAAGGTCATGTTGGGGCAGGAGAGGAGCCAAATGGACTTGGGTCATATACCATCCTCTACTGACGCTATGCTGGCTCCCCTAGCTTCTTCCTCTATGCAGTGTGGTGGAGAGGCCATTTGGTCCAGACAGGTCTGTGAAGGATGTGAGAAATGGGTCCACTGGTGATGTGAACACTTTAGATTCAGTTCTCTTGGTGAGCAGATGTAGCAGGTGAGCTGCTGCACTTGGCACGTGTGCTTTGCTTCCAGAGCCTTGGGCTCAGCAGCCAGGGTCTTTGGGTGGAGCTGGGCTTGTGGAGAACAGCAACAGGTCAGGGAGAGCTTGGTCCTCCTTAAAGAGTTAGGACACTGAATCCCTAAGCACTGGCATTATGCCGATTGCTGTCCACAATGCCATATTGTCACCACGGTAAAACTTCTGGGCAGTTTTGTTGTCCATATTTTCAGAGGAAAAAAACAAGGCTCAGAGAGACCCAGAGGCTAGCCTGGGATCTGTGGGTGGAGACAAGAGGTTAGGTCTGGATGTTATTCCTGTAGGTGACATCCGGTCTGAGCTCCATGCTTGGGACTCTGCTAGACAACAAGGCTTATCCATACATACCCTTCCTCAGGTCTGCAGCAGGGCTGTCACTCTGAAGGCCAGAACTGGACAGCACCACACTGGAAGACCTGCCTGCCCTGCCAGGGCCCGTGGCGACTCACTGTCAGTCATCTGAAGACTGTCTCTTCCATATCAGTCCTCTCTGTGGTATTTTGGGGTGTCCTACTTTGGGCTGACTCCCTTTCCCTGCTAGCATGGGCAAGAGAGACCTTCACCCTTGGGGTGCTGGGTCCCTGGGACTGTGACCCCATCTTTGCCCAGGCTTTCCCCAGCATAGCTACTCAGCTGGCTGTAGATCAAGTTAATCAGGATGCCTCACTGCTGCCAGGCTCACAGTTGGATTTCAAGGTCCTCCCCACAGGCTGTGACACTCCTCATGCCCTGGCCACATTCGTGGCCCACAAGAACATAGTGGCTGCTTTTGTAGGCCCTGTTAATCCTGGGTTCTGCTCAGCAGCAGCTCTGCTGGCCCAAGGCTGGGGCAAGTCCCTCTTCTCCTGGGCCTGTGGAGCTCCAGAGGGAGGAGGTGACTTAGTGCCCACTTTACCTTCTGCGGCCGATGTGGTACTATCTGTCATGAGACATTTTGGCTGGGCTCGCTGGGCCATTGTGTCCTCTCACCAGGACATCTGGGTAACCACAGCCCAGCAGCTGGCCACTGCTTTCAGGACTCATGGGCTGCCCATTGGACTGGTGACCTCTTTGGGACCTGGAGAGAAGGGGGCCACAGAGGTTTGCAAGCAGCTCCACAGTTTTCATGGTCTGAAAAGTAAGTATATCAGGGCCCTTCCCTGCTGTAGGCAGCTGGACTTTACATGGCCACAAGGAGACCCTGTCTGTATCAACTGGGCCGAGCACTTGCTGAGTATCTCAGCAGTGGTCCTGTAAGCCGTCCTTGCTGAAGATTTCTTTTGTCAGGGAGAGCAAAGAACTTGTCACACAGCAGTCACGCAGATCAACAGGATGCTAAGCTCTGGTTCAAGTGTTTGCTGTTGAAGCCTAGGGCATCCTTGGCAGTTGCCTATGAAATAAAAGCTCCAGGAGTGTTGCAAAGATCTCATCATAGCTAGCACTATAAAAAAGAAATAGGGGAGAAGGAAAAATAGATTTGAGAATGAAATAAAATAGAACAGTGTGTGTGTGTATGTGTGTGTGTGTGTGTATCCATGTATGTGTATATATGTAATTCTTAGATCTACTTGCATTGGATCCTGCAGGTTCTGGTATATTGTATTTTCATTTGATGTTAGGAATTTAACAATTCACTCTCTGAATTCTTCGATGATTCATTCATTATTTAGTACTGAGTTGTCCAATCTCCATCTTATGTAGTTTCTCTATGGTTTTATTCCATTATTATCAGATAGAATAGATAAAATTATTTCAGTGTTCTTTTTCATTTGTTAACAGTTGCTTTGTGTCCTAAAATGCAGCCAATTAGTTGTCCACTGTTACTGTGTTTAGATCAATCAGTGCCTTTACATCCAGTGTGGACTGTTTTACAAGGTCAGATGTGCCAATGGTTGGTGCATGTATGTTCAGATTTGCAGTAGCCTCCTCGGAGGTCATTCCTTTATCAAACATTCTGGCTTTCTTTATCTCTTCTGACTTTTTGAAGTCTATTTAGCCAGATCATAGAATTGTTAGGGTCACCTGCTTTCTAGTTCCATTAACTTGGAATGACTTTTATTATCCTTTCACCAAAAGGTTGTTTTTGTTAGTGAGGCATGTTTCATATAGACAACAAATAGATGGGTGTTGTTGTTTTTGTTGTTTTAAATCTTATCTGTTAATCTATCCTTTCAATTTATGAATTGAAGCTGTTAACATCCAGCATTGTTATTGAAATGTATGCATTCATTTCTGCTACTTTGTTATTTTTGTAATATTTGATCCTTTCCCAATTCTAAATTGCTTATATATTTTTCTACTGTAGTTTATTCTTTCTCATGTCCCCATGGATAAGTTTATCCTTCCCATTTGTGTATTGTGCTAGCTCAGTGGTTATAAATGTCTCTACTTTTGTTTTTATATAGAACAATAATATGAAAGATAGCTTTGCTGGGTATAATAATCCATGTTCTCAGGTCTATCTCAATAATAGCAGATTTCTCAACAGAAATTATAAAGCTAAGAGGTTATGCACGATATTTCAATCTATGCTATTATTATGATAGACCTGTCCCAGATGTGACTTTTGTGCTTAGCTTTGTAACTTTTAATATACATTCTTTGTTCTGTACATTTGTATTCTAACTATAATATGACATGAGGATGTCTTGTCTGTTTGGCATTCTAAATGCCTCTTGCATTTGAATAGCCTACTAGATTAGGAAATTTTCTGTTCTTTTTTATGTATTTCCCATGTATTTAACTTGAAATTCTCCTTTTTATTTTTTCTTTTTTAAATATTCATTTATTTTATTCATATGAGAACACTGTATCTGTCTTCAGACACACCAGAAGAGGGCATCAGATCCCATTACAGATGGTTGTGAGCCACCATGTGGTTGCTGGGAATTGAAATCAGGACCTCTGGAAGAGCAGTCAGTGCTCTTAACCGCTGAGCCATCTCTCCAGCCACAAAATTCTCCTTTTTCTATGTCCATGACTCTCAGATCTAGTCCTGTGATAACCCTGAGCAGATCTCATATGTTGGCACTGAATTGATCTCATGTGTTCTGTTCACAGTCTCTTACTATCTTTTATCTTCACACTGCCTGAAAATTTGAATTCATGTACTTTGACATCAAAACCTGATATTCTCTGTCTTATGCTTGGTTCATTCTGCTCTGAAACTTTCCACTGAATTTTTTTATTTGAATTATTTAACTACTCACTTCCAATATTTGAACTTGATTTCTTCCAGTACTTCTTTTGAAATTGATGATGATGATAATGATGATGGTGATGATGGTGGTGGTGGTGGTGGTGGTGTGTGTGTGTGTGTATGATGTGAGTATGTGGTTGCCCGTGCTATGGTACACATGTGTGTTCTGGGGACTGAGCACAGGGTATAGGTCTCCATCACTGGGTGACTAGCATCTTTACCTACTAAGCCATTTTCCCATTCTCTTCCTCCAGTATTCCTCTCTTCATATCCTCTTTGACATCTTGTATTGACTTGTTTCATTTGCTGTTTATCTGTGTTCTCTTTTCATTCAGCCACTAATTCCTATGTAGGCTCTTTGATTCAGTTGAACATTTTACACCCATTCTTCTGAACTTTCCATTTGGAGTTCTCTCTGTTCCATTCCTGTGGAATTGATGATCTTCAGGCAGTCACATCACCTTGATCCTTCATGTTTCTTGTGTTTCTGAATTGGGATTTAGGCATCCAGGATTAGGTGGCTGGTTGGATTTTCTTTCTTTCTTTCTTTTTTTTTTTTTTTTACTACCCCTAATATTTTAGTGAAAACACCTGCAATGTTCAAGTGAGCCTGGATCATAGCCAGCCTAAGGTGACATTTCTCTCTGCATTTTAGTATTTCTGCCTTCATCCCAGGTGCTCAGGGCACTGGCTCTGATCCCCACACCACTTCAATGTAGTGGATTCTGACAGCTGATACATGAGTTATCACAGTAACTCAACAATTTTCATTCAGAAATCTCAAGCCCAGGCCCCTGGATCCTGGCCAAGAGCCCCGCCCCAAACTGGCATGGTTAGTATTTATGAGTGGGACTAAACGTTCTACCTCTCCTTTCTGGGGATGCTTGACTCAACAATTGAATACTCAGTTTTGTGAAATGTACCCCCAGTTGAGCTCTGGAAACATGACAGTGACAGACTGGGTCTTAGCTATGAGGAACATGAAACTGGAAAAGGAACAGACTCCAAAGGTGATGGCCTGTTTGGAGGTGAAGAGGGCTTCCCAGTGGAGGGGACACTAGGGTGGGACTGAGAGCAATGAATAAGAAGTCAACTGCAGAGTGGATGTGAGGGAGGCGCATCCAAGACAAGCACCAGCTAGCATAAGGAATGCAGGTATCACGTCTCATGGCCAAGGAAGATAAGGGACAGTTTTACTCTTCATGGCTGGACCAGGGTGGGAGCAGCTAAGGAAGCTGTGAGACCAGGCCACTGCCACCATGGCAGGGACCTGAGTTCCAGCCATGATACTGATATTCAGATTCAGGAGGCAGAACAGTGAGGGGTACTGTGGGAGTTCCCTGCTGGCCCTACTGGCTGTGTGGCCTCTGGCAAGCCACCAAAACCTATCTGTGCTTTCAGTGTTCTTTCTTTTCAATGTTCTGGGCTTTTCCATAGTTCCTTCAATAGAACAAGGCAGTTTAAAACTCCTTGTTCATTCGATGTTGAAAGGTGCCCTGAACTGGCTTTCTCCTTAATTATGTGGTTTTCGGCTCCCCCTTGTGGCCAAATACAAAATATGCTTCCAATATCACCTAAGAGAAAAGGGGTGTCTGGGAGACAGAAGAGTGGCAAAGCAGGCGGGCATGACTATGGCCTATCCCAGCTGGTCTTTGGGCAGGAGCCCTTCCTGCTGTCTAGGTTTCAGATAACTCATGGTTACCAGCCGAGGGACAACCACTGGGGGTCTCAGCCAAGGAAAAGGCTCCATCCCTGCTCTGACCTCTGTGCAACAAGGGGCCCATCAGGGAGACCTCTGTTCTTTTGTGATAGCTTCATCTTCCTGGGTTTCCTAGGAAAAGGATGATAGTTGGAACCTGACCTCATCTCAGTGAACGCTGGCCTTCTCTGCCGTGGCTATGCGCCTATCAGGAACCCGAGGTGGGAAGAGAGCAGAGGAGCAGGGGGAATCTGTGGACCTTTACCCCGAGTGGGGCCACTCTACCTTGTCCCTGGGGAGGCCATTAAAGGCTGTGGTGTAGACGACCTTGCTATGAAAAACAGTACCTGAGAAAAACCGCTTGGAAGGAGGGAAGCTTTTCTTGGGTCTTCAGCTCAAGGTCAGACGGGTCCAATGCTTTGGGCCTGAGGTGAGACGGGATATCCTGGTGTCAGGAGCAGTGACTCCCTCCTGGCACCAGGAACCAGAGTCAGGAAGGGGTGAGGTTAACTTTCAGAGGTGTGGTCCCAGTGACCCACTCCCTCTAGCTAGGTCCCACACCCCATTGCCTCCCAACAATACCACCAACTACGAACCCATCCACGGATGAAGGCGGAGACCACCAACCATGGACCAAAACTTCAATGCATGATCTTTTGGAGGACAGACACTTCAGAGCCAATCCATAAAGGATACTTCTTTTACTAAAGTAAAACGTATGTCTCTGTATCTGCTTGGCCTTTAGGTGTCACCCAAGGTCACAGTTAAAGTTGTAGGCTGATTATGAATGAAGCAAAATGTGGTCAGATGGTGGAATATTATACAGCCATATAAAAGATGAATTGTTGGCGCTTGCCATCAAGAGGAACCCCGAGTACTTTCAGAAAAAGAAGTCAGACACTAAGGATCATGTGTCAGATGAAATATTCAGACCAGACAATCTTCTGAGATGGGCGGGCAGGTGTGTCAGTGGGGTGACACACACCCTGCAGATTAAATAGCAAATACATCCAAACTACCAAAATGTACACATTTAAGGATATGATTTCTGATATGGAAATCATCTTAATTTTAAAAAAAATTAAGATAAGCACAATGCCATAAACCTATAATCCCAGCAGTGGGTAGACTGAGGCAGGAGAATCACAGTCCGTGGCCAGTGTGGACTACATGACAAGACTCTATTCCGAAACACGTACACAAATCTTTTTAAGTATATAAACTGGTAGTGACCCCTGGGTTCAAGGCTTAGCTCTACCACCATGGTGCTTGTATGTTCTGGGGAAATTCGTAAACCTCTCTGTGCCTAAGTTTCCTCTCCTGAGGTTGATAATGATAAACATCTATCTTCATGCTGTGGCTTTTTGTTTGTTGGTTGGTTGGTTTGTTGGTAGACAGAATGTTACCATGTAAGCCCAGTCTCTCCTTAAACTCATAATCCTCCTGCCTCCCTGTCTCAGTGTCCTCAGTGTTGGCATTACATGTGAATACCCCAGTCAGCAGTGAATGACTAAATGAAAGGGTACTTGGAACAACCACAGAAAAATAGCAGTAATCATCAGGGCCTGCAGGTTCAGTTTCTAGGACGAAAGGTCAGAGGGCATTCTAGATTGAGAGAATTTTTTCCCCCTAGATTTGGTGCCTTAGCCATAATTAGATTCAGATAGAGGGCAAATCTCACTTATACCCAGAATGCTGTGGGGCTGGGGCTAAAAGTATGACCATGGATTTTGGAAGCTCTGAGGCCTCGGGATTTGGGGTTTCTGACAAGGACTGGAGTGCACAGGTGACCCTGCATGTCCACCCACCCCACCCCCCAGTTGTGGTTCTGTGCATGCACTCGGCGCTGCTTGGAGGCCTGGAGCAGACCACCCTGCTGCACTGTGCCTGGGAGGAGGGCCTTACAGACGGAAGGCTGGTCTTCCTGCCCTACGACACGCTGCTCTTTGCCCTGCCCTATCGCAACCGCTCCTACCTGGTCCTGGATGACCATGGGCCCCTTCAGGAGGCCTACGACGCAGTACTCACTGTCAGTCTTGAGTCCAGTCCTGAGAGCCACGCCTTCACTGCTACCAAGATGAGTGGAGGGGCAGCTGCCAACTTGGAGCCAGAGCAGGTGAGTGTGTCAGGTTCTCTCAAGCCTTAGAGGATGGAGCCCTGAGCCAGTGTATGTGCCCACTCTAGCCATTACAGGTCTTCCTGGCTTGGGCTAGTGACACATCTGGCTAGCCATTTGCACCCCACTGGCCACATGGCCTGTGTCTGCCTGCCTAGCCCTAATTATGGGCTTGTGAGCTTGTGGACACCCTCCCTCCCTCCCTCCATACCTCCCTCCCTCCATACCTACCTACCTCCCTCCCTCTCCCACTGCTTCTTCCTCCTGTTCCCCTTCCTCCCTCCCTCCTCTCTCTCATCTTCCCTTCTGCTCTGTTGTAATCTCCAGTTACAGTGTACGCGATTCCAGCCACTCTTCTTCTCATGGCATCCTACTTCTGACTCAATCTCTCTAGCAGGTTGTGAAAACCAGAAGAAAAAAAAAGTGTCAGGGTGGACTTTTTGAGGTCACTGTGACTATAGAAAGTGTTAGTTTTGACTTATCAGATTCAGCTGAACTCCACTGCCTGCTTCTTTTTTGTTGTTGTTTTGTTTTGGTTTGGTTTGGTTTGGTTTGGTTTTGGAGACAAGGCTCTCTGTGTAGCCTAGCTTTCCTGGGACTTTGTAGAGCAGGCTGGTTTCAAACTCAGAGGTCCATCTACCTCTGCCTCCTGAGTGCTGGGATTAAAGGCGTTTGCCACCACTGCCTATTCACACCTGCTTCTTAATGAAGCAAGATAGTAGTGGCTTGAGGTGCCTACAGGGATGCAGGTGCTGAAGGAGGTTCCTCATCTCCTGACACTTGGCATCATCACACGCCAGGAGTCAGGGACCTGTCGATAAAACAAAACAGGCTTTATTCTGTTAGGGAACACAAACAACAACCAAAAAACAAGATACACAAATCCAGAATGATGGTACTACACAGAAAGTAGACGAGGATCAAGGGATGGAGAGGGGTTGGCGTGGAGGAGTGGACAACAGGGACATGATGGGCCAGGAAGGCCCCCAGGAGGAGGTGACACCTGAGTGAACCAGGTGTCACCTGATGGGCTACAGATTAAAAATACCTTTCTATGTCGAATTCATACCACATACATTATATATAATATCACTGTCATATATTGCTGGGCAAGGACACTCTTGTTTATGTATCCCATGCTGTCCTTATATAAGAAGATTTTAGTTCATTTTGTAACTATGTCTGTGTGGAGCGCTGAGGGATGGAGAAGTATCCAGATGAGGACCTGAACAAAGAGCAGAGAGGCAGGACTTGCTAGAACCACAGCTTTGCTTTTGGAAGCTTTGAGATACATCTGAGTTAGAGGATAGCACAGCAGTGATGGTAACCATGGAGACAATGGGGATGCTCAGTGGGGCTGGGGTAATGTGTGGCCAAACGGGGGACAGTGCCAGGGAGAGGACAACAGTGTAAAAAATCCTGCAGGTCCCTGAGATGTCCAGGGTGCTCGGATGGAGGACTGTCTCTCCCACAGGTGTCCCCACTCTTTGGAACTATCTATGATGCCGTCATCCTGTTGGCCCATGCCCTGAACCGATCTGAGACCCATGGAGCAGGGCTCTCAGGGGCTCACTTAGGGGACTACGTAAGAGCTCTTGATGTGGCTGGTTTTAGCCAGAGAATCCGGACAGATGGGAAAGGCAGAAGGCTAGCCCAATATGTCATCCTGGACACAGATGGTGAAGGAAGCCAGTTGGTTCCTACCCACATTCTGGACACAGGCACATGGCAGGTGCAGCCTCTGGGAAAGCCTATACACTTTCCTGGGGGGAGCCCTCCAGCCCACGACGCCGGCTGCTGGTTTGACCCCAACACACTATGCATCAGAGGTAATTCATGGTCCACCCACTAATCTTTAATCTGTCTAGCCAGTCATCTGTCCATCCATCCACCCACTAATCTTTAATCTGTCTAGCCAGTCATCTGTCCATCCATCCACACACCTATCCTTCCTTTCATCCATTGGCCCACTCTTTCTTCCTTACATGCAACCATCTGTCTGTCCACCCGTCCATCCATCTATTTGTCCATCCATCCTCCCAATCCATCTATTCATCTAACCATCTTCTCACCTGCCTACCTATCCCTCCACCCATCCACTGCCAACCCACCCATTCACCCATCTCCCCACCCATGTACCCATTCCATCGGTTCGCCTATCTTGTCTCTCCATGTTTACTCAGCCATCCTACACTAAAACTCTCCATGTGGGTGATCAGTCCTACAAAGGGAGGGAGAGCAAATTTAAAGAAGAGTTATGACCATTCCTGGGGAAGCCTGACTCAGTAGCTGAGAAACACCAGGAGAGACCAGCAAGGCCTCCCCTTGGATGATCAGGGCTAGAGATGCTCCCAGCTTATAGATCTCCTAAGTGCCTCACAGCCTGTGCATAGGCCATTACCTTCCATAGACACCACTAAAGCATTGAAGTTCAGAAAGCCTTGGTGACTTGCCGAGAGTCCCACAGGGAAGCAGTAGCTGAGCTCATGCTGGACCCAAGTCTGCTGAATCCAAAACAGATTCATTTTCCTTATGACCACTGGTGGCTGTGGGGCAAGAGGCCCACACAGTTCTGATTTCTGTCATTCATCCATCCTGGCTATCATCCTTTATGACACATGTGACTGAATTCTCATACATGTATACAGGCACATACGTACAAGCACATTCTCTAATGCACAAGTGATCATTATGGTGGCAGTGGCAGGGTTAACCAGACTTGTATATGTCCCTGTCCTGCCTCAAACTTTCTGTACCTCCTGTTGTCCAGGCTCAGCCAACCCGGATCTTTTAACTCTAATCTACAGACACAGCAACTCATGCATCTTATCTTCCCAAACACTTTCCAAACAGAGGTGGCAACCCCTCAGGCCTCCCCTAACAGGAACGCCTATATTCATGACCCTGGTGCCACCTCAGCTTGCCTAACCACATCTGATCTGTAACATGTGTGTGTTCTCTACCACAAGCAAGCACTTCAGCACCGAGCCACACCCGTGCCTTCTTGGTCCTTATACACCAGCTCCTCCCAGAGCATCCTTCATCTCAGTGTGCCCAACCAGGCAGGACCATCTGCCACCAGACTACATGTGCATACGGAGAAGCCTCTGGGGAGGGAGGAGCCAAAGCCCTCACCTGCTTATCTGCCCCTCTTTTCTTCTATGAACAGTGACTCCTGCCCCCTGACCCACCACTGCTTGCTCTCAGGAGTAGGAGAGAACAGGACGAAGACCCTGTCCTCCCACAGACACTCAAAGACAAAGCCTCCAGAGGCCTCCAGAGGCTTCAGCCCCAGACAGTCAGAGATGGCTAGAGCCCACACAGGGTAGGGATTTGAGAAGGCGGCAGCAGAGCCAGGACTGATCACTAATGACCCTGTCTTTCCTTGCATAGGTGTGCAGCCCCTGGGCAGCCTCCTGACTCTGACGATAGCCTGTGTCCTGGCACTGGTTGGTGGATTCCTTGCTTACTTTATCAGGTGAGGCTGACAGGCCTGGCTCAGACTGAGTCCCTTGTCCTATGGGGTCTCCCTTGGCAAGCCACAGGGGCTTTCCTCACCTCTATTTCTAGATCTCAGGGCCTCCTTTCCCTCTCTTAGCTGCACTCAACAAGAAGAATTAGGAGTTCCGGCTGCCTCCTGAGAGGTCTGTCTGAGACTTGAGGAAGAAGCCTGTGACATTGGATGAGGCTCTGCCTCTGAGCTTTAGGCTCCTATTTGTACAGCGAGAGGCTAGCCAGGCCCATCCAAGGGATCCCTTCTCTTTGCAAACATGTTTCACCTCTCAGATGCTCCTGAGCCCCAGTCATATCTGGAAACCTTCTATGTTCATCTCTTACAAAGCCTCAAGGAACCTGGTTTACGCACCAGTAGGCCCATGGGGCCCTGGGAAGTTGCAGACCTGAGACCAAGGCCAATGGGTTCTGTATTGGTAGCACTCATCACCTGCCAGTCCTGGAGCTGGCATGGAATGAGATGTGGAAAGATGAGGGGGTGGTGCTGAGTCCAGGCAGGGTCAATAGCCCGAATGAGGTCCTCTTTTCATCTTCAGGTTAGGCCTCCAGCAGCTGCGGCTGTTGCGGGGCCCCCATCGGATCCTGCTGACATCTCAGGAGCTCACCTTCCTCCAGCGGACGCCCAGCCGGAGGGTGAGTGGGCAGACCTGGGCTGGGTAGGCAGAAGGGCACCCTGCATCTAGCCTCTTGAACCCCGCCCCATACCTATCCCAGAGGCCACAAGTGGACAGCGGCAGTGAGTCAAGAAGTGTGGTGGATGGTGGAAGTCCACGGTCGGTGACCCAGGGGTCAGCAAGGAGCCTACCAGCCTTCCTGGAGCACACCAACGTGGCTCTGTACCAGGTGAGGGCTGCTGACACTCCAGTACCAGGCCGGGAACTGGTTGTGGCCAGTTTGGAAGAAGCCAATCAAAGATAGTCTTAGGCTTCCAGGGGGCCCTAGTTTTGGGGTTTTCTTGGTTGCTCCGGCACATGGCTCCAGAAATGGGAAACAGGAAAAGACACATCGCTCCTGCTGGCATGGTTCATGAGCCGACCTTGGGAGTCAGTCTCAGCCACTCACTCAGCTTTGGCCTTGGCCCAAGTCACCCCCTGATCAGTGACATCCCCAGCCCCTAAAGCAGTGAAGGCAGGACTCGGCCATAGACACCTCCAGGTAGAAGCTGGGCCCCTGGGCTAACAGGGAGCCTATAGAGAGAAAGGTCAAACAAGCAGGGTTATGCTGGGGAGATCACAGCCACTTCCCAGGCACCCTTAGTCTCAAGTTCAACCGTTCTTTGCCACAGTTCCTGAACATGGCTAATTGTTTCCATAGGAAGCAGTGTGAGGCTCCTGTTGCTTATTTTTTCCACCTATCCCCCTGGGCAACCCCACCTTTTCCTTTTCCTACCAAAAGGAGGCTTTCCTGACACACAAAACACAATAGCCAGCAGGCTGCAGGTGAGGCTGTATGGAGGAGCCAGTTCCCTAGGGATCAGAGCAGAGGGCTGGGACCACAGTGGGCCTCATCTCACGCCTCTTCTGAAGGCCCAAGTCACAGCTAGCTTATCCCAGGTACCTGAATTCTTCCTGGTAAAGATCCAGCTAGGGGCGCGCGTCCTCGGAGGCCCGGTCTGTGAGCATTCTGGATCCGGCTGCAATATGAGCCTGGGGCCGCGACAGGTGAAATGGTGATGAGTTACACAAGCTGCACAGATAATTAAGTAGCAGAGATTAGAACTCAGGTTTCCTGCCTCCCAAGGTTGTTAAACATGAGCCTGCGGAAGCAAACCCCTAGCGACTTCTTAAAGCAGATCATCGGGCGGCCAGTTGTGGTGAAATTAAATTCTGGCGTGGATTATCGAGGGGTCCTGGCCTGCCTGGATGGCTACATGAATATAGCCCTGGAACAGACAGAGGAGTATGTAAATGGACAGCTGAAGAATAAGTATGGAGATGTGTTCATCCGAGGAAACAATGTGCTGTACATAAGTACACAGAAGAGGAGGATGTGAAGACACCAGGAGGCACTGCTCTTCAGAGATGGATAGATGAAGTGGTTTTGGTTCTCTTACCATCTTAGTTGGCCTGTTTTCATGGTGGTTGGTGGGGGTTTGTTTGTTTAATTGACATTGGAATAAGATAGAGGTATTGCATTACAGATTGACTCTTAAGTTTTTCACACACACACACACACACACACACACACACACACACACACACACACAAAGATCCAGCTCCGATCCTGTTTCCTACCAGTACCTCCGTAACCCCCACCTTTTGGTTGCCTTGCTTTGCAGACTTGGAAGCTGAGGCTCAGACTAGAAGTTATCTACCCAGGTCAGAGTTCCAGGGAGGCCAAAGGACAAACGGACCTCAGGTCGACCAGCCAAAGACTGCCCCTGGCCCACCCTGAGTCTCAATAGAAGTCTGTTTACTGTTCCCATTAACCAGGCTAGGCCCAGTTCAGAACACAGAAAAGGCATGCATTGGGTAGACACTGAGGTCAAGAGGTGGCGGGAGTGTTCTGAGATCACCCAGCTAGTGAACTAAAGCAGGCAAACTCTTGTTCTTGCTTAAACAGGGAGAGTGGGTATGGCTGAAGAAGTTTGAAGCAGGCGTGGCTCCTGATCTGCGGCCAAGTAGCCTCAGCTTCCTGAGAAAGGTAAGACCTCAGAGGGAGGCATGTGCTCAGCACACCCTCACAGGTCTGGATTGGTCCCTTTCATCATGATCGTCACCCAGCCAGCATCACACCAGTTGCATGGTCACCTTCACACACCAGTATCCCATAATCCGTGCCAACATCCTAACAGAAGTCTCACCATAACTGTCTGGACGCAGCTCTTTCTCTCCCAGTAATGGAACCTGGGTACCACCACATATCCTTAGCCTGTGCCTGCCTCCCTGTGTCCATCCCTGGATTTGCTATTTTCCTGTTGGCCAGGCAAAGTCCTGGCCTTTGGAGAAGGGGTTCCTCAGAGAGCTTCAGGCACCATCACTAACTGTCCCCAGGATTATCACCATCACATGGGAGGAAGGGCAGGGCCCAGGAAGACCTCAGGTGGTGTCCTGTAAGGCAGAGCCAATACCACCCAGCCAGGGGAGTTGTGAGAAGGGCAGGGAGTGTACAGGGTGACCTAGAGCCGTCTCCAGCAAGTGACAATGCCTTTGAGAAATGGTGAATTTTATTCAGTTGTAACTTTTATTATTTATTATTATTATTATTCCCAGCATTCGAGATCTTAAATGCAGTTCAGAGAGATTAAGTGACTGGAGATAGTTAGGCATTTCCCTGTAGCTACTGTGAGCAGCTTCTCTAAGAAAAAGGGTCTTACATGCGGGGTCAGCCACATTTGTAGGTTGCTTGGGGTAGCTACAGAACTTCCCAGAGCCTTTATTGTGCCATTCTGGCTGTCTACTGGTGTATTGCAGTATACTCTAAAGTACTGTGTCTAAAACTGATGATGATTTTTGCATCTTATACTTTTGTAAGAAATTTGATTAGGACTTGATTGGGCAATTCTATTCAGTTTTGCAGTGGGTGGGAATCAGCCTATAAGGCTCAGTGGTCAGAACTTGGCAAGCTGTGGCCTGCAGGCCAAATCCGACCCAAGGCATGTCTTTACCAATAATGTTGGGACACAGCCACACGCTCTCCTTTGTGTATTGTCTATAGCTGCTTCCCTGCCACAGTGGTGGAAGTGAGGGTTTGTGACAGGGATGTGTAAAGTCTAAAATATTTACTATCAGGATCACTTCGGATGGTTTCTTGGTCCACAGGGACTGAAGAGCTTCATTCGCAGGCAGGGCAGCTGAGGACTAAGCTTCACCGGATATGACTTCTTTCTTAAACTCTGAAGGCATCCACTAGTCTCTCTGGGTCCAGAGAAGGGCTTCATACTTGGGATGCTGCAGGCCATTTGAAGTGGAAACTGCCCTTTCCTAAACTCTGAACCCCCCAAACATACAAGACCACCCCACGGTGCTCAGGAGTTCATATTAGTCACTGAGCACACTCAGGGGGAGGGGGTGTCAGAGATCACCTCTCCATTGGCAGGACTGGCAAAGGCTTCAGGGCCATCCTTATCTCTCCATGCAAGCTTCTGCCTTGGGCATGTCGGAGGAGGGAGAACATTTAGTTGAGTCCTGAGTCATGTTTGTGAAGAAAGCCTTGCCAAACAAGGGTTTACTCTGTCCTGCTTGGACCCAGTCACTGGGGAGGCTGCTTTCTTTCACTGCAGGCAGGAATCCTTGAGCTTTCCTTCCTCCTGCAATCCTGTGGGCTGTTGGGGAAAGGATCAGTAGTTTCCAGATCATTGGCTTCAGTCAAGTTGAGAAATAGACCTAAATCTGACTACTGGAGATACTGACACCTCCCCCACTCACCCATCCTAGATGCTTCCACTCATTCCTCCATCCATCCATCCATCCATCCATCCATCCATCCATCCATCCATCCATTCATCTAACCATCCATCCATTCATCTATCCATCTGTTCATTCATCTAACTATCCATCCATCATCTATTCATCCATCCATCCATCCATCCATCCATCCATCCATCCATCCATTCATCTAACCATCCATCCATTCATCTATCCATTTGTTCATTCATCTAACTATCCATCCATCATCTATTCATCCATCCATCCATCCATCCATCCATCCATCCAACCATTTGCCTATCCATCCATCCATTCTTTCATTCATCTATCCATCCATTCTTCCATTCATCTATCTATCTATCCATTTGTCTATCTATCTATATATCCATCAATGTGTCTATATGATCATCCACCCACCTATTTCCTCATCCAATCCCTGTCCATTTATATTCATCAACTCATCAATCCATCCATTCAATTATCCCACCTATCAACATCCACCACCATCTACCTACTACTGCCCATCTATCTACCTACTTATCCCCTTGTCCATCTATCTGTCCATCCAGCCACCCATCCATTCACCCCATCCAACCACCTCATTACCCATCTACCCCAGGGGGCCTTGATGAAGGCCCCCTGGGGGACTCTAAGGTGCCCCTTGTCTCTGCAGTTGCGGGAGATGAGTCATGAGAATGTTACTGCCTTCCTGGGCCTCTTTGTGGGCCCTGGGGTCAGTGCAATGGTGTTGGAGCACTGTGCCCGTGGCAGCCTCGAGGACCTGCTGCAGAATGAGGACCTGAGGCTAGACTGGACCTTCAAGGCCTCCTTACTGTTGGATCTGATCAGAGTGAGAGCCTCCCTATGAGCTAAGTCAAGGGGGAGGGGTAGATGGGAAGCACTCAGATTTCCCCTGCCTTTAAAAATCAAACAGGATAAAAGCAGAGCTGAGGCCAGAAGGCCACTGGGTTCTGTGGACAGTCCATGGTCCTTCTCACTCCTCACTGACCCCAAATGCCCCCTCCCAGGGTTTGCGGTATCTGCACCATCGGCGCTTCCCCCACGGGCGCCTCAAGTCCAGGAACTGTGTGGTGGACACTCGCTTTGTGCTCAAGATCACTGACCATGGCTATGCAGAGTTCCTGGAGTCTCACTGTTCTTCCAGGTCCCAGCCAGCCCCAGAAGGTCAGCTTGGGAGCAAGGGGCCATGAGTAGGGTGTGGTACATTGGTGCTTGTGACACCAGGGAAGAAAGGGATCTCCAGTACCCCACAGTTTCTGTGTTTGGACCTAGAACTGATGAACTTTCTGTTCTGGAAGAACCTGAGGCCCTTAACCTGGGAATCCAGGAGAGCAGACACACTCGGGAACAGGGTGTGATGGCCGCGTGACCCTTTCTTGTTTGCAGAGCTTCTGTGGACAGCTCCTGAGCTGCTGCGGGGGCCTGGGGGTCCTGGGAAGGCCACCTTCAAAGGTGATGTTTTCAGCTTGGCCATCATCCTGCAGGAGGTACTGACCCGAGACCCACCCTACTGCTCCTGGGGACTCTCAGCAGAAGGTAAATGTCTTCCTCCCCTTCTTGGCCTCCCTGGCTGCTGTCATGGATAGCTAGGAAGTTCTGTGACTTTCAGGAAAGTTGGGCACACATGCCTAAAGCCTAACGGTGAGAACTGCTGTCTGTAGCAGCTCACACAAAGTGGTTGGCCAGCTGTGGACATTGTGTGAGCAGTAAACCCTTGCTTCTTCTCCCAAGAAGATGTGTGCTTCCCACACACATCTGCGAGTGTTCCTCCCTGGGCCATATGTCCCCTCTCAGCCCGTCACCGCCCTGTGTCTATGCTCTATTGACTTACACAGCCCACACCCACTCTGAGTCCCAATGTTCTCATCTTTAAAATGGAGTTCCAATATAACTGTGTTGGACATTAGGCTCTGTGCTGATGTGGCCGGGTAGCATCGTGTTTGGAAGGTTGGTTACTTGCCCAGAGGGCACGCTATCTGAAGTCTCTGTCTCCATTTTCCAGGTGTTTGCCACACATACTTCCCCATTACCACCTGCCTTGTAGATTTTTTTTTCTCTTGCCACCCTAATCCCAGGGCCAGTCTTCAGAAATGTCTTTCCATTATGTGGTCTCTGTCAGGGCTCCCTGGACCTTAGGATGCTCCTGCAGGTACCCCTCAACTCCCCATCTGCCCAGTCCCAGAGACCTGTCTCCTTATCCAGGCATGGCATTCTCAGGAACCAGAAGCCAACACTGTTGAGAACAGAGACATGTTGGGTGTGAACTGTGGACCTGGCACAGCAGGAGAACCTGGAGAGCGGCGCAGGCCATCGCTCTCATCCTGCATGCATTTTCTAACCTTGGATATGCTGGCACCCTGGTCTGGGGGGAATGGCTCAGTCAGCAAAGCTCTTACCAAGCAATTGTGAGGACCTGAGTGTGGTTTCCCAGTCCTACATAAAAATCTGGGTGTGGTGGCACGGCACCAGGGAGGAAGAGACAGAAGGAGCCCAGGGGATGCTAGCCAGACAGTTTAGCCAAGCTGGCAAGCTCCAAGTTTATTGAGAGATCCTGTCATTAAAAATACTATGGAGATTGATTAGGGGAGATACCGAACATCAACCTCCGACCTGTATGTGCTTGCCAGCCACACAGTGCACCCCCACCTCTACACCCACCCCCCCATACACACCCTATGCAGAATGTTGGAGCCCCCACGCTGTCTTCAGCTTTTACTATCTGCTGACGGCAGCAACCCCGATGACAGATGCTACTCAGAAATCTGAGATGCTTTGAAATGGATTTACATTTCATTCATCACGATGCAAACGGTATGCTTTCAAAGCACAGCTGCCCGAGTGTGCATGGTCTGTATCATTTCCATCTGCACGCACCTCTTTGTAAGCACACAGTCTCTCAGTCCCTGTGGTTTGAGGCCCTTGGAGTCTGACGCCTGAGGCTGGGACCCTCTAGACAGCATATTTTCATGTCTGCTTTTTACTGTCCTGTTTAGATGCCCCAGCCCCAGCCTGAGAAGCCTCAGTCTCCTTGTCTATAACATTGGACATTAGTAGACAGTGTATGATAGCACTGACCTGTAACTTCAGCATTTGGGAAGCAGAGGCAGGGGGATGGCAAATTTGAGTAAAATCTGAGCTATATTGTGAGTTCCAGACAAGCATGGACTACACTGTTTCAAAAACACAGCAATCAGGGCTGGGGACAGAGCTCCTCTGGCAGAGTGGTAGCCCAGCATGAACAAAGCCCTCAGTTTGAACCTTAGCATGGTATAACCAGGCATGGTGGCACGTGGCCATAGAATTTGGGATCAACATTTGGGACACATCTGAATCAGAAATCTGAGATCATCTTTGTCCTCATAAGAAGTTTGAGGCCAGCCTGGGAAAGACTCCCATCTCAAACAAAACAAATACAAACCTACAAACAAAACAAAACAAAACAAAACAAAACAAAACAAAACAAAACAAAACAAAGCAAAGCAAAGCAAAGCAAAGCAAAGCAAAAAAAAACAAAAAAACAAAAAAAAAACCAACCCCAAAACTGTAAAGAGATAGTGATTCCTTTACTATCTCCATCAAGGTAGCCAACCTAAGGTAGAGAGAAGAGGACTGTAGAGGAACAGGCTTCTCACAGGCTCCATGACAGGAGGGTCCCAGGTCTCCTTGCGGGGTTCCCCTGCTGTGCCCTGACCTACATAGACTGTACGTAGATGACAGAAACCTATGTTGAGCTTCAGGCTCAGAACCTGAGCATGGCGTGCAGGTCCTCCTCTCCCCCTTGATGAATTCTTGGCTCTGCCAGCGGCAGGTGTCTGGAGTGGGGTGTGGTACCAGGGCATAGAGTGGCAGAGCCAGAGAGCCAGGACACTGATCTCTCAGCCTTGATATAGTGACATGGTCCTCCCCCTGTGGATCAGGAATACCTAGGTGCTGAGGGCTGTATTCTCCTCTTTTGCGAAGTCTCTGGATGTTTAGACTGGTAGGAAGAGCTGTGTGGTTGGGTTTCAAGAGCAAGGCTAGAACAGTAGCGTTGGGGAGAGTCTGTCAGGTGCCAGGCACCACCTTCCACACCTCCTCCCTCAGCACCCTTCAAGAGGAGGCCCTTGCTAATCCCATTTCACAGATGAGGAGACCGAGGCTGAGGGTTTACTATTTTCTCCACCACCCCATAGAGAGTGATAGCATATTCAGGATTTAAACCTAGTTCGCCTCATCCAAATCTTCCTCTAGCCACAGCCTGAAGGAGATCCAGGAGAACAACAAGGTGGTAATGCACTGACCAGCCAGGCATGAGTCATGGATGAAAGAGCTTGGGGAGCATCCCTAGGGCCAGAACCCCCCATCTCGGCCCTGCCCCAAGACCCCCTCCTATAATCTCTCAAGGCAGTTTGACCCAAGGTATCCATGGGGTTTGCTGCAGAGATCATCCGGAAGGTGGCATCTCCCCCTCCTCTGTGCCGGCCACTGGTGTCCCCTGACCAGGGTCCCCTCGAGTGTATCCAGTTGATGCAGCTATGCTGGGAGGAAGCTCCAGATGACAGGCCAAGCTTGGACCAGATCTACACACAGGTCAGTGCTCCCCAGAGGAGCAGGTGCCTATAAGCAATGCTGTCCACAGGCCTCATTGGCCCCATACAGGCCTTGTGCATTTCCAGAGTCTGGAAATGCCAGGTAGTCAGGGGACATAGGCCAGCAACACCCCTCTGAGGGGGACAGTCTTAGAGAGCCATGTTTGCCAGTGCCCAGCCTGTTTTAAGTCATTCCATCCTGAAGGTGACCTTTTGAAGCACAACGCCATGGTCATGCTTCTGTAGGAGATAAATGAGGCAGAGACAAGTACCCAAGGGATGTGTCTGTCTGTCTGAAGAGCCTCACCCAGAACCAGGCCTCCTAGCACCTGAGAAGCCCTTAATGACTATGGAGACAACCCTGGTTCCCAAGTCACTGAAGAGATTAGAGGGACTCTGGGGTCCCCTGGCCAGCCTTGGGACTGTAGTGGAACGGCTGAGGCAAGCCTGCACGAGTTCTCAGGGCTGTGTGGGCCTGACTGGGCAGGACAGCTCTCCTCCAGGACCAGCCCATCAAACCCAGGGGCACATCTCTGCCTCCTGTTCTACTCTCACAGTCCCCAGTCACAGCACCAAGTTACCAAGGTGAAGTTCAACAAGCCAGAGGGGCAGCTGAGGAGGGGCAGAGGCAACCTGGGAGGCAGAGACAATCTGCAAGGCTCCTTGGGGTGTTAGCACACATGCCCATGCCTACTGTAGCATCATGGGTAGTACCCACATCGCAGATGGGGACCTGAGTTTCAGAGTTACCGAGCTCCAAGGCTTATGGGGGGGTGGGGGGAAGAGATGAGTTATAATGAGCACAGGTTCCTCAAATACCAGGCTGTCATCTCCTGTGGAGGTTAGAGGTCATCCTAGCTATGAAGCCAGGGGATGAGGCACTGGCTCTGAGTGAAGGGTGCCTGTGAGAAAGACCCCTGCCTGAGGCCCATGGCAAAGAAGGGTGGATGGGCTCGCACTGTGCTTGGCATTACAAAGGCAGGACCACATCACATGGCAGGAAAGGCAGAGTCAGACAGCCTGAACTCTTACCCACTGGCTTGGCTAATTAAACTCCCTCTTTCTCTTAGCCTTTTATATGTTGGCTGGAAAGAGGTGTCGTTTATGGCCCAGTGACCTAATATGAAAACCCAAAAGAGGTTTCTCTCTTGTATTTTTTTGGAATAATGGGTTTGATCCTCTGTTTCCATTTGGTTTTGTTGCTAAGAAGCTTGTAGCTAAACAATGATAAATTTCTACCTGCAAACCTCACTCCTGGATTTAACCCTTTTTCTTTTTAATCTTTAGTCTCCTTTGGTCCTAATAGCCTCAGGTATTTAAAGGTTGCAGTAAAGTGGAGTTTCATACAGTTTACTTATCTATTTGTATGCCCACCCATCTGCCTGTCTGTCTGTCCACCTGGCTGTCCATCTATTTAATCACTTATCCATCACTCATCCATCCATCCACTCACCATGCCCCCGTTCATCCATTCACCTATCCATAATGCCTCTACCCATCCATCCACCATTACTGTGAGACCTGGGTTTGTTGATAATGCTTGCCCAGACACAAACTTCTCTGCCAAGCTTCTCTTCCTACTTGCCCATCTCACACAGAGGTTCTCCCACATCCCTCGGGGCCCCTGTGTCCTTATGATTCACATATCATCTTCCATTTCATCCCACCTCCCAAGGCTGGGGCTCTGCCTGGATCCCTCCCAAGCTGTGTGCAGGAGGCACTGATCCTTATGAACGAAACCGAGATCTTGTTTTCTCTTCAGTTCAAAAGCATCAACCAAGGCAAGAAGACCAGTGTTGTGGACTCCATGCTGCGGATGCTGGAGAAGTATTCCGAAAGCCTGGAAGATCTGGTCCAGGAGCGGACTGAGGAGCTGGAACTGGAGAGGCAGAAGACAGAGAGCCTGCTCTCGCAGATGCTCCCTCCGTGAGTGGCAGAGGGTGCCAGTGGCCCCTACCCTCCTCTGGGGCTTTAGAACTCAGGAGGTGCTCAGGGAGCCTGGTCTCGACGAGCTTGTTCAGTAATTCATCCCTACACACTGTGTAAGCACACGTGTGTAAGGGCACAGAGGTCTTTGTGCTCACAGACACACACTAGGGGAACCTGGAATGTTATGCACAGAGAGTTGTTTCTTCAATGGTAGGAATGCAAAACACATTTTCCACCCACTGGAGCAGACAGGCTTTCTAGCCTGGTGAGCTTTGTGAAACCTGTGTGGCCAGAACTCACATCTGTGTGGGGGGCACCAGACGCTCTCCAAGACCCTTCTCTTAAAATTGGTTTCCTCAGTCGCTCTTTATGGAACTTTACAAGAGTTTCAACTTTACAAACAGTTTCAACATAGTCAGGGCTGATCTGTATTTAGCTTACTTTGTTCCTCAAAGAGATTCAAGTATGCTTTGTTGTGCATGTGGGATTGAGTTCATTATCACAAGAACGGTTTTCACCAGATTTTGCTGGGCTTTAATGTGCCTATTGTAAACAAGAGACCACCAGAGTTTGGACCAACACTGGTTCCTGAGTGTTGTGACACCAAACTTCCTTCTTGCCTCCAGAGTCTCTCCCACTGCTGCCCAGGGGAGACCCCTGCAACCATTGCCCACCATGGGGCCATTTGTCATCCCTTGTGCTAAAACCTTCCCCTGATATCAGGTGCTTGGCTATTGATTGCTTAAAGCAGGAACGGAGAATACAAAACATTTCTAGCATCAAGACACAAAGGAATATAGAACAAGTGGTCTTTTAGATCAAGTCTAGGAATGCAATGTCCCTGAGGAATCATAGCAGAAGCAGAGAGCCTGGCTGGAGGCCCCCATTTTCATACTAGCATTGATGCCCCTGAGATCATGTAACAGTTGAAATCTATTGTTCCCCTTTTTAAAAAAAATTCATTAACAATAACTTTATTCTCTAGCAGGTCATTTTTCTACCCCTTCAGTACTTTCCTTTCAGAGAACACAAGTTTTAGAACTGGATCACTTGGCTCTTTCTCTTCTTGTAGCCTCCCAGTTCAAAATGCTTGCATCTCTTAATGGCCAGCATCCTCTTGGATCTGTAGTTGGGCTCAACATCAAGTCTGAGCACAATCTTCTCTGTGGTTTTGGCCTTCTTTCAAAAGATTGGCTTTGTCTGCCCACTGTAGCCACTCTACTTCCGATCCTAGCGCCACTTTCCTTGGGCATACAGGGAAGCCTGGCCCTTCTTATACTGGGCCACTTTGTGAGGCTGTTGCTTGCCACATTTCTTACAGAAAGTCCTTTGGGTTTTAGGTACGTTGGCCACCTTTGCAAAAGAAGTGCCTACGATGAAAACGAGAGACTGGCAGCAGTGATCCCCGTCTCAACCCATTGCTTTTTTATGAATTACAAAAATTGGGGAATTCCAAGGACTGATGACAGGTTCTATATGTCCTAGTTATTGTTCCTGTTCTAGAAGTTGGGCTTGTTTTAATTTTTCCCCCATGAAAGGGCCACTGGTCAATTCATACTGGGTCAATTTCTCCCTTGATTCTGGGTCTGTGGTTGCCCCCTGGGAATCAAATTTGGATCTCCATCCCTTTTTTGCATCATGGAAAAGGGGAGTGGCCTGGGTCCTGGGTGGAGCTTGGCGCCTTGGTCTAGGCCTGCTGATACATGGGTGGGGCCAAGGGCCACTTAGTGACACTGCCACCATCTGCAAAAGGGTGGGAGCCACCCATTTCCTTAGCAAGCCTTGCTCTCTGCTGAGATGTGTCTGGAGTGTCTCCTCTTTATTATGGTCCCCTTGAAGAGAGTCCATTACTACAGCCAGATTGCAAAATAACTGACAGTGATCTTATCTCCCTTTTTATAGGCTCTTTTTACTCTGGCTCCCATGTTCCCGATTGTTGACAGCATGGTTCCTTGTTCAGAACACCAAGGGTTGTATCTTACAGTCGTTTGTGACTTTGTGTCACAGAGCTGCTGCTCCCCTGCATTTGTTGTTGACGGTGGTTGTTTTGTTTTGAGACAGGGTTTCTCTGTGTAGCCTTGGCAGTCCTGGAACTCACCTTGTAGACCAGGCTGGCCTCAAAGTAGGAGCTCATAAGATATCTACCCACCTCTGCCTCCCAAGTACTCAGATTAAAGGTGTGAGTCATCGCCACCAGGTGCTCCCCTGGATTTTAACAGACACCTCAAAAATGGCATAAAATGCATGGTCTTCGAGGACTGAGAACACGTGAGGTGTCACTCTGTGACTTGCGGTGGCAGCTCCTTGGGTGAGGGAAGCAAACTCCTGCCCTCTGCTTCCATTTACATTAAAAACACTCTTACTTCTCTGAGGGTCAAGCCTTCCATGTTGGGAATCAGATGAAAGCGTTTCTGTGACCTTGGTGGGCAGCGGTGGGAGAGACGATGGCGGCAAGAAGGCAGTTTGGTGTCACAACACTCAGGAGCCAGTGTTGGTCCAAACTCTGGTGGTCTCACCCTGAGTTGTTTACAATAGGCACATTTAAGCCCAGCACAACCTGGTGAAAACCGTTCTTGTGATAATGAACTCAATCCCACATGCACAACAAAGCATACTTGGATCTCTTTGAGGAACAAAGTAAGCTAAATACAGATCAGCCCTGACTATGTTGAAACTCTTTGTAAAGTTGAAACTCTTGTAAAATTCCATAGAGACAGGTTATATAGAGCGACTGAGAAAAACAATTTTAAGAGAAGGGTCTGGAGGAGGGTCTGGTGCCAGCTCAGGCCACACAGATTTCAAAGCTCCACCAGACTAGAAAGCCTATCTGCTCCGGCCTTCTGCAGGAAAAACAGGTTTTGCTGTTGAGGGAACAACCCTGTGTATGTACTGTTCCAGGTTCCCCTAGGGAATGTCTGTTAGCACAAACACCTCCATGCCCCTACACATGTGTTCGTGCTTCAGTGCACATGCATGTACATGTGTGTAAGGACAGAGGTCAAACCCAAGTGTCATTTCTTAGAACACTTCCCACGTTGTCTCTTTGAGATTGAATTCATCTTCATGGCCTACAATTTGGATGGGAGGACTGGCAACCCAGGGACCTTCCAGTCACTACATCCTCCACACTGGGTTTACAAGCACGCATACCACCCTGGTCCTCCTGCGTGCCCCTTCACTGACTGATCCCCTTCCCACCCTCATTTCTTCTCATCTATCTAATGTATTTTTCTAGCCTTTCCCCATATACTGGACACTGAGCTGTGCATATCAGAGTTGGTATGCACTGCCTCACACCCCAAGAGCAAGGAGTGGCTTTAATTCTGAGAAAGTCAGGACAGGTGCAACCAGTGTAGCTGACACACTAGCCAAACGGGGACATCCTCCCTACCACATCCCCAGCCTCCAGGCTGGAAAAACATGGTCCTCATATGGCCCCTCTCACTTCTCAGGTCTGTTGCCCACGCTCTAAAGATGGGGACAACTGTGGAGCCCGAGTACTTCGACCAGGTCACCATCTATTTCAGTGACATCGTGGGCTTCACCACCATCTCAGCCTTGAGTGAGCCCATTGAGGTGGTGGGCTTCCTCAATGATCTCTACACGCTGTTTGATGCTGTTCTCGACAGCCATGATGTGTATAAGGTGAGGACAACAGACGACCTTCTCTCTGTAGCCAGCACTGCTGATTTGCATCTATCCACTTCTTGTATCAATTAACTCTTGCTGTGTAATGAATAATCTCAAAGTCCAGGAGCATACAAAGAAACCATTTGTTACAAGCCCCAGAACGAGCTTGAAGAAGTTCCTGGACTCACAAGGCATCTCCAGCCAGATGTGGGCCAGGTGGGCAGCTTGCTGATCTTAGTGTGGTTTTCTGCATCTCTGGAACCTTGACTGGAGGGACTGGGCTCTGGCCCAGAGCCTCTCTGAGATGGTTCACATGTATAGCTGGGTTCTGAGAGAGGGCAGAGGCATGTTAGCCCATGAGCTCTCGCCTGGGGTTGGCACACTGCTTTTCCTGACAAATTCTGTTGGCCGAGGGAGACAACTTGAAGAGGTGGAAGACGCAGTACCAGCTGAGGGTAGGTGTTGTAGCCACACTGCAGGGGATGTGAATCCAAGGAGGGATGGAGTGTGACATTTAAGTTGATTTCTTCCGGAAAGAGTCAGGCAAACTGCTTACACTGTTTGTAGTGCCCCAGCACTTACTGAGCACCTACTGTATACAAGATGCCAGGTTAAGGGCTTTGTGTGCATGAGGACTTAGGAGGAAAGGGCTAGCACCCCTCACTTACAGATGAGATGGTGGGGTGAAGTGACTCTGGTGAACCTGAGGGCTGAACTTGCTGCTGGGCCCTCAGCTCCTTGTAGGAAGTTCACCCTCTTCGCGACATAGAGTCTCTTGGGATAAGGTCACAGTGGCCCACAAGCCCTCTGGAGTTGACCCAGCTCTTCTCTGAGTGTATTTGCAGCTGCTCCACCTCTATGGACCACCACATTTTTCTGAGTGTTCACCCAGTCTCACACCAGACCTTCTCATATAACCCTTCCTCTTCCTGATTCACTCACCATTTTCCTCTCTCCCTGCTCCCTGCTAGCCATCTTTCCAGTCTCCCATTCACTCCCTTGCATAGGTAGTTGCTCTCGTTGGCACTTGTAAAACTCCCCTTGGCAGAATTTGTTGATTAAGTCCAGAGGCCCAGAGAGGAAGGAAGCCTGCCTGGGTCTACACAGACAACAGCAGAGCCACGAGGAACCCCAAGTGTCCACAGGCTACCACAAGCACTCTCTCCTGCAGACAGTATGGTGGTGACCACCAGACACCTTTGCCAATGCCACTTGAGACCCCAGCCTCTCTTCTGCTCCCCCTGGGGACCCCATGCCTCCTAAGATGTCTGGAAGGCCAATGGGCACACCCCGGCCTCCTGTGTGTCCCACAGGTCTCCCTGCACCTCCATGCTTTGATCTGCTCCAAGTTACCCCTGGCCTGTCTCTCCTGCCTCTGCCAATCTTTTTTCACACATGTGGCCCTCCCAGCTCTGAATCACGGCTCAGCTCTGCTCTGAACTCCAGCCAAGAGGCCTGCATCTTCCCAGCAGAGGGAAATGAAATCAAACAAGGCCCGCACACCCCTCCAGATGTGGGGAACAGCAGGCCCAGTCTCTGTGATGTGTAGTGCATCTCTCATCACTTCCCCCATCTGCCTTGGTCCCCCCACCCCCACCCCCACCCCGCCCATCAACAGCAGGATCTAGTTACCGCTTTGAATCTTTTCTGGGCTGAGAAGCAACCATATAACCACTTCCTGCAAGGGTGGAGGTATGGGTAGGGGTGAGGGAGAGAATGGAGGATAGGGATGAGAGTTGGTAATGGGGGTTGGGTGGAAGGACCACCCCAGCATCAGCATTGCTGGGTGAACACTTCTCTGTACATAGCAAAGAATTTGAGTGCTGGGACAAGGCTTGGGACAGGAGAAAAGGGACAGGGAGAGGTGTGGTTTCCCAGCTCAGCCTGCTGTGTGAGATGTGAGGTCTTAGCCATCTAAGCCATCAAACAACCCCAAAGCTTGTCCACCCTCTGAGCCCAAAGTTCCCCTTAGTGAAACATGGGGTTGAAATACCAGTGGCTCAGATCTGCTCTGCAGATTAGAAGAGACGAGGCAGTCACCGACAGAAGGCTAGCAGCGGCTAACCTCAGCCCTTCCTCATTCTCAGGCCTTGCCCTGAGGGAGAGCTTGGCCTCGAGGTCTTCACAGCATGCCATCTTTGGCACTATGTGTGCCCTTGGTGGGATGGTTTAGCCCTTCATACACATGAAGCTCAGAGAGGGCAAGAGTCCCTCATGGAGGCTGCACAGCAAGTAGGTGGCACAGTCAGAGTCCACAAGCATGCTCAGTGGAAGGCAGCCATTTGTCTTGCTTCTCCTCTGTGGTAGCCTCCTCTCTGAAGGAAGCACATACATTACAGGCAGCCATGGCCTCCCTTGCAAGTGGCTGCTTGTTTCCAGGCAGCTCTGGGCACGCTACCTCTGTGAGGGCCAATGTGGCTGACCCTGCAGTGCTGGGCTGGGGGGCGGGGCTGGTAAGAGCCAAGGTACATGACTTGGGGTGTGTGGGGCATTGCGGTGTCTCGAGAGGCAAATAACCCTGCAGTAGAGGGGTGTGGTGGAGGGGGCATCACACAGACATTGGGTCCTGAGGCTTCAGGGGGTTCCCTGTGGGCAGGGTTACAGCTGGCTCTGTTAACTCCACATACAGCTCACAGGGAAGAGCTGTGGCTGCAAGGGAAGCCCCAGTGTATGCAGGCAGCAGAGCTGTGGTGCTTCCAGAACGTTCTTTCCTTCTTCTACCTCCTCCTCTTTAATTTGTGTGTGTCTCTCTCTCTCTCTCTCTCTCTCTCTCTCTGTGTCTGTCTGTCTGTCTGTCTCTGTATGTCTGTTTCTCTCTGTGTCTGTCTGTCTCTGTTGGCCTGTTGTCTGTTTCTCTCTCTCTCTCTCTGTGTGCATGTGCATGTGTGTGCATGTGTGTGCATGTGTGTGCATGTGTGTGCATGTGTGTGCATGTGTGTGCATGTGTGTGCATGTGTGTGCATGTGTGTGCATGTGTGTGCGTGTGTGTGCATGTGTGTGCATGTGCATGTGTGTGCATGTGTGTGCATGTGTGTGCGTGTGCATGTGTGTGCATGTGTGTGCATGTATGTGGAGAACAGAGGACTACTTGTGGAACCAGTTCTCTCCTTCCACCATGAGGGTTCTAGGCTCAAGCTCAGATCACCAAACTCAGCTGCATACGCTCTTACCCATGGAGCCATCACACACACACACACACACACACACACACACACACACATACACACACAGAGTCACCTGCCCTGGGCCTGGAGGTCTGGCAGAGGCTGCAGAGTGTGTGAGATCTGGGGGTGGTAGGGTGAGGGCTACTGATCGGCAGCATGTAGGATTGGGTGTGCAACAGGCTGCCCCAGCATGACGTTGCTGTTTGCAGGTGGAGACCATAGGGGATGCCTACATGGTGGCTTCTGGTCTCCCTCGGCGCAACGGAAATCGGCACGCTGCTGAGATCGCCAACCTGGCCCTGGACATCCTTAGCTATGCAGGCAACTTCCGGATGAGGCATGCACCCGATGTGCCCATCCGTGTCAGGGCCGGTCTGCATTCAGGTAGGCAGGGGACATGGCCAGGCCAGATCAACCTCCCAGAATTCCCAGGGGCACTTGATGTGTTAAAATAATGGCTCGCATCTGAACACAGCACACTGGGCCCAAACAGTTCCACGTGTGAGAGGTTTATTGGGAGAGAGAGGGGCTGGAAGGGAGGTGGTGGCAGAAAGAAAAGGGGGAAAAAGAGAGAGAGAGAGAAAGAGAGAGGTGTTCCCCTTATTTATATGGAAAATGACATAACGCAGGTAAAGGTGGGAGGTGAGCCAAGTGGATGCTGGGAATATGGTGGCCGTTGTCTTGGGAACAAGTCTGTAGGTTGCACTGTCGCCTATGTGATGTCATAGGTTTGGGAGGTCCTGATGCCAACAGCACTGGTGGTGGGTCAGCTCTAGTGGGGCATCTGGACCTCGGGCAGGCATCCAGACACTCTGTCAGAAAGTTTTGTTTCTGGTCACCCTTGGCTACCAAAGGGCCTAGACACTCAGATTTCATAAGTTTTACTTGGTTCAAAGTTTTTGGTTTGAAGTTTTCGGCCCATAGCATCTGGTCAAGGGCAGCTGATTCCAGGTGGAGAAGTCGATAGTCTGATGGAAGAGGCAGAAATATCCTGTAGTCATGGGGACAACTAAATGTCTGACGACCTGGGAGTAGAAAAAGCCTCACAGAAGGGTCTCTATGCTCCTCCCACCCCTGTGGCTCCTCCTCTAGGAGCAGAGTGGAGCCCCCCTGTAGCCTCAGAGCCATCACTGATCTCCACAGTCTCCCCCTGTGGCTCCCCACCAGCCTCTCCATGGTCAGCTTCAGTTTCTCAGGCCTTTGAACCTCATCTCCTGCCCATCTCATCTTCCCTTCAAGACAGGTCAACTGCCACTTCTCCAGGTGGCTTCCCTGGTCACAGCACTAGCTACTGTTTCTCTGTCTCCCACTTGGCCAGGCCCCAGCCCAGAGCCTATCACATTCATGACCTCCCTCAGAGATGACGCTTACTCCAGACACCACCATGACCCTCAGCTCAGGACACACAGAGGGTGGTGTGGTGGCATGGGAGGTGGACCCTGGAACTTCTTTCTGGCCCCTGGGCTCCCCATGCACGTTTGGTTTTTCAGGACCCTGTGTGGCAGGTGTTGTGGGTCTCACCATGCCTCGGTACTGCCTCTTTGGGGACACCGTCAACACTGCCTCCAGGATGGAGTCCACTGGGCTGCGTGAGTGTCTCTGACTTCTTTCCCGTCCCTGGGAGAAGTCTTTCTCAACAAACCTAGACTGTCTGTGGGGAAAAGTTTTCAGTCACCATGTCCCCTCCTGGTGGCAGCATTCCCTAGGCTGCAGCACAGGGAACAGAAGGGAAGGATGTGTGTCCTTTAACTTCCCATGGAGCTTTTCTAATGATCTCATGGGATAACTAGCAGAGAAGACAACGATTCAAGAGGCAGAAAACCTGGGTCCTCCCCTTAGCGCTGCAATCGACTTGCCCAGTGTCCTTGAGCACTCTCTGCCTGGAAGACCTTGGTATCCTCCCTCTACAGTCAGATGGCCTCTTCCAGCTTGGGATTTTACTTGGCTGCATGTCAACCCCTGTTATGTTAGGTCAGCTCCAACGCCACCATGTAGACACCTCCAACATTTTAGGCCCCTACATAGAGAGAAGCTACTCTGATGGCTTGAAGAAAGCAGCCAACACTGCCACATCTTAGGACCTGTCTGGGTGTAGATGGTGCAGTCCCTAATGTAGCTCGTGCACACTCTGTGTAGCTGGATGTGGTAGTTCTACAGGCAAATATTGTGTTCCTGGGACACCACCTCTTTTATTTGGGGTGGGGGACACCACCTCTTAACACTTCATTTATACAATTTGCTTTTTCTTGGGGGCCCTCCTAGCAATCAACTGTCTAGGAGAATGAGAGGGTTAGGAGAGAGAATCATATGCATAGTAACTGCATTGTGTGGCTGATTGGGGCTGGAGTCATAGGTTCTTAGGAAGTAGATTGCCACCAGGCAATGACTTGATCTCTGTCTTTCTTCTTAGCTTACAGGATTCATGTCAGCCGAAGCACTGTCCAGGCCCTGCTCAGCCTTGATGAAGGCTACAAAATTGATGTCAGGGGTCAGACTGAACTGAAGGTGAGGGACTGCCTTGGAGACTGGCTTCTGGGCATCAGGAGGCCTCAGATGGCCAGTTTGTGTGAGCTGGGCATAGAAGTGATCCTCTATGGTCCCAATTTAGGGACAAGAAAGGCTTCTCCCTGGGAGCCATTTGGTTCTTTTCTAGTGTCAGGGGCATGTCAGAGAAGTTGTAGCCATGGATGATCCACCTGTGCAGTGCCCTGGTGCCCAGCACACATAACGCTTATAACCCTCAGAGCAGCTATGAAAAGAACCAAATACCCCCATGTTGAATAGTTCAGTAAGACCAATTTGAAAAGCAAAGGCTATCTCGTGACCCGATCCAATGACAGCTCTGATCTTGTGCCTTCTCTATAACACTCTCGACTCCTGTGCATCTCTCAGAACCCAGTTCAGAAAACACCTCTCACCAAAGCCTACCCTGGCCCAAGAACATCCCCATTTCCTCCAAATAGTGGCTGCCATAACTTCCCTGTGCACCCATGAATGGCTTCCCACAGTCACAGTGTGATCCTGGGCTCTGAACTTGTCCATGAGCTCCTTCAAGGCAGAGAAAAGCCTTGAGCCTTAGCTGTATCCTCCTCCTCCTCCTCTTCCTCCTCCTCCTCTTCCTCCTCCTCTTCCTCCTCCTCCTCTTTCTTTAATACAATGCTTGATAAAGGCATTGGCTTCCCCTTCCTCACCCTGTCCCATCCTCCTCCCCAGTTCCTCTGCTAGGGGACAGCCTGACTATGATGCAGGGGCTGCCTAGTGTAAAGCCCCCGCCCCTGCCCCGGGCTGTGACTGGACCTCAGGATGAGGCACTCCTTATGATTCAGTGGCACTGAGATGATGCGACAGCAGGAGGTGTAGCTGCAGGAGGCACTGAGGTTCTCAAGCTCTTGGGGGGCCATTGTCTGTCTGTGACACTCTGGGCTTTAACAGAGCTAGAGGAGGCTTAGGGTCAGTGGGGAATGAGCCCAGGGCAGGAGAGTTTGACTTGGGGACATGAGCATGGCATGGTGTGTCCTGAGAAACAGAGAGCTGGGTCAAAAGAGGAACTCTGCGGGCTGGAATAGCATAGGAGCCCAGTGTCCTACAGCTCCCTCCCACCCAGTCCTAGGAAGGCTGCAGAGTCTTTCAAGGGAAGGCTGGAAGGAATTCTACACAGTGCATGCATCAGGTTTTTAGCATCCCAGGCCTGCCTTCATCTCTTTAACTGGTAAGTATTACATTATCTAATTCTCACAATGGCTTTAGTAGATAACAGAGGAAGCACAGAGAGGTGAAGTAAGTTGGCCAAGGTCACATAGTTGTAAAGAGGGAGAGCCAGGCTTCTCCCTGCCTGGAGAGGTTTCTCAGGGTCTGGGTCTCCCACCTCTTCCTCTTTGTTCCAGGGGAAGGGCTTGGAGGAGACCTACTGGCTGACAGGGAAGGTAGGATTCTGCAGACCCCTGCCTACACCTCTGTCTATCAAGCCTGGGTGAGTAAGGGCTTCCTCAAAACTAGAACACTTCCCTATTAGGGGTGATCCTGTTCTTTTAGATTATCAAAAGCCTGACTACTGGAAAGACCTGGGAAATACATAATTTGCCTGGTGCTAACTAAGCACTGTCTCTGTGTAAACGGGTGGCAGCTGTGACTGCTCCACAGCCTGGCTGAGCCACCATTTGGGGTGCAACAGAGTTCCCTAGGACGCTCACTTAGCTAGTGTGAGAGCTTCCTGTGTCCCCACAAAAGCTGCATAAACAGGCCATCGGCGGGGACACCACACAGAAACATGCCATACACATCCAGCATCCAGCCCTGAGGGTCTTTCTTCTGAGCTGTGTCCTTGTCACTATCTGCCACAGACACGGGACTCCTACATTAACAGAACATCAAAGGGTGGCATGAGGAAGATCCTTTAGAGCTTGGGTCTCTGACAGCATGTTCTCTGTCCTCCATCCTTGAGAGCACCATGTCCTTCACCATGTCCTTCAGAGGGCCATGTGGAACATTAGTGGGTACCTCCAACAGGCTGATCCTCGCTCCCCTGCCTCCATGCGCAGCCTCCACAGACAAAGGCAGCAGGCATAGGTGTTATTAAAGGACAGAAGATTCTGGACCATGATGCCCAAGGATCTTAGTCCACCAGGGGACATCAGTCTGGGACTGCACCAGGCCCCTCCCAGGTGCCTCTAACAAAGCAGTTCTTAACCTATGGTTTGCGACCCATTTGGGAGTCACATACTAGATATCCTGCATACATTATGACTCAAAACAGTAGCAAAATTATAGTTATGAACTAGCAATGAAATAATTTCATGGTCAATGGTCACCACAGCATGAGGAACTGTATTTAAAAAGGGTCGCCACAGCTGGGAATCTAACTGGCTGCTCTGAGCCACTGCCTTCACCCCTGCCAGTACTTACTCCAATGTTTCCTGCAGCTGGACAGTTCCTCGGGGGCTTCTGGGCTACCCACTAAAGCACACCTAAGACTTCCCACCCCAGGGCCTTTGCTCTTGCTGTTGCTATGGCTTAAGATGCCTTGCTACTTTTAGCGCCTTTGTTTTGTTGCTTTTTATCATTAAGTCATTTTGTTTATTTGTTTGTTTGTAGTACTGGGACTGAACTTGGACTGTGCTCCTCCGCTGAGCCACACCCTCAGTAGCCCTGCCCCTTCCTGCATTTCAGGCCTCAGCTCGCAGACTCCCTCTATTCATCTGATCTGGTCACAGCCTGAGGAAGTCCCAGGCCTCTCTTGCCCTGTTTCCACCCAGGCTCTGTCCATGTCCACAATTCACTGAAGTCCTTTCTGCCCCAACTCCTCTGTCCCAGGCCCGGGTTCTGCAGGCTTGGCTGCGTTTTATCAACCCAGGTTCCTTAGGCTGACGACTTTCCCATTCTCAGGCAGAGACTTCAGAAAGTGCCAGAAACCTTTTCATCTTCTGGCTCAGGGAGTAAGGAACTGGAGACTAGCTGCAAGGAGCATCTTCTGACCCAGAGCCTCAGGCAGGCAGGCAGAGGAGGGTCTGTGCTCAGAGCCTACATGTGAGCTGTCAGGGGTCTGCATTTGTACACACAGACACGCACACTCACAGCGTCTGTGTACACATGCTACTTCCATCAAAAGTGGGACAAAGATCAGAGACAGAAGCTTTACCCTGATTTTGTGATGGCAAAGCCACCTACCAGGCAACAGAACTCAGAGAGCCCCACCCCCAACACACCTCAGGCAGACATCCAACCACAAAGCTCCCTTCTCTCCCTCTGCACTTGCCAACCAGCCTCCAAGGTGTCTCTGAGGGCTGGGAGTGCGCTTCAGTGGCAGAATGCCTGCCTTGCATCTGTGAAGTGTTGGGTTTTACTCCTGTGGAATGCTGTGACATCTTGGCTGTCCCTCAGATGCCTGCTTCATTGTCTGGACCAAAGCAATGCCAGGGGTGGGGGTGGAGGGGTGGAGGGAGAAGGTGGCCAGCTCTGGGCATCATGGGCAGAGCATGAGAAAGTGAACATTTATGGGGGGGGGGTTCAGGGAACACTTTGCTCCAGTGCCTCCCAGAGTCATATCCCAAGTAGCGCACAGAGAGGTGGTCACACATGCTGATGGCAAGTCACTGTGTGACCATGCAGAAGACATCACATGTTTGAGCATTGGGATCTTGCAGTACTAAGGTGGGAAGGATCAAGCCTGGTATGCACACTATGCCCAGTGGGTCTGGTATGTGCAGTATGTCCAGTGTACCCCTGTGCCCAGGGCATGCTGCTAGGTGTCAGCAGACATAAGAGCAGAAGGCATGCCTGGCCCCTTTAAAAAGCCCTACCACCTCTCACTGTTGCTCTAACAGTCATTTATAATCCTCATCTCTCCTTTCTCCTCAGAGACCCATGGCAGGACCGAATAAACCAAGAAATCCGGACTGGCTTTGCCAAAGCACGCCAGGCACTGGCTGAGCCCAGGAGGTCAGGGGAGGCTGGGCCAGGTCCCTGATAGTGAGTCAGTGGGCAGGAGCCAAGGCAGTCAAGATGCCCCCACCACCCCTGCTCTGCTAGGAATATCAGCCCCCTGGCTGTCTGCTACCCATGAGTGGTATGAGAAGCTGGGGTCTTCCCTAGTGAATCCAGGGGTGTCCTTGCCTCCTGTCAGGAAAACAATAAAAATAGAAATACCCCCTTCCACCCTGCAGTGCTGGACAAGCCATTTTGAGGCAGAGAGCTCACTGTCTCCAAGTCCCTTATTCCTTATGGAAGATCCTGTCCCCAGCACATAGCTAAGGGCTCAAGGCCAGGGTACGGGGAGCCTTTGCCTCAAGTGACACAGCTCTTTTGGGCAAAAGTAAAAGCTGGGCAGGAGAGGGATCTTCAGGCTTGGCCAGTGCACCACCACCACCACCCCCCCTCTGTGTGTGTGTGTGTGTGTGTGTTCTGTCCTCGCCCCAAGCCCCATCACAGTGCTTCTGGGGCTTCTTTGTTATCCTCCCTAAGAGCATCAAAAGGACTCTCTATCTCTCAGAATGCCTGGAGTATACCATTGGGCCCATAGGCAGAGCCCAGTCCTGACTACTCCCCTGCCTCACCAGAACAGGTCCACAACTTCAGCATCTGGGAGCACGGTGCTGAGAGTCCAGTGTGGGGCCCCAGAATCTCAGGATGGGGGAGAGGGACTGAGAATTCCTTGGCTGTCAGGAAATGAGAGTTCAGAATAATAATGAGGATGAGGAGGAAGAGGAGGAAAAAGAAGGAAGAAGAAGAAGAAGAAGAAGAAGAAGAAGAAGAAGAAGAAGAAGAAGAAGAAGAAGAAGAAGAAGAAGAAGAAGAAGAAAGGAGGAGGAGGAGGAGGAGGAGGAGGAAGAAGAGGAGGAGGAGGAGGAGGGAGAGGGGGAGGAGGAAGAAGAGGAAGAGGAAGAGGAAGAGGAAGAGGAAGAGGAAGAGGAAGAAGAAGAAGAAGAAGAAGAAGAAGAAGAAGAAGAAGAAGAAGAAGAAGAAGAAGAAGAAGAAGAAAAGAGCCCAACTCATTAAACAGCAGCACATCAAAGAACGCTCCCCCAAATCCCTGCAGCTGATTTCAGAGCCAGCAAGATCAGTCACACATGTAACTCATTTCCCCATTATTAGCTGGAGCCCTTTGGGAGAAGGAGCTGATGGTAAGACTCTAGCCTAGGGGTTCTGGAAAACTATTCTAGGGTCACTGTGTCCAGATTCCCTTCACCTGGCCATCCCTACCTGTGTAACTTTGCACCGAATCCTTTTAAGCATGTGGAGACATTATGCCAGTCCACCAAGTCATCCTTCAGATGTTGGAAGGGGAAGCCCTCCTGTGTGTTGGTGGGATGTGGCTATGGCTTGTGTGGTATAGCTATGGAGGACCTGCTTTCTCTGTGGGTCTTCATGGCCTGCCTCAGGCCGTAGCTCTTACTGGAAGCCTTCCTCCGTATCTTCATCTGAGACATGAGTGATTGGTTAGATAGTCAGTGAGGCTGTCTGGATACTTGAGCATGTGGATGCTGTGAATGTCCTGGGGTACACAGAGGGACACAGAGATATCTGCACATGATGGGCAAACACAAGGAAACTGCCTTCACCTAGGCTTTGGTGTTCCCTCTGCGAGCTGCGTAGCCTCAACCATCACACAGGTTTCTGAGCCTCCGTCCCCACTGCACTACAGAGGCCAAATGCCTTTACTGCCTTGTGGGCTCTTGTGCAATCAAAGGGGGGGGGTCAGGAAGTGGAAGCCACTCAAACTCAGGATATGGGACAGCTATGACTTAGGGTGTACACATGTAAGTGACCTGACCCATGAATCTCTGCGGAGCCTTGTGTAGACACCAGAGCTCAAAGAACCCTAGCAGGCAGAACACAATGAGCCTCTGTGAGCTGTCACTGTGTCATGCAAGCACTGTCTATGAGTTTCTGTGTCTATGCACTTGTGTTTTGTGTTTCTGAGTGTATGTGACAGTGTATCTGTGAGCCTGGAGAGCTGCAAGCCTGGCTTCAGCATGTGTGTGGTTGAATCTGAGTGTTTGTGTAAGCTCTGCTGTGAGCACTGTGCAGCTCACATCTGTATTTCCTATAACATGTGTCTGTGCATGCCCATGTATGTGCCATTTCTAGTGTAGCTGGCTTTACCTATAGGCTTTCACACTTGAGCAGTACAGGAGAGCAGCCAGCCAGCTGGTCACCAAGGAGATGTCCCCACTGGTGGCCCAGGCAGCTGTTCTCAGACTTCTGCACTGACACCTTTGGAAGAACCTGGGGTTTGGGGTGGGGAGTGGGGCACTGGCTCTAAAATTTGCCAATTAAGCACAAGTAGTTATGTGAGCTGGCCTCTCTGAGGGTGTTCCCTTGCCCTACACTTCTCTGTCAGAATTGGGGAGTGGGCTGTACCCCCACTATGCCCTGCATACTGCCTGCTCAGCATGGCCAGGCCTGTCTTTAGCTCTACCATACCCATGGCCCTTGAAGGAACTGTTTGTCCATCTTATTAACCAGGAGATGGAGAGTTGGAGGGGGTAGTGTGCCCTCTCCCTTCCCTGACCCCTGCCTCCTAGCGCTAGAGAAGCCCCCCTCCAAAAAGCCACAGTCCCCAGTATGTTCCCAGGGGTCTGCCTCCAGAACCAAGGCTCTCCTCTAGAGAGCTGTGGGGACTTTGGAGCCAGGCACAGTGGCTCTGGAGAGAAGCTAGCCTGCTGCCTTGCATGAGCTCACACACTCAGGCAGAATCCTATGCTGGCTTTTAGCTGGTGACTGAGATGTCCCTCTGTCCCACCATCCTTTGGGAGTGGGTTCTCAGGGGAGAACCATTCCAGCCTCACTAGGAAATGGGGGTCATACTGCAGCAGAGGGGTCCCTGGTGGAGCCAGGTGATTGGAAGCAGTCAGTCCCTCATCATGCAATCGGGCATGATTTGGCGTAGTGGACTTGGAACACTGCAGAGTCTTTAGCTCGCCTCCAGGCTCTGCATCTTTCTGCCCCACCACAGGCTCCCAGAACCCCCAGATCGTTTGTTGTGGCACATTCTCTACTCTTCCCCAGGCCCCTGGGGATACCCCAGCTTTGCTCCTGCCGCTGTCTACCTAAATGACCTTAGTCCTTTCCAACGCCCAGTAAATCGCTACACACCCATCAAAGCCCATCTGAAGAAGCCTCCTCCTGTTGCTATAAACCTTCTCCACAGCCTCCTCTGGATGAGCTAACAGTTGCTATGGCTGGCATCTCTGGGGCGGCAGCCTTCTCCAGCTCATTCCTTTAGCCTGATGCCCAGGTAGAGGCAGGTGAGGGACTGAATTAGTGAGTGGGCAAATAAGCAAAGTGACAAGGCCAAGGAGCCCATAGGCTTCTTATGGGATCCTTCCTTGGACTGATGCCCACTCAGGACCCAGTGGTTTAGGCTCTGTGGCATGTCAGCTGCCTAGCCTCTCTTTTACAGACTCTGCTCACAACCCCACAGCAACTGCAGTCATGCACAGCCTGGTGTTTCTTTCCAGACCCTTGGCTACCACCTCTCCTGAAAGATTCCTCCTCAGGTCTCTGCTCTTTGCCACTTCCTACAGGAAGCCCTCCAAAGCCTTCCCTGAAGCCTTTGTCCCACCCCTGAGTGCTATGCAAGAGATATTCGCCATGGCTTTTCATTCCCAGCCACTCTGGCTGTACTGATCTGAGACCTGGAGCTTCCTGAGCAGGGCCAGGTCTATGCCCTGCTCTTGTAACTTGAGTCTCTGGTCAACAGAGAAGGAATTTAATGTGACAGAAGAGGTAGAGGCAGCTACAGTTGTTAAGTAAGCACTGGTGTAAGGATGCCAATGTATGGGGAACACTGCTCAAAAGAAAAGAGGGGCCACACTCCGCAGGAGGCAGTTACATACTACAGAGAGGGACACATGGATTGTCCATCACCTACACAGTCTCTGGACAGCCTGGAGGTCCTGGGGAGAGGGCCAGCTGCTCCTTAATGAGAAGTCAAGGTCCCCAATCCAATCCTGGCTCCCTCCTGAAGGGTCTGAGGTCTACAAGGCCCTTTTCCCTGACCCTCACTCATGTCCTGTTCAAGGTGCCAGTCTCAGAGAGATGGGTCTTAGGACATCCACTAGGGGGCAGGCAAGGCATTCCAGAAGCAGACAGGCTTTCTGAGTTACAGGCTGGTGTCCTGGCTGGCCGGCTGGAAGAGGGAGGGAGGGCAGTGGTAGGCTTAACCAACTGTATCGACTTGCATGGAGACTCCA
Source organism: Mus caroli (assembly GCF_978045245.1). Classification (NCBI taxonomy): domain Eukaryota; kingdom Metazoa; phylum Chordata; class Mammalia; order Rodentia; family Muridae; genus Mus; species Mus caroli. The sequence goes on along the minus strand of NW_028227263.1, from coordinate 47,971,527 downwards.
CCTGACCACTGAAGGGCAGCGAGAGATCAGTGTCCTGTCACCACACAGAAGGCCTGGGGGCACCAGGAGGTATGTATTAAAGGGTTCGTTGGCTTTTCATTAGTCACACTTTGTACCAAATGACAAGTAGGTAGAGCTCATTTAGAGCATGTTCCCTGGCTCCCGTGGCTTATTGCACCCTCTCCTGGGAGGCAGACCAGATTGTCCCATTCACAGACAGCGAGACACTTAGTGGCCTCCCACTGATGGCTTGGCCTTTCTTCTGAGCCCCAGATCTACAGACCAAGTCTCTCAACTATGTAGGGTCTAGCCAGATGTGTGTGTGTGTGTGTCTGTGTGTGCCCGTGTGTGTACACACATGTGTACAGGTGTGCATGAGTACATGTGTGTGCATGTGTGTATACATGTATGTAGATTGTGTTTAGGTGTGTGTGCATGCAAATAGGGCCAGAGGTTGATGCTGAATTTTCCTTGATCGCTCTTCACTTTAGTTTTTGAGACAGGGTCTCTCACTGTACCCAGAGTTTACTGACTGGACTAGCCAATGAGCTCCAGTCTCAGGCTCCCTATCGCTAGGTGTGGAGGTGCATGCCACACAGCAACCTTTCTGTGGAGTGCTGGGAGTCAGAACTCAGGCCTTTCTGCTGCATGACAAGCACGTTACTGACTTAGCCATTCCCCCAACCCTGAGGCCTGGGCTCCTTAAAGGCTTGGTACTAGGAACACCGTGAGGCTCTCACACGTAGCTGTAGAGCATCTTTCATGTCACACAAAGAGGGAACTAATGTGGATGCGGTGTCTGGGACTCCATCTTCTCCACAGTCCCACAAGGTAAGTAGGAGCCATCTTTTTAGATGAAGGTATTTAGGCTGGGGTCAAGGTCACCCAGCCACCCTATTCGCAGCAGAACTGAACCTCAACTCCAAAGCCAACTCTAACACCAACCTGGCAACCTCACGAGCGACAGAGTAATGAGGTGACATGGACACACACACAGAGAAAGAAAGAGAGAGAGAGAGAGAGAGAGAGAGAGAGAGAGAGAGAGAGAGAGAGAGAGAGAGAGAGGGAAAAGCCCAACAGTGGAAACATGAGCATTCTGAGATGAAGCCAGAAAAGGAACCGGTTAGGGCAATGCCATGAACAGATGTATACATGAATAGAAGGGCTAAGAAGGGTACTGAGGACAGAGGCCAAGTTCCAGCTAATAGTGTGTCAGGCTGTGGGAGAGCAAAGGGAAGGCCAGAGACCCAGGATGCTTCAGACTTGTGCCGCTGTGCGTGGCAGCAGCCCCTACGATGTCTCTCCTGTCCCTCCCTCGGTGGCCTTTTCCTGGCTCCTGAGCCCAAGGAATACAGACACTCGAGACCCCTTTGGGCCATTTTTGCAGGGTCAGCATGGAGCCCTCCTAGGAAGTTCCTCCAGCCTTCGCCTCTGGAATTTTCCATGAGAGAGGGAGGAGGTGGGGAAGAGGGAAGCAAAGAGGGAGGAGCCGGAGAGGAAAGAGAGTGGGGAACTGGAAAGGGCTTTTGGTGGCGATAACCAAACAGGCTGGAAAGAGCAGGAAGGAGAGGGGGACAGAGGACATGTGTGGTTGTGTGATCTGTGAGATGATGTGGACAATCCAAGAGGGAGGAAAGACGGGAGGGGTGGTATGAGCCCCACCACAGTGACATCATAGCTCTTTAAGCAGGGAGTGGCCTGACCCATGGCTGTCGTCACAGGGACATAGGAACAGGAAAGGGGGCCTTGGACTAGGAAGCTGTCCTAGGGAAAGGGTGAGAACCCAGGAGAAGCTCCGGGTTCAGATGGGAGGAGGGAGATATGAGAAGGAAGACTTAGGGAGGGATGCAGACCAGTGGCCGAGGGAACCAGGGACAGAGTCCATCTATGGTGACACTGGCCTGAAGGCTGTGATCCAGTGCAGTAGGCTGAGGAGCCGGAGGCAGCAGTGAGGAGGGGGAAGACAGGAAAGTCGTCATCTCCCTTCTAAGTCTGACTGGGAAGAGGCAGCTGGGAATTAGGGCTTTGTCCCTACTGCTGGGAAAAACACACAAGGAGAGCAACTATCTAGAATTTTCCTTCCTCAGGACCGTGTCTGCCATCAGGCAGCACAGCTAGACCACCAGGAGACTGGGCACACCTACGGGATGCATGCAGACAGGATCAAGTTTGTTCTGAGGAAGAGTTCAGACCTCAAACCCTGGTGTCCTGCCTGCCTGCTGCTCAGAGGAGAGAGAGAGCCAGCAGGCAGTACTCACCCAGCCCGGAAGAGACCAGAGAGCAGAAGTCCTCAACACCCAGGGCTTTCCGAGAGATCACAGATCTGAAAAGGAGCAGCTTTGAGGAGAAGGGCAAGCATCCACTGACATAGCCCGGCCTCCTTGTATCTGTCTGGATTAATCACAGGATCTCCATGGCTGCTGCTATCTAACTGATGCCAAAACGTGTCTTCCCCCTCATTCCTTTTTGTACCTTAGGAATCAGCTGTAGTAAAAGACACGTGGCTCCTGTGTGGTCCAACACTGAGAAAATCTGCTTCTGGGCCCTGAAGATGGCAGCCAGTTCCTATGAGTGTGTCTGAGTGTGTGTATGTGAACACACAGAAAGGAGACTTTTGTCCACATCTCTGGTGTACAAACAAGGATTTGGGGGAGCCGGAACATTTTGCCCCTCCGTACACATAAGATGTGAGCCATAGTTTGTATTCTCTATACAGTGTATGAGCATGCATGTGTGCTGTGTATACACCTGTGATGTGTTCTGCACAAGTCCTGCATGCTTCTGTTGAACTTGTGTGTGTATTTGTGTGTGATGACTATGTGACCTCTCTGTCTCTGTCTCTGTCTCTGTCTCTGTCTCTCTCTCTCTCTCTGTGTATGTTGTATATGTGTGCACATGTCTGTGCAGGAGCACATACATGCTTGCATGTGCATGTGAAGGTTAGAGATCAGAGTTGGGTGGCCTGCTCAGTCACTCTCCACCTTATTTATTTATTTATTCGTTTTTGAGACAAGGTCTCTCACTGAACCTGGAGTTCACGATTCCCAGGGATTGGCCTGTCTCTTAACCTCCTCTATCCTCCAATTTTTGCCCAGCCCCCAGCCCAGTCCAATCCCATCCAACACTGGGATTAGAAGCATAAGCACCACACTCAGCTTTTAAAGAGGGTTCAGGGATCCAAACTCATGCCTTCATGCTTGACCAGCAAGCACTTTACCAACCCTGAGATGACCTATCAGGAGCTTGGGAGGTTGGTGACGCTGCATGCTTATGTGGCATTTTGTGTCAGGTGACAGGCCTTTGTTTCCATGAATGTGTGCTCCAGAGGTCTCTGGCTGTCTCCAAGGCTGTGTGTGGAAGGCACACATGGGTGGGTGTTGTTTGCTAACACAGTGTTGGTGGAGCACGTGCGTGTCTCTTACCAGCAAGTTAGTTAGGGACTGTCACAGGATTGGTGATGTAGCTCAGGAAGCTGAATCCGCTTGCTGTGCCCTGGCTCGGTGACCTTCAGCTGGTCACTTACCATCAACATGTATCACCTTCAAAATGGAGATGACAATGTCACTGAGGATGATTTTAAAACCTGCCTTATTAGGTGTAGTGGAGCTTGACTGTGCTATAACTCAAAAGTTGCCTGGTCTAGCCTTGCCTTAACAGCTTGAGACCACCTCTGGTAAAGAAGACTAGGGATCCGGGAAACAGGCCCTTTTATTTCCAGCCAAGATCTCAAGCCCACAGGGATGCCCTGAAATGTGATCCTCGGGCTGTGGAGATGGCTCAGTTGGTAAATGTGCTTGCTTATCAAGACGAGGACATCTCTCCATTGTCCTTTTACCCTACCGCCCCTTGTCCCCCATCACATAGTCCCCCATGTCCAGAGCCATCCTAGTGTAGCTGCCTCTCAGAGGGAGGTCCATGGACCAGCAGCCTCAACACCACCGAGGTTCACTAAAGGTCCAGTTTCTGGGGCTCGCTTCCAACCCGCTGAGCCAGCCTCCCTTGGGAGGCTGCTATCTTTTTTAACCAGACTAAAGAACTCTCATGTTTAGGAAGTGTGGGAGCAGGACTCTGTCTCCTCTGAAGAGGTTGCTGTGTGAAGCCGGGAGCTTCGCATCCAATGTGGAGCATGTTGAAGACAGTGAGTGGGGCCAAGAGAACTGGACTCTCCCCATGTGACCACAGGCTGTGTTCTTACCTTACTGATTCTAGGAGAGCAGGCAGATGGCATCCTCTGAAGTGTGGGAAGGTGACTCTTAGCTGTGGGGATCAGTCTGACTTGTGGAAGCCAGATTCCAGAGGCTCTGCCAAGTGTGGGACTTCTAGCCCTTTGAGGAAGATGGAGCCTCATGCCCACTGCAAACTCAGCCCAGGCAGGAACCTGGCATCTAGTCTCCACCTTAGGAAAGGGCCTCAGGGAACTGCCAGGACAGGGTGGCCATTGTGAGAGCGTTGCCAGGCCATTGCCCATGTCCTAGCTGCAGGGTGCATGGAGCCTGCGGGGCAAGGTCTCTGTGTTACAGTTCTCCTCAAGCCAGGCCTCCCAGGTCCTTCCCCCATGGTCTCACCATCTTCCTGCCATTCCCAGAACTCTGGGTTTCCCAGAGGAAGATGACACCACCGACCAGATGGCCCAGCCCTGTACCATTCTCCTTCCCTGGTGCCATCAGCCCCTCACCACCCCTGAAGCTGCGCTCCATTCTACTGAAGATGAAGATGATCTGAGACCACAGTGAGGATGCTGAGCTGAGGGTGCCCCATTCCTTGGCAGGAGCCTTGTCCTCTACGTGAAGCCCAGATCCCATAACTGCCAACTCCAGTACCACCTCAGAGACCGTAGATAAGGCCATGACATACTACCCTCATGATGGAGCCCCATGGGATCTGACCTTCAAATGGTTAACCGGGAAGCCTGTGAGCTGGGTCACCCCCCAGTTCCCAGCAGTCCCCGGCAGCAGTATTGTGGTTTCACGGTCTATGGCTCAGCACAGACACGCTATGAAGATGCTTGGAGCTTCGTGTTTGTCTTAAAAGTTCTCACTTGGCACCTTGCCACTCCCTGGGGGCCTGGGGAGCCTGTAGGGGGATCAGTCAAAGTGTTCACTGCTGGGAGATGCTTGCTGCTGGTACACAGAGCCTGGAGGCCCCTGTGTGATGGGGGAGGGGAGTTGGGGAAACTGGGCCTCAGCAACACCTGCTACCCCTGCATGGATGACTCTGACAATCACATGTTCCACTAAGAACAGAAAACCAGCCCTCTGGGGGCGGGGGGTCACTCAGGCTCAATAGACCTGCTGACTTCAAGATGTCCTGCCCTGCCCATTGTATGGATAAGGCCAGAATCTCCGAGCCTGTCCCTGAAAGGGGCCATGATGACCAGCCAAGGGGAGATCTCCAGAAAAGCATCCACCCTACTCCATTCCACAACTCTCTTCCCTGCACTAAAGCCATTCATTCCCCAGTGCAAATTACACACCTAGTTTCTATGTGGGCTTGTCTCCCTGGCCCCAGTATTGGCTTTCGGCTTCAAATTCTTTTCTCTAATATGTCTGACACCTAGACACATGAATTGTACTTTCTTATTGTTCCTTCAAGAGACAAGGTCAGAGCCATGATCCTCGACAGGTATGGTCAGCACCCTTTTTGTATAAGGGAAGGTGAATGGGGAAGAACTGGGGAAGCCAGGGTTCTGGCCCAGCAGTCAGGGCCCTATTAGCATCTGGTGGGGGAACTCCCTGGCTCCCAGGAGCCTGCATCAGTAGTCGGCAGGGCCACAGAGTGAAGACAGCCATAACTGAGCACTAGATTCTGGTGTAGGATGGAATCCTATGCTTAGTTCCTGACTCCCAAGTGGTGTGATTCGAGACAGTCACTTGAACTCTCTGAGTCTCGTTTTCCAGTCGATGAGGATAGAAGCTAATGGAGAGCTGTGTGTGGCCATCTTTACTCTGGTATACCAAATAAAAAGGACTGAGCCAGAACAGGTGTCCGGCAAAGGGCGATGGAGACTAAATTAGGGATCGGATCCTTCTTATTCCGTTCCACAGTTCAGCAAGGACAGGAAGCTCACAGAGGTTTAGCAACATGCTCCAAGTCACAGCGGATCTGTGCACCATTGGCCTTCTGGGTCACTAGCTCCTATGCCTCAAGGGTTATCCTGCCTGAGCAAAATTCTCCCAGGGAGTCTTGAGGAAGACTGAGTATCTGAGAGCCACTCTGTCAGGGTGGAACCAGTAAGGACTCAGGAAAAGTTGTGTCCCCTGTCTGACCTGTCACCTGAGAGGACTGTGTTGAAAACATCCAGTTTCTGGCAGACGGAAGCATCAGTGGCAGAAAACTGATGGAAAGGATGCCCTCCGTGGGTCTTAGAAAAATGTGCCGCCCGCCCGTGGCTGCCTTGTAAATGAGACCCTGCTTGGATTCTGACATCACGCCCTGCAGACTCGAGCTCTGCCTCCTGGAGGGGGGTGGGGTACTTTTACACTTCTGGATCAGCCGCCCTCCTTGCTCTACTTCCTCAGCCTCACATCTGCCCACAAGAGAGGATGCTGGACAATTTTATTTCCCAGCTTCCCAGGGCCTGCGGAAGAGGGTCAGGCTCCTCACTGGGTTCTCAACCCAGTCTGTCTTATGTGGGCTCCCCAGCCAGCGGAACTGTGGGCTTACCATTTGTCTCGCTCTACAGAAACAAGTGGAGGTCAGAAAAGTCACACAGCATGACAGTTCAAGAGCAGAGATGTAGGGGGTGGGGGCTAAAGAGTTCCGGCCTGGTCCTCAGTCCCAAGAGACCTCTGTATTGGGGGAGGGCATGCTTGGTTGCCTCTATATCTCCTATCTCTTGGGGAGCCCCATCCGGGCACAGAACCCCATGTGCTTCCTAACCACAACCGCAGCCTCTGGGGGCACAAGGGAAGCAGGCCGCTCATCCTGTAGTGATGGCACCAGCCCTGCCCTGCCCCCACCGGGAGCCAAGTTCTTAGGGCAACTCTGACGGAGTGAGAGAGCATCAGGCCCTCATGGGGAAGCAGGTAGGGAGAGCCCCAGCCTACCTGAGTCTTTGCTCATGCTCTGCCCTCACTACAGAGTAGTCACAAAGCCCCTTCCTCGATTGATACACGACCTCATGGACTCCAACCTGGAAAAGGAGCCCTCCTAAAGCGGCAGACGAGGAACGTTCTCTAACACCCATCGGGTGCACATCGACTTCATCCTGCCCCGGTACCACGTCCAAAAGAGCGGCTCTTGCCATTCTACACTTGGCAGAGAGGAGGGAACTGAAGTTCAGTCCGACTAGATAGTACACACAAGGGCTGAGGTGGGCGAGCCACAACCCTGAGAGCTCCCGAGGGTGGGGTGGGGGCAGGAAGCTTGGCTACTCTACTGCTCTGACTCCTTATAGCATCAGAGGATGCCTCCTTGGTGAACCTTTCCCTGACCTTAGGTTAGATCAGGGCTCTAGACGCGAGTTGTTAGGGACTGTCCTCTCTGGGTTGTTCGCACCGCACAGGTCCATCCAACCACTGTGGACTAGATGGGAGGAAAGGTCCAGCTCAGAGCCTAGCCCTACTCTGGCTCACCCTGCTTGGTGCTGTTAAGATAGGGTGGATGGCCCTCCTCTAGGCGCTGTGACCTCCAGGGAGAACATTATGAATACAGAACTAGAGACTGGAGGACAGCAGCAACACTCTTCACCCATCTTTCACTCTAGACCCAGCAGGGCACGGTGCCAGTGACTGAGGAGGCTAAGTACCCTGAAAAGGCAGAGGCTTTGGGTAAGTTATGAGACTGTCATTATGCAGTTTAACCTATCAGAGCCTCAGGTCCCCCAAATGTCCGTGGGGAGCTGACAAGTCTCAACCAGCTGGCTTTGCATACATATTCGCCGGCCGTGGTATCCCTCATCCCACTCCTAGCCTCAGCTTCTCTATCAGTTAGCAGGGGATACTGACAGGCTTGGAGATGACTTAAAGGCAGGATAGCTGAGGTGGGGGGGGGGTGGAAGGGGGGGACCTCAGGGCCATCCCAGGGCCAAAGAAGGGTCACTTCCTTCCGTGCCGGTGGTTGTCAGTCACCTCTGGGTGGCCCCTGCCTTGGTGCGGTGGCGCCAGGATTTCCTCAGCGGATCCACGCGGGCCCACAGCTGCACGTGCGGCTGCCCCGGCCTAGCTTCTTTTGTGATCCTTCTCCCTCCAGTCGTTTTTCGGTTTCAAGCGCCGCCCTAGCTGGGGCCGGGCGATTCCAGAGCAGAGGTGATGTTCGGTTCCACGGTCCGCACAGCTGGCAGGGTGGTGTTAGGACCCCGCGGCTCAGAGTCCCAGGGGGCGTGGCCGGGCGGCCCGTGCTATTTAAAAGGCGGGCGCCGCCCCCTCGCGGCCGGCTGGAGCGGCGCTGCAGCGGTCCGGCCTCGGCGGGCCAGACCCCCGGGGTTGTGCGAACGATGCGCGGAGGAGTCAGGCGGCGGCGGCGGCGCTGAGCCAGGTAGGGGCGGCGGACAGCGGCGGTGCCTAGAGAGCTAGGGCCGGACCCTCCCTCGGCACCCGGGTGTTAGCAGATCTACCTAAGGAAGGGCTCAGATAGGCGTTCCCATTTGACAGCTGGGAAAATCGAGGCCGGAAGCTTCGGGTGTGCCTAGGAGCACACAGCCAAGCAAGCAGATCAGGATTTGAATTCAGGTCTGCCCCAGGCAGACATGGGCTTTCCACACTACCACTATTGTCTGGAGGGGATACCCAGAACTCTTTGGGGAGACTAATTTATGTGTGATAGGTAGGAGGGACCCCCTACCCCACCTCCACCCTGACATTTCACATCACAAGCACATTCCTTTGGGTTAAGGTCTGATTCCCCTGAGATGTAGGATGTCTCTAGAACGGGCTGCCCCTAGTGAGTGATTCACTGCACTGGGAGCCTTGAAGCTGCTCTCCCAGGCCCCCTTTGACAGTAGTCATAACAGACTGAGAGCCCTACCGCTCAGTGTACTCCTGAGCCTGGGGCTGTGGGCTCCTGAGTAACTTAGGAAAGAAGTCTTGGCAGTTGCTTTGGAGGCACAGGGGCTGGATTCTGATACCGACTCTTCGATTTACTGTACAAGTGCCTTAGGGTAAGTCATTTCTCTGAATCTCGTGGTCTGGGAGAGAGATCCACAGGGTGCCCGTGGGGTCTGCACTAGTGGAGACCACCCAGCACTAAGGGACTATAGATCTGGCTGAGTCCCAGTTGCAGCACACCTAGGGGCTAAGGATCAGGCACTTTGCCTTCCCAAGCCTCGGTCCTCCGGTCTGTAAATGGGAATTATAGTAATCACCTCACTTGGTGGTTGTGAGAGTTAAAAGACCTGCAGTCAACCTAGGGCTTAGAAAAATTGTAACCTCCTTGCATAGCAGGGACAGTCTTATTTTTATTATAGGTTTGCCTCCATTATCTGTCTGTCTGTCCCCCTCTGTCATGCACGCGTGCTCTCGCGCACACACACAAGCACATACAGAGATATTCTTTGACACCTCTCCAATCAGAATACAGCTACCTGCCTGCAGAGCCAGGACCTCTATCCTCAGCATCGTTGGTATCTGAACCATCAGGGAAGGACATGGAAGGGTCCCAGTACTTTCCTGGTCATGCTCCACCTGATCATCCCATGCTAAGTAAGGATAGCCAGTGTTGGAATGGGAACTGGTGTGTCCTGCAGATGAGTCACCTAGGCAAGGAGAGCTAAAGAATTTGCCCTGAGTGCCACACTAGCCAGTGGTGGGGCTTGAATGCCTCTGGTTGTCCCTGGGGGGACTGAGTTCTCACTGCTGCAGATGGGGCACAGCAGGGGGCTTCTTTCCACCATAATTCTGTGGGGACTGTCTCTTCTGGATGTGCAGAGGAAGGAGAGATAGGGACCCTTTGGGCATCCCTACCTTAACCCCAGGTCCTAACTTGTCCTTATTGCAGCTGAATTTCTGACATCATTCAGCCACTTGTTCCCTGGGAGAAATTTAGTGAGCATATACTTAAGGAATGAAGCAAATGAGAAATGAGAGAGGGAAGGGGGGGATAGAACACCCAGGGGCCTGAGCAGGAACATTCTGGACCAGGAGGGAGCAGCGAAGCAGAGTCCTTCCCCATCCCCCCCCATCCCCCATCCCCCCCCCCCATCCCCCGCCACCAGGCAGCAGGGAAGGTACTGAGGTGTCTGAGGAGTTTGCTGAGGGGAAGAAGGTGGTAGGTGGAGCTGATGGGAGAGAGGGTGACGCCTGAACGCTACTGGAGATTTCAAAGTGATTTGTAAGATCTGGCATGTGATTTTGAAACGTCACTGAGTGCCATGTATGGGACAGATTGTCCCGTCCTAGAGGGAAGCAAGAAGGCAAACAGTGGAGTTGGCTGTTGCAGTGAAGGTGGGCGGCTTTGAACCTGCTGGACTAGGGCAGGGAGGGGCCAGGGGGACCCCTCTTCACCTGTATCCCATAGTGGAGACTTGCCTGCTGCTGCACCATCTGACTTCCCTGTGTCATAAGGTGGGTCCCCATGGGTACTTCCTTTTCAAGAGGTAGGGAATCACAGTGGGGTGTGCTCTGTGCCCCACACTGGGCTGTCATCGCTCAGCAACTGTGAGAGCCCCGAGAACACAGGGCAACCGTGGGAACCAGAGGAAGCTTCCTAGAGGACAGGGCATCTAAGCTCCACGGGGTGAGGAGACATTCAGCTGCAGGGGAGGCAGAGGAAGCCAGGGGTCCAGAGGTCCAAAGGAAGCACAGGTACGTACATGTGCTCAGAGCCCAGAGACAGAGCGAGGACAATGCCAAGTCAGGTGGGAGACAAGAGCTGGCCGAGGGAGGGATGGCTGCCCAGGGCCTGGACATGAAAGCCAGGGGCTTTCATTTAGCTCTGAGGATGCTGATGTAGCAGGTGGGGACTGCATTTGAACCAAAAGAACAAAATTTCCTGTGAATTCATAGCCTGCAGTGAAAGCAGAGCACTGTGGGGCAGGGCTGGGCTCTGGGGGAGCCAGGAAGGAGAGTTGAAAGGGCCACACTAGCCCCTGCGTGTCTCAGCAAGATAAGCAGCCACGGCATTGAGAGTCATCCCCAGTGGGTTCTGACAGTCAAAAGAGCCGGCCCAGGCCTGCAGAGCTCTCCCAAGGCCATCTTTAGAGTGGCAACTCTCATTCCCTTACCCACTGTTGAGACCTTCAAGTGCAGAGGCGAAGGGCACAGAGTCTACCATGTAGCTGTGTTGTCTTAGCTGTATTTTATAACCTCTCTGAGCCTCGGTGTTGTTTTGGTTTGGCTGTTTGTCTTTTCCCTTCTATAAAATGTGTAAGGAAACAGAGCTGAGTCCTTGTGGACTGAGGACTGAGTGTCAGGTTTGATGGTGAGGTATGATATGCTGTAACACCTTCCTAGAATGTCTGTTGTCCTCAACAAAACTCGACATTTACCCCTGGAAAAAAAGTCAGAGAGATGACAACACCTGTGTAAGGTCACACAGCAGATGCCTAGCAGAGATGAGAGGGAGCCATCAGCTAGTGCTGTGGTCTTTCCTCGCAAGCACGCTGCCGCCGCCATAATGTCCAGGCTGTAATCTCCCTGTTTCCCAGCACAGAACTAGATATGAGGTGACATTCAGTGTGGGAGGAAATGAATGCATTAATCAATCAATCAATTAATTAATTAATAACAGGCTGATCTGTGTTTCCCCAGCACATGGCTCAAGTCCACAGGGATTCACCCCTGCTAAGAGCCTCCGAGGTCCCCATGGGCCTCTGTGCTGGCTGCTTACACTGCAGTGGGGCCCTGGACCTGGGCAGCTGTAGCCTTCAGTGAAAGTAGCCGCCTGGCAGCCTGCTGGGGTGGGGCTTCCTGTCAGTACCCGGCCAGCCCCTGACAATGACAAGGTCTAAGAATTCCAACCAAAAGTAAAAGGTCAAAAGGAAGGATTTGCGGAGACTGAAACATTCCATTTGGGGCTAAGGACCTGGGATGGGGGCCTGCCTGGGGCCTGGAGGGAAATTGAGTCAGAGGTTCACCGCCCCAATCTGGCCCTGCCCTAGGGTCCCTCTGTCACCTGAGCACCCCTTCCTAACTGTCTTCTGCCAGGTGACCCTCTTTAGTTTTTTATTGCATTTTATTTATTGGAAGGGAGGTGTGCATGTGTGGAGGGAAGTGGAAGTCCAGGAGCCAGCTTTCTCCTTCCACCGTGTGGGTCCCAGAGTCAAACTCAGGCCTAGCGGCAAGAGCCTTTACCCCTGGGCCGTTTCAATGGCCTCGGGTGGGCCTTAGGTAAACGCAAAGCAGACAGTCATACATCCCTTTAAAAGTCTTGCTTCCTCTGAGCAATGACTCAGCTTGCCTTCAAACTTGCAATCCCTGGCCTCCTACCTCAGCCTCTTGAGTTCCAGAATACCACTACTCTCAGCTGCCCCGAGGCCCGCGCACAGCCCACGTGGCTCCTCATTTCAGTCAGAATCCCCGAGGGAGGGCAAGTGGGTGCTGCTGTCGGTGGGGGAGCCGTGGTCTCAGCATTGCTCTCTTCTCTCCATCCTAGGCAGAGCCATGAGCCACCAGATCCTGCTACTCCTGGCCATGCTGACCCTGGTCCTGGCTATCTCTCAGCGTCGAGAGCAAGTGCCCTGTAGGACGGTAAGACACGGTGCAGGCAGAGTGAGGGGTCCCACAGCCCAGTCCAGGTCAAAGGTTAGAGGAGCCAGCAAAGGATAGAGCTTTGCCTCGGTATTTGTCGAACATACACTAGACTGTTGAGAAACCTGTCTACCTAACAATCGCATTTGTTCCTATTTTACAGAAGGGAAAACTTGGAGAGGCCAGGTGACCTAACCAAGGTCATTCAGTTGGGGACCGTGGGGCCCATTGGCCCTCTATTCCCTGTTACAAGTGATTGGTCTTTGGGGAAATCCTGGGGGCTACACAAGCTGAAAAGGCTCCGCTGTACTGATCTTCCCGGGTACATAGCCCTTCCCTGGCTGGGATCCTGAACGTGGACTGCCTGCTAGAATGTTCCTCCCTCATTACAGCCAGGTCAAAAGCCACCTTGCCCAGGAAGCCTCTCCCACCGTTGATGGGCTGATTTCTTCTGTTGCTCCCTCCTCTGGCTCTGTGTCCTCCCGCCATCTCCATGCTGAGCAGACAGAGGATATGTGCTACTTCATCCATAGCCCAAAACTGTCTTACCTGGCCAACCAAGGGCTCCTAGGGGGCAGAAACCATACAGGCTGAAGACATTGTGACCCTGTGAGGTATAGGGAAAAAACCCTCTAGGCTAGTGGTTCTCAACCTGTGGGTCTCGACCCCTATGGGGGTTTAGCTCAGATATCCAGCATATCAGATACTTACATTAGAATTCATAACAATGGCAAGATTACAGTTGTGAAGTAACAATGAAATAACTTTTGGTCAGGGATCACCACAACATGAGGAACTGTATTGAAGGGTCACAGTGTTAGGAAGGCTGAGAACCACTGCTCTAGGTTTACTTGCGAAGCAGGACAGGCACACCACTGGCTGCACTTGAGCATAGGATGGATTAACTGTGTAAAGAGGCCAGAAATGCCAGCAGCCATTTCCTAGAGTCTGTGTGCCCTGCTGTGGCCACTAATTCTTTCTTAGAGACGTCCTGAGAGTCTCACACCCAGACTAATGAGAGCAAAGACCTCAGATATCACCATATGCCCACAGCCTTGGTGGACTGAGGCCTTAGACAGTGAGGACTCTGGCACCTACAGACAGAGGGCATGGGGCGGGGGCTCTCTGAGAAGCATGAGATAGGAGAAGACTTTCTGAACTATCAAAAAGAGCTCTAGACTCAGCTGCAGAAAAGACATGTGACCCTGTGGGCTCCGACAGCAAAAGTGACAGAGACAGGATTCAAACTCCGATCCCCCTGTGCTGTTCACTGCCAGAACCTCTCCTCCTGTGTATGGATGGGAAGTGAAGTTGGATAGCATGTTCCTTCCCCCCTCAGGAAGAGGGCAGAGCAGTGGCTGACATGGCAGAGTGAAGGAGGATGCTAAACCCCAGCCAAGACCCCTATATCTCTGCACCAGAGACTTCTAGCAGTCAGTCAGAGCTCAGCAATAAGGGCAGGGAGGGTGCTGAGATGGTCCAGTCCTTCAGGCTTCTTCTGAAGTCTGGGCTGGATCAAAGAGGAGGGTACCAGGTACTCCCCTGGACCTCTGCAGTTTCTGATAGGTGGTCTCAGGTTATGTCACCTCCTGTCATGGTCCCTTTGGAGCTGGGGTCCTGGAGAGCCTCTGCTTATCCAGAAGGGAGAGTCCATGGGTGTGGGCTTACATGGGGAAGCGTGGCATGCACCCTGCAAATGCATAGTAAATACTGTCTGGTGATGTTTGTCCAGCCAGCCTGGGTACCTGGGCAGCTGAAGGCTCCGTTTACACAAAAAGAAACTCATGCTAGCATTGAGCTCATCTCAGTGCTGCTTACAGCAGGGTGGTCCAGGAGCTAGGTGTCAAGTAGGTGTCTAGTTTCTATGGGTGTTGGTAAGGGGTGTTACTGGGTCTCCTAGAGCCTCAGGTGGCAGCTTTTTCTGGAGGTACAAGGCTTGTCAAGGTATTTTATGCAGTAGGCATTTGCACAGGTGCCCATAGCCAGACGGTGCCTGGCCTGGGGGACCTGGTGTGGGGGAGGAGGCTCAGAGCTAGGTCAGGCAGGGATGCCAGGCTTGTGTTTCTTCCTTGCTACCTCAGCCACTGGGCCCCTGTGACATGGGCAAGTTACTGCCAGGGCAGACCCTGACCTCAGCATCTGGACAGCAGGTGGGCTGGCTCACTCCGTTCTAATGTCTTTCTCTGGCTTGAATATGATTATCTGGGTTAGCTCTTTTCTTTCCGGCATTGATTGGATCAAGGCCCTTTGCTTAAGCACAGATGTCTGCAACTCATTCATAAAAGACATTTCTGGAGGATTTTCTCTGGGCCAGGTCCAAGACATCCATGTCAAAGTGGCCCCTCTCCGTGCAGAGCTCACTGTCTGCAGGTCCCCATTCCGCCATTGTTCCAGGACACTGAGCTGTAGGGAGAAGACACAGTTAGGGAGGGCCTCCGTGGAAGACATGTTGGGATTCCCCGTGAGGAATTCTCATACAGGTCTGCTCCATGCATGTCCAGGGATGGCTGTGCAAGGGGGTGGGACCAGTGCTAGGCATGGTCACTGCATGTAAACTGGACTGCAGTGAGTCAGTCGACAGGTTGACTGTCAATGCCACAGACAGACTTGATGGACCCTGCTCTGTGTTTAAGCCAAGAGTACCATAGGCAAAGTGGGGTTTGAGCAGTCTGTGGGCCTTTAGCAGGTAGGCAGTTCAGTGGGGGTCGATAGAGACAGGCTAGGGGCAGGGGTAAAACTAAGCTGGCTAATGTAGACATTACACTCTTTGCTAGGGAGGGGGGCACCTGGGGTGAGAATCTGGGAGCCACCAGATGGAGATGTGCATTATGACCCGTAGCGATACATTTAGTGGAAGGAAAAGAGTTGCTAAGAGCCCTGTGTTCGAATCCCAACTCCCACCATATCAGCTGGGTGGTCCTGAAGTCTCTCTTACCCTCTCCAACCTGGATTTTGGTAAAAATCTATAATTACATCAGATTAGCCCTATGCACTGGGTGGGCTGTTGTAAGACAAGATTGCCAGTCTGAAAGTCCTGATGTATTAAGTAGGTGCTGGGAAGGACAAGTTAATTTTGGGATAAGGAACTGGAGCGTCAATGTTGATGTGTCCTGTTAATGATCATTCAGTTAAATTGTCATCAGATAACACCCGTTGGGTTCTGGTATCCCTTTATTCTATTCTGTCTCCTTACTCCTACAACCTTTGGGATGCTGTGCTGGACCAGAGCAGGCTACTGATATGGTGGTATTTAGTAGCTGCAGAAAGGATCAAGTCACAGCAGGAATGTGGTCTGAGCTGTGCTGGCTGGACCAAATCAAAGGGGCTGGCAGGAAGGCCTGCTGGTTTCCCTGTTGTAAACATCTTTTCCTGATGACGCTTCCAGCCTAAAGCTAGAACTTTATCTGGGATGTGGCAAGGACCCAGGTGTGGAACTGGAAGCTGTGGGCCATGTTGCCCCTCGGTTCTGCATCACTGTGAGTGAAACATGGCTTAGTTTCCCATAGAACAGGATACTAGTCAACACATACGTATTCTTAGAGCTCTCTACTTTGTCTCTACTATGTCTCTGTCTCTGCTCCCTTCTGCCCAGAACCAGGAGGACTGCCAGTCAGGGCCAGAGAGCAGCTTGGGGCATCAGCTTGGGTGGAGGCAAGGCTAACATCTTGGGACTCTGGGGGAAGCACCCCAAGCTTGGAGAGAGGGCGAGTCATCTTTCCTACAGAACCCTGTCCCCACTTACTGTCCTGTCCCCATTAATGCCAGCATCTCTGCCATCCTTGCTCTCCCTAGGTGAACAAGGAAGCCTTGTGCCACGGCCTTGGCCTGCTCCAGGTCCCCTCGGTGCTCTCACTGGACATCCAAGCTCTCTACTTGTCCGGGAACCAACTGCAGAGCATCCTGGTCTCCCCACTGGGCTTCTATACAGCGCTTCGTCACCTGGATTTAAGTGACAACCAGATTAGCTTCCTCCAGGCTGGGGTCTTCCAGGCCCTGCCCTACCTGGAGCACCTTAACCTGGCCCACAATCGGCTTGCCACGGGCATGGCACTCAACAGTGGTGGTCTGGGCCGCCTGCCCCTTTTGGTCTCCCTGGACCTGTCTGGGAACAGCCTGCATGGCAATCTGGTGGAGCGACTGTTGGGTGAGACCCCGAGGCTGCGTAAGCTCTCACTGTCGGAGAACAGCCTCACTCGCCTGGCACGCCACACCTTCTGGGGTATGCCAGCGGTGGAGCAATTAGACCTCCACAGTAATGTCCTCATGGACATCGAGGACGGTGCCTTTGAGGCCCTGCCCCACCTGACTCACCTCAATCTCTCCAGGAACTCCCTCACCTGCATCTCAGACTTCAGCCTCCAGCAGCTGCGGGTACTAGACCTGAGCTGCAACAGCATTGAGGCCTTCCAGACGGCCCCGGAACCACAGACCCAGTTCCAGTTGGCCTGGCTCGACCTCCGGGAGAACAAGCTGCTCCACTTCCCTGACCTGGCCGTGTTCCCGAGACTCATCTACCTGAATGTGTCTAACAACCTCATCCAGCTCCCTGCGGGGCTGCCCCGGGGCAGTGAGGACCTCCATGCACCCTCTGAAGGCTGGTCAGCCTCTCCACTGTCCAACCCCAGCGGGAATGCCAGCACCCATCCTCTCTCCCAGCTCCTGAACCTGGATCTGAGTTACAATGAGATCGAACTGGTCCCTGCTAGCTTTCTTGAACACCTGACCTCCCTGCGCTTCCTCAACCTAAGCAGAAACTGCCTGCGATCCTTTGAGGCTCGACAAGTGGGCTCCCTGCCCTGCCTGGTGCTTTTGGACTTGAGCCACAACGTGCTAGAAGCATTAGAACTGGGTACCAAAGTCCTGGGGTCCCTGCAGACGTTGCTTCTGCAGGACAATGCCTTGCAAGCACTTCCACCCTATACCTTTGCCAGCCTGGCCAGCCTGCAGAGGCTAAACCTACAGGGGAACCAGGTCAGTCCCTGTGGGGGGCCAGCAGAACCAGGTCCCCCGGGCTGTGTGGACTTCTCTGGGATCCCCACCCTTCACGTTCTTAACATGGCAGGGAACTCGATGGAAATGCTCAGGGCGGGCAGCTTCCTCCACACCCCACTTACAGAGCTGGACCTCTCCACCAATCCTGGTCTGGATGTAGCCACGGGAGCCCTGGTGGGCCTGGAGGCATCCTTAGAGGTACTGGAGCTTCAAGGCAACGGGCTGACTGTCTTGAGAGTGGACTTGCCCTGCTTTCTCCGTCTCAAGCGCCTTAACCTTGCTGAGAACCAGTTAAGCCACCTGCCCGCTTGGACGCGGGCCGTGTCCTTGGAGGTGTTGGATCTGCGCAACAACAGCTTCAGCCTCCTGCCAGGCAATGCCATGGGTGGCCTGGAGACCAGTCTCCGGCGGCTGTACTTGCAGGGAAATCCACTCAGCTGCTGCGGCAATGGCTGGCTGGCGGCCCAGCTGCACCAGGGCCGAGTGGATGTGGATGCTACTCAGGACCTAATCTGTCGCTTTGGCTCCCAGGAGGAGTTGTCCCTGAGCCTAGTGCGTCCAGAGGACTGCGAGAAGGGAGGGCTGAAGAATGTCAACCTCATCCTCCTCCTCAGCTTCACACTGGTCTCTGCCATCGTCCTCACCACGCTGGCCACCATCTGCTTCCTCCGCCGGCAGAAACTCAGCCAACAATACAAAGCCTGACAGGCTGGGGAAGCCAGAGGGAGCAGAGAAGTTGGGGTCCAACTCAGGTTACTCAGTGACCAGGGACTTGGTGTCCTGCACGCTGCCTGCCGCGTGGGCAGGTTCCTTCCCAGGCTGCATCTGTGGGCCAGCTATGCAGCTTGAAGTGGGGCAGTTTACTGCACAGAGGATGCCGACAGCTCGCCGCTGAGCATCTGTTTCAGGCCACACCCGTCTCCGGGTACTAGTAAATGAAATACATGCCTATCCTCAGGCAAGAGAGGCCGTCACAGAACCACACAGTGACCACATAGTATGATGGGCTTGAGGTGGGGAAGCAGTGGGGTGGTCATGGAGAACCCACCCTGACTTAGAGCAGGAGAGCCAGCCCATGAAAGGATTTGTCTGCGTCCTTTCCACCCTGAGCTCTGTCGCATCTGCTGATAATGACTTTCAGCCTCTCTGGAAAGGAAGAACTTGTGACCCGAAGAGAGAGCCAGAACCTCTCCCCAGAGGTCTTAAGTCTAGGCTCCGAGGCTAGGAGCTGCACCAGCTTAAAGTGTGATCACCTAGGCTTCCACGCAGGCCCGGGCCATCCTGTGTCCTGCTTTGGACAGGCCTTTCTCTCCAGTGCACTCTTGTATCACACACACACACTGACCCTGGTGCTGCCTGTCCCCCAACCCCCTGCTCAGGCCTCCTTCTATCCCAGCCCCACCCTGACTTTTGAGCCAAGAGGGAGAGCCTCAGCTATCTGGTTTGGCTTAGCAGCTGCAAAGGCAAAATCAAGCCAACTCTCAGAGTTTTCTGTGTTATCTGGGTTATACACAAGAAGAAAACAAGTTTCCTTATGCGTCTCCTTTGAGAGCCTCATGGCTCAGAGAGCTGATGAAGCCAAAATGAATCAAGTCCATGTCCTCCCATCTCTGGGGCCAAAGCTTTGCCAGTGCGGTACCTGCAGGCTGTCAAGTGGACAGGAAGTGGCCCTGCCCTAACCAGGATCCAAGCACACTTGCTACCTATACCCCCTCCTTCTGCCTCTCTGCCTCAGTGTCCCTTCTTTGCAGAGGAATATGGATTCTTCCTTTCTCTTCCTGCTCCCAAAATCTCATTCCTGGAGTTGGAAACCGTTGAGTGTAATCTCCCCCACTGAACAGATAGGGAAAGTTAGGTGCAGGCCTTGCTCAGAAGCACGCAAGTCAATGGAAGAAAACTGGGAACAAAAGCAGCTGGGAGGTTGCGCCAAGGCAGAGGGTTTGCTTTGTGTGCTCAAGGCCCTGAGCTGGATGCCAGCGGCTGTACCCGTGTTTCCCTACGCACAGCTGTCACAGCACGAGACAAGGCCAGCTACCATGCCAGTCCTCACCAGGCATGGAAAAACAATAGGAACACACACACACAGTCTCCACTCATTCTCCAGGCCTGTGGGCTGCAGGGAGGAAGGGGAACCCTGGACCCAGTCACAGAGCCTGCTGTATCAGCTCCCCTGTGCTCGGCCCACAGTCTGCCAGAGCTTCCGTAATGTACAAGAAGATGAAAACGCCATTCTCTCTACCCCATTCTACAGGCGAGGGGACTGAGGCCCAGAGAAGGTTAAAGGCTCTGAGGACCAATGGGCAGATCCAGAGCTAGAGCCCTCCCTCACTGGTGCTGCTGCACACGGCTCTCCTCAGCCTGGAGGCCAAGGCATGGTGGCCCTGGGTCTGAACTCTGAAAACACTAATCAATGCTGCTCTCACCTCCCAGGACTGGCCTCTACCGGGCCCTGGGACCCCGCTCTTTGTATAACTCACATGAATGTATTAAAGTATAATTTTGGAGAAACTGTGGCCTGCCAGCCTGCTTACTTTGGGTATCCCATAACCTCATACTGGAATCCTGACCCTGTTTCCCCACTCAGGGGCTTTTATTCCTTGTGAGGTATTGGGGGGGGAGGGGAATGAAGCTCTTAGACTGGCCCATCCCTGGCCAGCCTCCACTGTGGCTACTTCATACGGAACATCACCTATGCCCTACCCCAGCTCTAGAAAACAGTGGCTACAGCTCCTTCCCACCTGTCTGCAGCCATGTGCCCACTGCCTTTCTCTGTATCCACTCCCCATCTTAAAACCCGTGAAAGACCCCTGTGCCATCTCACCATCCCTCACTCTCAGAGGCAGGTCCCTTCCCCCACCCCCACCTCTCCCCCCCCCCCCATCTCCCCAGCCCACCCTACCTTGCCTTAGCTGAGATCTCCCAAGGCCTCCTTACAAGATCTCCATAACTTTAGACCTTTGTCCCTGAACTCCACGGCCCCTCACCTCACCCTCAGCCTCCCTAACTCCATCCAGGAAGCTTCCTCCTCCCTCTCAAGCTACTGTTCCCTAGCCACTCCACCTGCTCCTCCTTCTCCAGCTACCTCCAAGTGATGGATGTCTCATCTGTCCCTCCAGACTGCTTCTGTGGAGACATCCAGGCACCCTGCACTCCAGCCAGAGAGTTACATTGTCTCCTAGGGGCTAGAGAGTCCAGGCAGAATTTAGTCTGCAAGCAGTCAACTTCGGAGGGGGGAAGGAGGAGGAGGAGAGGGAGAGAGAGAGAGAGAGAGAGAGAGAGAGAGAGAGAGAGAGAGAGAGTTAGAGTTGAGGGAGGGAGAGGAGCTGCCTCACAGGTGGGCATGGGGAAGGTTGTCAAGACCGTCTCAGTGAGGGCGGCATCAGCTCAGCACACCAACACCTAGGCCCTTGCCCTCTGCAGCTGCTAGTCCTCCACCTCAGCCTGCTTTTTCAGCAGCCTTCCCCGACCTCCAAGCACCCTGGTCACATCTCCATAGCTGGAGTGGCCCCTGGGCCCCCCTCCCTCCCTGGATGGACACCCTTGCCTTCTCCTAAAGGTCCCTTTGAATTGTTTTTTTCTGCCTCCAGCCTCTTGCCCAGCCCCTGCTCCCAGCTCTCTTTCTCCAGAGGAGGACCTAAGCTCCCGTCTCATCATTAGGGATGGAAAAGCACACAGTGGGGGCTCAGGGCAGGCAGAGTTGGACTAGGCCATCGAATGGGCTGGGCTCAGCCCAGGGTCTGGGAGTCTCTCATCCCACAGGACCCCAGCAGGCCCCTGACCTTCCTTCCTGGCAAACAGCAGAGCCTATTCACCTGGTCTAGACCGTCAGTGAGACAGAAATTCCTGTTTTCAGGGAAACGTGGGCACAGCTGCCAACTAGGTCATCAGAGCATCAGGTTTACTAAGCTTTCAGCCAGTTCCAGGGAGAGGGAGGCTCTCATGTGCCCTGTCTGACAGAGGCCACCTGGAGTGTCATCTGCCACCCCCTTCAGCTGTCTCACCATCTCAGTCCACCCGATCCAGGGGCCTGGGTCAGCTGCCCCCTGCAAACAGCCCTGTCCTCCAGATAGCCTGCAGGACCTTGGGAGCGGATACCTGCTGCCCCCAGCCCCTTTCTGCTGTGGCCCACCATGTAGTGACCATTACTAAGCGTATCCAGCTTAGTCCACGCTGAGCAGTTGATGGACCTTATTCCTACAGTGTTTGAAGAGATTTCTTTTTTTTTTTTTTGATTTATTTATTTATTATATGTAAGTACACTGTAGCTGTCTTCAGACACTCCAGAAGAGGGCGCCAGATCTTGTTACGGATGGTTGTGAGCCACCATGTGGTTGCTGGGACTTGAACTCTGGACCTTCGGAAGAACAGTCGGGTGCTCTTACCCACTGAGCCATCTCACCAGCCCTTGAAGAGATTTCTATGGTGTCTTCAGATCCCAGAGCTGAGACCCAACCCCAGGATACTCCCACTCTGAAGCCAGTGACTATTTTCTTCTTATTATTGGTTTTTGCTGTGGTTGCTGTTTTGTTTTTATTATGTTTTATTTATTTGCATCTGGGCACGTGTGCATGGCAGTCAGAGTACAACCTGTGGGAACCGGTTCTCCCCTACCATTGTAATATGGAAGCTTGGATCAGGTCGTCAAGCTTGGCAGCAAATTCATTTAATTAATCACTGAGCATCTTGCCTGCTTCTTGTTCTTTGTTTTTTGACTCGGGGTATCCTGTAATCCAGGTTGGCCTTGAACAGATCATCTTCAGCTCCTGTCTCCACGCGTGTCCTACTCCACCCAGCAATGAGCAGCACAGCAGCCCTCGCATCTGACCCTCACAACCCCAGGGTCCCCCGTTCTTCCACCAGGAATGTCCCACGTATCCGACTCACCCACAAACTCCTGCTACCATTGTCTGAATGGACTACCTCATCTGAGGAGAAGGCCTGGGTCGCTTCCTCCTGTTGTCTGTATCCCTGTGGGATCCTCACACCTAAGCACTGAGCATCTGTCTGGTCCACCATCAGATTGAGAGCTGCGGGGGGGGGGGGGGGGATGGAGAAAATTCCTACCCAGAGTCCTCTGTGTGTCTCTAGGGACTGTGAGCTCAGAAAAGATTTCCAGAATTAATGGACCCTGCCCTCCAGGACTTAGGAACTCTTGGGCTTCTGACTAGTCTTCAGACAGACCCAGGGGATCCAGAGAGGGCAGGGGACAGCAAAGCATGGACTGTCCAGAGCACATAAGTGCACTCTCTGGCTAGCCTCTGCTTGTCCTGCTCCCCTTGCCTGGAGGCCTCTGTCTTATCTGTGACCTTCTACTCTCTACTCTCCCCATCTTCTCATCCTGTCTCCCCCGACCCCCACTAGCATCTCCATCTCCCTAGGAACAGTTGTGCTGAGAACAGGAGGGCCAGGGGGAAGGAGGGGAGGCCTGAGCTGTTTATAGGAACTGGAGTGGCTCCCTCCATCAGCTCTGTTTGGAGCACAGACCAAGCATAATAAACAGCTTGGCTCCTCCCCAGCTGCGCTTTCCCTGAACTTGGCCATCCCAACTTCAAGCCTCTCTCTCTCTTCTCTCTCTCTCTCTCTCTCTCTCTCTCTCTCTCTCTCTCTCTCTCTCTCTCTCTCTCTCTCTCTCTCTCTCTCTCTCTCTCTCTCTCGACAGCTGGGTCTCATGACCCAGCTCCCACCCCACCCCACACAACTCCGACCTCCACCTCCCATCAGGCTGGCGTGGAGAGAATTCTGTCTGTAAAATCAAACTCAGATCCGGGGAGGGGGGGGACACCTCTGCTCTTGGGGCCACCTTTGCTTTGGAGGGGGAGGGCAAACTGCCCCGTTGTGTCTCCACTTCTCCATCTGTATCATGGGCTCAATCATAAACATGCTTATTTGTAATGTGTGAATCCTTGAACATACTCGAGGTCCTGGGTGCTGGGT
The DNA here is from genome assembly GCF_978045245.1 of Mus caroli. Classification (NCBI taxonomy): domain Eukaryota; kingdom Metazoa; phylum Chordata; class Mammalia; order Rodentia; family Muridae; genus Mus; species Mus caroli. Next base: position 47,947,978 of record NW_028227263.1, on the reverse strand, counting down.
CTGTGAGAACCCTGGGGACTGTTAAAAAAAAAACCTCTGCTGTGGGAGGGGAGACTCAGGCTGGAGCACAGGCCAGGAAGCTGTCCATAGTGAGGGAGGTTTTATGCTCTGAGAGTTTGTTTGCAGCTAGGCACAGGACTCACAGCTGGAGCAGCGAGGGGCTTGGAAGGCCTCTGAGCTGCCTACAGGGACAGCAGGGTGTCAGCTTGAGCAGAGAGGTCCAAGGGAGAGCCCCATCTGGCTGCAGGAGAGCCAGTGGGGTTTCATCTGTGAGCTCTCTGGTCTTTCAGCATCACTCAGCATTCTGGAATCTTCTCCCAGCAGGAGAGCCTTCTCCAACTTACCCAGCTCCACCTTCCCAAACTGTGGAGGCCGTCCTGGGATTCTGTCATGTGTCCACCCCACCTTCCCTAAAACACCCTACAAAGTAGAAGATTCAGTGAAACTCACGGAGCAGCGGCAGCACAGGCAGCACGTGCTTTGGAATGAGTTAGAGAATAAATGGGGGCGTAAAGGAAAGTGTGGATCAAAGAAAAGGAGCCAGCGACCAGACCACTAAAGCTGGAGCTGGGAGGACTCCCAGGCCTTCTTTTTAAAAAAATAGTCTCCTTCTCCCACCTTCCCCCCTCTCCTTTCCCTCCCCTCCCCCCTCTTTCTCTACCTCTACCTCTCTCCCTTTCCCTCTCTTTCTCTCCCTCCCTCCTTCCTCTCCTTCTTTCTTTCCCTCTCCCTTCCCCTCCCCTCCCCCTCTCCCTCCTCCCTCCCTCTTCTCCTTCCCCTCCCCTCCTTCCCTTCCTCTCCCCTCCCCTCCCCCTCCCCTCTCCCATATACACATTAAGAACAATGACAAATTGTGCTGAGCTAAGACAGGAGAGTCAGGGAAACAGGAAGTGGGACCCAGGGGAATTCTCTCTGAGGACCTGCTGGGGGCTGAGGGATGGAGGAGAACTAATCTGAGATGATAATCTCTGGATGATATCCCCTCAGATTTACCTAAACACATTCAGAGGGCAGAGCCTGAGCTGTGGACTCAGGCGAGGCCAGCCCTGCACAGAAGGCAGTGGCCTCCCAGATGCTCTCTTCCCTGCCCCCAGAGTTCTTGGATTCTGGTTCTGGAATCATGAAGAAAACCAGAGGTGGGGAGGGGTCTGGGGGTTGTGTTCCAGGTCTCAAGCACTGCGCTGTGGGCATGAGGCGCCTGATTCCAAAGGCCCCTCGTGTTCAGAAATAATTCTCATTAGTTTGCTAGAGAACGAATGGTTTCAGCTTCTGGTCTCTCTGCATTGTTCATGTCAGCCCGTCCTGCCATCTTCCCCAACCCTATCCCATCCTTCTGTCAGGGCTGCCGCAAGCTTTCCCCAGGATTTAGTCTTTGCCGAAAGAAAGCAAACTGTGTGCAAACACAAATATGTGTAAGTTAGAGATCTTCTCTTGTTGCTTTATCAAAAACATAGGACTATAGACTGCATAGTCTCCTGTACCTTAAAAAACACTCAACCATATTTCAAAGAAATTCCCTCAAATAAACAGATGTACTTCTGTTCGTTTTTTGGAGTTCATGATACTTCAGTGTTAATGTTCTCGATGTATTTAGCCATTCATGATGGATGGACATTGCTTTCCCTTTTTACATGTTTTTTGGAGAATTTCACACATGGATATGATGGCTACATGATGTCTCCACTCTTTCCCTGCCTCCAGCTTCTCCCATCTCCCCCAGTTTGCCCTCAAATTTGTGATTATTTGCTTCTGTGATTATTATTGCTATGTATATGCATGGATGTATACATATACACACACATATATATTCATAAATACAACCTATCGAGTCTAGTTTGTGTTGCTCATCTGCGTATTCATTTATGGCTGGCCACTTGGGATTGGATAACCCATCTGGGGCCTCCTCCCTGGAGAAGGGAGGTTCTCCCTCTCTTAGCAGCCATTGATTATAGTTCTTCATGTAGGAGTGGCACCGTGAAAGATTTCCTACATACACACTGGAATGTCAGCTGGTGTTGTCCTTGTGCAGGTCTTGGTTAGGTGACAGTATTGTTAAGAAGTCATGGATACACTTACCTAGCAGGAGAGATACCATGGTTGTGAAGGTGATTTTCTCAGGGCAAAGCTTACCCATTGTGTTTCAGATGTCCTGACTCCTGAAATTTCCCGAAGTGGGGGAGAGTTGACTGCATAATTTGTGGTAATGAGGAACTAGGTTCACACTTTCCCCTGCTAATGAAGATGATTGACATTGGTGATGATGGTGGTGGTGGTGGTGGTGGTGGTGGTGATAATTCATGGATACAGCTCCTACCATACATACACTAACCTATAAACACTCTGGTCCTCTGGCTCTTGCCATCTTTCTTTCCTCTTCTTCCTCAGTGTTCCCTAAGCCTTAGGTGTGGGGGTTGTGCGGTAGATGTTATCAACCAGGGTGGGCCAAAGCCCTCAGGCTCTATGTCTCTGGAAGCTTTCTCAGACACAACCCAATGTGTACTTCTTAATTCAACCAATTTAACAATCAAAAGCCATCGATACAGATAGACAGAAGATAGGCATCAGATGATAGGTTAAAAAAATAAATAATATATTCTAAATCCCTGTTGATTTAGAATTTTACAGAATGTTATGTATGTTTGTTTTGCCTGCATGTATGTCTGTGTACCACATGTGTGCCTGGTGCCTAAGGAAGACCGAAGAGTCAGATCCTCTGGAAAAGGTGTTTATAGTCAGTGATGAGCCATCATGGAGGTGCTGGGAACTGAACCCAGGACCCCTGGAAGAGCAGCCTGTGCTCTTAACTGCTGATCCATCTCTCCAGCTCCTGATGTAGAGTTTTTCCCATTCAGTTATTTATTTATTCACTTTACATCCTGATCGAAGGGCCCCCTCTCCTCCCAGTTTCCCCCTTCAAGTGTTCCCTTCCCTACCTGTTTCCCTTCCCTTCCCCTGAAACCTCAAGTCCCTGCAGCATTAAGTATATCCTCTCCCACTGAGACCAGACAAGGCAGCCCAGTTAGGCCCAAACTCAAGAGATCACCTGCCACTGCCTCCCAAGTGCTGGGCTTAAAGACATGTGCCACCACACCGTGTGCCATACCGGGCTCTCCTGTGCTTCTTTACATTTAAGTTTTTTTTTTTAAATTTAAGATATATTACTGTGTATGTGTATGTGTGTGTGTATGTATGTATGTATGTATGTATGTATGTACAAGTGTATGCATGCTGTGGCACACATATGGAGTCCAGATGACAACCATCAGGGTTCGGTTGGTTCTCTCCTTCCACTGAAGGTTCTGGAGATGGAACTCGGGTGGTCCAGCATGCATAGCAAGCAGCTTACCCGCTGAACTGCCTCTGAGTAACCTGACATAGACCTCTACTTATGAGCTGGACAGATATCAAATTCTATTTGCTTTCAGATGAATTTATTGAATTTTACAGGTCACTCTTTCAAACAATTGTGTTCTAATATGTATTCGGGATCTGTCTGAATTCTGGTCTGTCTCACTGACCTGTTCCTATGCCGGATCCCTGGTGACAGGTTTTAGTTTGGTTTGATACCTGCAAGACAAGTCAAGTCCTCTTGCTGGTGTTATCTCCAGCCGCTCTGGGAGGTCCGTGGGAATCTCTTTCTCCATAGAAGCCTGGCGGCCATAGCTCTTCATGCACAGCTGTCATAGAAACTGCCTTGGCATGGGTATGTGGTGAGGTCTGCTCTTGCTCCTATCTTCCTTTTATTGTTGGTTTGTTGTTTGTTTTGAGGCAGGGACTCTTGTATCCCAGGCTAGCCTTAAGCACTCTGTACCTATCCTAGCTGAGGGTGATCGTAAAACCCCAGTCTGTCTGCCTCCAACTTCCCACACTCTAGGATTCAGACATTGCTACCCATGGATCACGCACAACTTTCTTTGAGTTGGTGCTCCCTGGTTCAATTTACTTCTTAATAGTTAATTAATTTGTGTTATAAATGAGTTAGTAAACATTTATAAATTTATAAACATTATAAATGTTCATGTCTACATGTTTATTGTCAAAAATCAGAAAAGTGTTGATTTTTATATTTATCTTATATTCAAGAATTTTGTTGTTTGACTTTTTAATTTTATAATTATTTTTGTCATTTATTTCTTTGCTAGAAGCTCCTGAGTTTCCCTGTGCAGAGCCATTTAGTTGCCTGTTTGACCATCTGACACCCTCCCCAGGTGGCACCCACTCCCATCCTCTCCTCTCCTCACCTCTCCCAGCTGGCACCACGGGTTTTCTTTTTCCGCTCCTCTTCCCAAGGCCTCCATCTCCTTGATTTGTAGGAAGAGGAACTGGGGTCCACTCTCTAGGCTAAAGATTGAATGCCGATGGTCTTTGGGTCAAACTTAGCCTTCAGTCATGCTTGATTTGGCCCACACAAGCACTGATACAGTTTTGATTAGTTTACAATATTTAAAAGCTGGAGTAGTTGTTACACATGGGAGCATATGGAAATCTGGGCTTGTCTCTGTGAGGTCCGTGTTTACATACCCGGACAATTCGAGAACTAACGGCTGACAAGTATCTTCCCCTGTCGTTCTCTATCAGTGTTTTACTGCTAGGAAGAGACGCCATGACCATGGTTTTCTTTTTTTTTTATTGGGTATTTATTTCATTTACATTTCCAATGCTATCCCAAAAGTTCCCCCCACGCCCCCCCCCACTCCCACTTCTTGGCCCTGGCGTTCCCCTGTACTGAGGCATATAAAGTTTGCACGACCAATGGGCCTCTCTTTCCACTGATGACTGACTAGGCCATCTTCTGATTCATATACAGCTAGAGACACCTAAACATGATAAAAGCAATCTACAGCAAACCAGTAGCCAACATCAAAGTAAATGGTGAGAAGCTGGAAGCAATCCCACTAAAATTAGGGACTAGACAAGGCTGCCCACTTTCTCCCTACCTATTCAACATTGTACTTGAAGTCCTAGCCAGAGCAATTCGACAACAAAAGGAGATCAAGGGGATACAAATTGGAAAGGAAGAAGGTCAAAATATCACTTTTTGCAGATGATATGATAGTATATATAAGTGACCCTAAAAATTCCACCAGAGAACTCCTAAGCCTGATAAACAGCTTCACTAAAGTAGCTGGATATAAAATTAACTCAAACAAGTCAATGGCCTTTCTGTACACAAAGGATAAACAGGCTGAGAAAGAAATTAGGGAAACAACACCCTTCTCAATAATAATATAAAATACCTTGGCATGACTCTAACTAAGGAAGTGAAAGATCTGTATGATAAGAACTTCAAGTCTCTGAAGAAAGAAATTAAAGAAGATCTCAGAAGATGGAAAGATCTCCCATGCTCATGGATTGGCAGGATCAATATAGTAAAAATGGCTATCTTGCCAAAAGCAATCTACAGATTCAATGCAATCCCCATCAAAATTCCAACTCAATTCTTCAACGAATTAGAAAGGGCAATCTGCAAATTCATCTGGAATAACAAAAAACCTAGGATAGCAAAAACTCTTCTCAAGGATAAAAGAACCTCTGGTGGAATCACCATGCCTGACCTAAAGCTGTACTACACAGAAATTGTGATAAAAACTGCATGGTACTGGTATAGTGACAGACAAGTAGACCAATGGAATAGAATTGAAGACCCAGAAATGAACCCACACACCTATGGTCACTTGATCTTTGACAAGGGAGCTAAAACCATCCAGTGGAAAAAAGACAGCATTTTCAACAAATGGTGCTGGCACAACTGGCGGACCATGTAGAAGAATGCAAATTGATCATTCCTATCTCCTTGTACTAAGGTCAAATCTAAGTGGATCAAGGAACTCCACATAAAACCAGAGACACTGAAACTTATAGAGGAGAAAGTAGGGAAAAGCTTCAAAGATATAGGTACAGGGGAAAAATTCCTGAATAGAACAGCAATGGCCTGTGCTGTAAGACTGAGAATTGACAAATGGGACCTCATAAAATTGCAAAGCTTCTGCAAGACAAAAGACACTGTCAAAAAGACAAAAAGGCCACCAACAGATTGGGAAAGGATCTTTACCTATCCTAAATCAGATAGGGGACTAATATCCAATATATATAAAGAACTCAAGAAGGTAGACTCCAGAAAATCAAATAACCCCATTAAAAAAATGGGGCTCAGAGCTAAACAAAGAATTCTCACCTGAGGAATACTGAATGGCTGAGAAGCACCTGAAAAAATGTTCAACATCCTTAATCATCAAGGAAATGCAAATCAAAACAACCCTGAGATTCCACCTCACACCAGTCAGAATGGCTAAGATCAAAAATTCAGGTGACAGCAGATGCTGGCGAGGATGTGGAGAAAGAGGAACACTCCTCCATTGTTGGTGGGATTGCAAGCTTGTACAACCACTCTGGAAATCAGTCTGGCGGTTCCTTAGAAAATTGGATATAGTACTACCGGAGGATCCCACAATACCTCTCCTGGGCATATATCCAGAAGATGTTCCAACCGGTAAGAAGGACACATGCTCCACTATGTTCATAGCAGCCTTATTTATAATAGCCAGAAGCTGGAAAGAACTCAGATGCCCCTCAACAGAGGAATGGATACAGAAAATGTGGTACATTTACACAATGGAGTACTACTCAGCTATTAAAAAGAATGAAATTATGAAATTCCTAGGCAAATGGATGGACCTGGAGGGCATCATCCTGAGTGAGGTAACCCAATCACAAAAGAACTCATACAATATGTACTCACTGATAAGTGGATATTAGCCCAGAAACTTAGGATACCCAAGATATAAGATACAATTTGCTAAACGCATGAAACTCAAGAAGAACGAAGACCAAAGTGTGGACACTTTGTCCCTTCTTAGAATTGGGAACAAAACACCCATGGAAGGAGTTACAGAGACAAAGTTTGGAGTTGAGACAAAAGGATGGACCATCTAGAGACTACCATATCCGAGGATCCATCCCATAATCAGCCTCCAAACACTGACATCATTGCATACACTAGCAAGATTTTGCTGAAAGGACCCTGATATAGTTGTCTCTTGTGAGACAATGCCGGGGCCTAGCAAACACAGAAGTGGATGCTCACAGTCAGCTATTGGGTGGATCACAGGGCCCCCAATGGAGGAGCTAGAGAAAGTACCCAAGGAGCTAAAGGGATCTGCAATCCTATAGGTGGACCATGGTTTTCTTATAAAGGAGAACAAAATAGAGACAGACAGCTTATAGCTGAGAGAGTTAGGCCATTGTCATCATAGCAGGAATCATGGCGACACACAGGCAGACATGCTAGTGGACAGGTAGCTGAGAGTTCTATATCTGGATAGGCAGGCAACAGGAACAGCAAGTGAGCCACTGGGCCTGACTTGAGTTTGAGACCTCAAAGCCCACCCACACCCCCAGTGATGCACTTCCTCCTACAATCCACACTATTCCAACAAGGTCACAACTCCCACTGCAGATGAGCCCATGGAGGCCATTTTCATTCAAACCACCACAACCATGTTTATTCTTATCTTGGTTTGAATACATGTTTATTCTTATTTTGGTTTGGTTTGGTTTTGTTAAAGAATACAAAGAAAACAATTACCTTTTGTTGCTTTAATTTATTTATTAATATATTTAGGTGTGTGTGTGTGTGTGTGTGTGTGTGGTGGGGGTATGGGGTGTGTGTGTGTGAGATGTGTGTGTGTGTAGTGTGTGTAGTGTGTGTGGTGTGTGTGTGTAGTGTGTGTGTGTGGTGTGTGTGTGTAGTGTGTGTGTGGTGTGTGTGTGAGATGTGTGTGTGTGTGAGATGTGTGTGTGTGTGAGATGTGTGTGTGTGGTGTGTGTGGTGTGTGTGGTGTGTTTGTGGTGTGTGTGTGTGTATAGTGTGTGTGTAGTGTGTGTGTGTGGTGTGTGGTGTGTGTGTGTAGTGTGTGTAGTGTGTGTGGTGTGTGTGGTGTGTGTGTAGTGTGTGTGTGTGTGGTGTGGTGTGTGTGTGTAGTGTGTGTGTGTGTAGTGTGTGTGTGTGTGTGGTGTACATGCTTGGGGTGGATATGTATGGCACTTGTGGAGGTCAGAAGACAACTTTGTAGAACTGTTTCTCTCTTTTTGACTTTCAGTGGGCTCCAGAGAACAAGCTCAGGTCCCCAGGGGTGCGCGAAGCTCATGCCTTTACTCTCTGAACCATCTTACCAGCCCTCCACCATGTTTTCTAACACAGGGTCTCTCACTGAACCTGGAGCTGACTGATTCAGCTATGCTGGCTGGCCAGTGAGCCTCCTGACTCTGTCTCCCAGGGACACTACAAGCATACACTACAATAGCTGACTTAAAAAAAATGTGGTCTAGAGACATAAACTCAGGTCTCTGTGTAAGTTTAGCAAGCACTTTCAGCCATCTCCCAGGCTCTGATCTTTCTGTATAATGTGGATTCATAGTGATGTGTGCCAGGAGCTGTGAAATCGCACTTCCCACCTAGACTGTGACTTTCTCAAGGACAGGGCAGTCTGTCTTCTCCAATCCACAGCACATGACACAGAGCCTGTACCTGCTGTGGGTTCAGAAGCGTCCCTTCTTCCCTTCCACACCATGCACAGGTATTTAAAAGATGTGAGCCCACCAGTCAATACGCACCCTGGACCTGACTGTGCCCTGTCCCCTTGGCAGTTGGCAAAGCCTGTAGACAGACAGACCGCTTTCCAAAGTAAGTTTTTTTGACTCCTCATAAAAGAGACATAAGATTCTATAGCGAACCAGTTCTGCTGAATACAGTTGTCAAAATGTTGTTTTTCCTTAAACCACACTGAGATTTCACAAGCACTCGTTAGCATATTACAAAACACGGCAGGTGTTCCGACATGTGCCTTCCAGGCCCTGATGAATGAAAGATGTCTTCAGAGACACACAGCAGCTCTGACACGGCTCAGAGAAGCCTGATTTCTGCCTGTGGCAGGAGCTGGTGACACTGTGGGATTGTGGCCGGCTTTCCAGAAGGAAGAACAGTTAGATGCCAAGGAGAGACTCATGGTGAGAGGAAAGGCCTAGGGCTTGGCTTGGAGTTTGTTTTCCCCTCAGGCAAGTTCTTCCCCCTGGACAACCATGGACCTCTCAGATCATGCTTCTTCCTTCAGAAGTGTGAATAACAGCAATGACAACACCTGGAGCCACAGGCACAGGGAAACAGCCCATCAAAGTCATCCCCACAGGGAAACACAGCCCGACAGAGTCATCCCCACAGGGAAACACAGCCCGACAGAATCATCCCCGTTTGAGCCAGGACTTGTGTTGGTCTGGAGGCCCCTTTGGTGATATGTTCAAGAATTTCAAAAATGTGTGTCTGCTTTGACCCAGCGATTCCATCTCTAGGAATTGGTCCTAAGGAAATAAAAAACTAGTCCAAAAAAAAAAAAGTGTGAGAATGTTTATAATAGCCAGTGAACATATCCAGGTTTTTTGGAGCCTGGTGTTTATATAATTTAGGAGGGTCCCTTTAACAAAAAGAATGCAAAATAAGAGTATAAAACTGTTAGCTCCTTCTCTGGCCACTGGAACCCCCTATGCAAGTGAGTGGGCTTTGATCGGCTTCCCATAAGTTCACTGCAAACATTACACTGTCAGCAGCCATTTGAAAGTAGAAGGAGCCTTAAAGAGCCAACAGTTGGGAGTTGACATAATGAGCTCTACGATAGCTGTCTAGATGGGAGAAAAATCGCCAGCTTCTCAACATGGGATGAACATGGAGTCTATTTGTTTACATGGGAAAATGACCAAAACACAAAGTATTAGTTTCCTCGTTGCTGGCACAGCCACCTGGCACAGCCACTTTAAGGAAGAAGAGATTTGTTTCTGCTCACACATTGAAGGCGTAATAATCTAGCATGGCCTCTCTCTCTTTGCCTGGAAGTTATGTCTCAACATGTAAGCTCTCAGCTGCTGCTCCAGCGCCATGCCTGCCTGCCTGCCTGCCTGCCTGCCTGCCTGCCTGCCTGCCTGCCTGCCTGCCTGCCTGCCTGCCTGCCTGTCTGCCTCCAGCGCCATGCCTGCCTGCCTGCCTGCCTGCCTGCCTGTCTGCCTCCAGCGCCATGCCTGCCTGCCTGCCTGCCTGCCTGCCTGCCTGCCTGCCTGCCTGCCTGCCTGCCTGCCTGTCTGCCTACCTGCTGCCATGCTCTCTAAGGTAAGAATGTGGACTGTGACCCTTCAGACTGTAAGCCCTAAATTAAACACTTTCTTTTCTAAGTTGCTCTGGTCATGCTGGTTATCACAGTCATAGAACAGTAAACAAAACACAGTGTGCACAAAGATCCCAGTTCTGGTCCCATCACTTATTAGTTATGAGTTGCAGAATATTAAATTAGGCTTTTTGCATCTCTTATGGTTTGATTGTAAAGTGTCCTCCACAGACTCCTATTTTGAATGCTGGGTCTCCAGTTGGCACCACTGTTTTGTGAGACTCTGACAGCTTGGGAGGTCGGGACCTGCTGGAGGTTGCTGGAGGTTGCTGGAGGTTGGTCCTTGGGAATATTTATCTAGGCCATTTCTAGTTTATCTCCTCTTTCTGGACCACTATGATGCGAACAGTTTCCACCCCGCACTAACCACCATGAACTGATTCCAGCCCTTCCGTGCCACAATGGGCTGCAGCCATGACCAAAATAAGTACCTTCTGCCCATAAGCTGCTTCTATCTGGCATCCAGTCACAGCTTTGCAAAAGGAATTTAGACCGTGTCTTGGAGTCATGGCTGTGCAGATCGTCAAAAGCAATTCCAAAGTCCAGCAGGACACAGCAGCCTATGACCTGTCATGCTATCCCCTCCAGCCCCAAGCAGGCCCTGGCCAGAAAGGAAGCCAGGCAAGAATCAGCTTTCTGGAAGAGAGTCTTTTCTGGGCCACAGTTCATCCCCACAAGCTCCAGTTAAGAAACTGGGGCCAGAACTTAGAGGATTCAGAGCTCAACCTGACTCCTCCCTGGGAAAGTCTACAGATGAAAGGCAGGTAGGAGCTTCCACTGGTGCACAGCAGAGGCTTCAGTGGATGTGGCCTCCTCATCTTTAGACCTTGAAGCTGGAGTGTTTCCTGTGTGTAACAGGGCACCAGCCCTGTCAGAAAGGGGCCTCCTACAGAGGGCTCCTCAGCAGGAGTGGAGGACGGTACAAGTGTCAGCCAGGTGCTATGTGACACAAGCCAGGGACTAACTGTAGCAGGTCCAAAAAGGGAGAAAGATGTCTGTCTCTTGAGAGCAGACCAGGGTTCTTGAAAGCACCACCCAAGCTGGGTGTGGTGGCACACACCTTTAATCCCAGCACTTGGGAGGCAGAGGCAGGCGGATGTCTGAGTTCCAGGACACCTTGGTCTATAGAGTGAGTTCCAGGACAGCCAGGACTGCACAGAGAAACCCTGTCTCGAAAAACCAAAAAAGAAAGAAAGAAAGAAAGAAAGAAAGAAAGAAAGAAAGAAAGAAAGAAAGAAAGAAAGAACAGAAAGAAAGCACCACCCAGAGAGGTCTCACTGCAGTTAACAGGGACCCCACATCCTTACATCCCAGATCCCTACCCAATCCTGAGACTGGAGCAAAGATGCAAAGCAGATAAGGGAGAGACAGCAGGGTGAGCCCTGTCCTCACTGGATGCCTCAGTGATGGCCTGGCTGAGTGCCACAACGGGACAAAAATTAAAAAAGAGTGACAAATGCCAATTCAGTTGTTTGGCTGAGGAATGGTTACAGATGGTAAATCTCACTCTAAATACTACTTCGGTTCCTGTGTGTGTGACCGGGACTCCTGGGTGCCAGGGTTACCGACACACGCCACCACACCCAGTGAATTGTTTACTTATGAACATTTAAGAGCTGTCTGTGTAATTTTGGATCATAGTCCTTTGTTAAATAAGTCTCTTGTAACCATTTTCTCCTAGAGATTTGGCTTGGGTTGTCTTGAAAACGTTTTTAACTTCTTTTAATTTTTTTAAAAATTTATGTTTGGTTTTAAAGCCCAACTGATCATCTTGATTATCCTCACATTTTGTTCTTATGAGCCAGTTTTAAAAAGGTTATCACAAGTAGTTCAGTATTGCCTTAGGAATTTCAATAAACTTGAGTCACCAAACAAACTTCTCCCTTGACTTTTGAAAGAATTTCAAGCTTGTGGAGGAAATGCAAGAATAATATAGCAAACCCCCGTGCAGCTTCCTCTGTAGTCACTGGTTCTTAGTGATTGTTAACATTTTGTCACGGACTCTCTCCCTATGTGTACATTCTTTCCTGACCCATTTGAAAGTGACACAAATAACGTCTCTAAAACTGAAGTGTGTATTTTCCAAAGGGGGAAAATCTTTTATATACTAGAGAAATTTAACATTGATTTAATGTAAACTCAATGTGGTGGTTTGGGTGAGAATGGCCCACAGTCTCATAGGTTTGAATACTTGGTCTTCAGTTAGTGGAAATGTTTGGGAAGGATTAGAAAGTGTGGCCTTATTAGGGGAGGTGTGTCTTGCTAGGGGTGTGCTTTATACTTTTAAAATCCCATGCCAGGCCCAGTATCTCTCTTTGCTGCCTGTGGATCCAGATATAAAGCTCTCAGCTACTACTTTAGCACCATGCCTGTCGGCTTCCAGATGATGATCATAAACTAACACTCTGAAACTGTAAGCAAGCCCCCAGTTAAGTGCTTTGTCTTAGAAGAAGTGCCTTGGTCATAGTGTCTTTTCACACAATAGAACAATAGCTGGGACACTAGCCCTCAAGCGAGAGCCAAATCTCACTAAGTGACCCCATTGCCTCTCCCTTATGCTCCCTTTCCATCCCTGGTAAAGTCTAAGGTCTCCTTTAACACAGGACAGTCTTCCACTCTTGCAAAGCCATTTATCACATTAAGCTTTAGATGGGTGTGCATTGGTCATCTTGTAGACAAGAGTTTAATTTAGTCTTGTCTGGGTCTTCACTGTCCAATCTGCTTCTTTGTTTTTTTTTTTAATTGGAAATCATTTTGTAAAAGAAAAACTAAATTGTTCTTTCTGCTCCAAGGCTCTCATAGAATAGAGAGCTCTAGAACATGGAAATTCACCCGCCAATAGCCGTCCTTACTCTAGCAGACACCAGCATTGGATTTAGTGCCGTTCTGAGATCCGCCTAGCTGCCAGTCCCCATGACTGCCCCTCTATCACCTGTGCTCTGACAGACCTCTGCTCAGGCTGGTTCACACTCCAGAGAAGCTACCAGAACCTGAAAACATTTATCTACACTTGCTAGTTTTTTGTAAAGATGATTTCAAAGATTCTTGGAGAAGACATGTCAGGGGGACATGGAGCCTCCATAGCCTCTTTGGTCACACAATGCTCTGAGAGCCCTCACTAGTCAACTGTTCAGAACCTCCTTCCTGGGCCTTTATGGAATCTTGGGTATTGTTGGTGGTGTTGGTCATTGGAGGTCAATGTAACCTTTAGTGTCTGTCCCCATCCTCGACGTCAAGTGGGGCCAGAAGTCCAGAAACTTTCCAGTGATTGGCTCTCAGTGGGGGTTACTAGAGGCCTTAGCCATCCTGGTTTTAGCACCCAAAGAACACTGTGTCACACCAAGGATCTACGAACAGAGATCATATATATGTTTCTTGTTCTATCTCAGCATGGCACAAGAGTAATGCACGTTTTCCTCAGGAAACTACATGAAGGCTCATCCCACCAGCTGGAAGATTTCACTCCTTATAACAACAACAACAAAAGAGAGAGACTGTTGATTGAGTTTTATTGAGTCCCCTTGAAAAGCTTTGAGATTGGATACATAACTGGTGATTCCAGCACTTGGGCAGTGTAGCAGGAAGATTTAAAATTCTAGGTTGTCGTTAGCTACATAGTGACTTCCAGGTATAGAAAAAAAATAATAAAGAACCAAATGGGGCCAAGGAGATGGATCAGTGGACAAAGTGCCTACTGTGCAATCATTGGGACCTGAGTTCAAATCCTCCATACTCATAGAAAAGCCAGGCATGTGGGCATGGGGGAGCCAGGCCAAGCCAGGCAGATCTCCTGGTCTCAGTGGCCAGGCAGTCTAGCTGAAGCAATGAGCTAGGCTAGGTTCAGTGAGTAAACCTGTCTCAGAAAATAAGGTCAGAGTGAGAGAGGAAGCTATTCAACGTTACCCTGTGGCCTCCATGCATGCAGACAAACATACATGCACACATATCATATACCATGTGCCCATATACACGTGAACACACACACACACACACTCACACACACACACACACACACACCAAGCCACCCACAATCCAGGCTGTGAGATCTACTCATCTGGGATGAGGGGGAGGAAGACCAACACTGTTGTTAGAAAGAGCTATGCCATGCTTCTGCCCCACCTACTCTGGCTTTGCATGTGTTTGGGGAGGGAGAGGCTAAAATGAGGAGATTTGATGGAAAATAAGAGTGAATGGGAGATCCTAGTTGGTTTTTTTTTTAAGATTTTATTTATGTATGTGAATACATTGACTCTGTCTTCAGACAGCAGAAGAGGCATTGGATCCCATTACAGATGGCTGTGAGCCAGATGTTGTTGCTGGGACTTGAACTCAGGACATCTGGAAAACAGTTAATGTTCCTAACCACTGAGCCATCTCTCCAGCCCCCTCCCACTAGTTGATTTTTATCTTCTCTCACAGTGGGAGGGGAGGGGAGGGGAGGGGAGGGGAGGGGAGGGGAGGGGAGGGGAGGGGAGGGGAGAGGAGAGGAGAGGAGAGGAGAGGAGAGGAGAGGAGAGGAGAGGAGAGGAGAGGAGAGGAGAGGAGAGGAGAGGAGAGGAGAGGAGAGGAGAGGAGAGGAGAGAAGAGAAGAGAAGAGAAGAGAAGAGAAGAGAAGAGAAGAGAAGAGAAGAGAAGAGAAGAGAAGAGAAGAGAAGAGAAGAGAAGAGAAGAGAAAAGTCATCTTTTTCTTTGGAATTTCTGATATTCTGGCTTATCCTATTATGGTTTTACCCACAGCCATATCATACCTGTAAGACCCAGTGCCACAGGCTAGTGAGATGGCTCAGTGGGTACTTGCTGCCAAAACTCATGACTTGTGAGCTGAGACCCACACGGTAGAAGGAAAGAAGTTATTCTCTGACCTACACACACAGCTGTACATAAATTAAAACGTAGTAACAATTTTTCAGATTATAAAAAGATCCAATCTCACCAGACCTTCACATATTTTTGTACAGTTCACTTCTATGCTACAAGGGTGTCAACTGACCTATGTTGATGCAGATAGCAGGGGCAGTCTGCTCAGCATCTTCAGTAAGAGGCAGAACTGCAAACGGGGAAGCACCTCAAATCAGGGATCAGAACTGAGGTGTCAGTGTGTGCCTATAATCACAGCGCTTGGGAAATGGAGGCAGGAATTCAAAGCCAGCATTGGCTGGCTGGCTACATAGCCAGTCTGAGGCCAGCCTGCAGAATCTATGTGGCATCTTGTCTCAAAAAGACAAACCAAGCGGGGTCTGGAGATATAGATCAGAGGTAAAGAGTACACACCCTTCTTACAGAGGACCTGAATTTAGTTCCTAGAACCCATATCAGGCAGCTTACAACTACCTGTAGCTGCAGTTTCAGGGGCCTCCATGAGACCTGCACTCACTTATACATACTCAACACACATAGTTAAATAAGTAACCTAGATGGCTCAGTGAGCAAAGGTGTTTGCCACAAGGTCCAGAACCTGAATTCGAGCCCCAGGTCCTACATTCAGAAAGAGAGAAGCGACTCCTGCTAGTTGTCCTCTAACCTCCATATGTGTGCTCTGGCATACAGACCCACACACACAGTAAACAAACAAACAAACAAACAAACAAACAAACAAACAAACGAATGAATGAATGTAAAAAAATAGTATTTTAAAGTAAAGCAACCACATACCAACCAGTAATCAAGCTGCCCATTTGGAGGCAGGGTCTCTAGTCACCCTAGTTGGCCTTGAACTGGCTGTGTGCCTAAAGATGATATGGATTTTCCAATTTTCCTTCCAATATTTCCAAGTACTGAGATTACTGTGTGGGTACCACTATCCCAGATTTATGGGGTGCTGAGGACCAAACCCAAGGCTTTGTGCATGCTATACTGTACCAACCCTAGGCTACCATTTCTTCCTTATCTTGTCTCCCAGCTCATGCTCATAAGGGGTCTAGCCTGTGCCTCTCAACTGGGACTGCACTCAGGTGATTCTGCCTGGCCTCACTCTGGTCTATTTTATGTAATAGAATCCTTTTCCCACACCCCTGCCATGGTCCCCCATTCCACAGCACCCACTGCCACATGATTGCCCGGTTGAATGTGCCCTTAAGTACCCCAGCAGTGTGCCTCAGCACCTCTGGTCCCACTACTACAAAATCTACACCCCGGCCGCCCATGGGCTGCTCACACGATCTCCAGCTTTTTCCATGTCTCCCGTTCTCAGTGTTGCCTGTCTCAGCTTGCATGGCCATCCACAGTCAGCATCAACACAGCCTGTGTCTGGATGACTTCTGCCAGCTTTTCCTGAGTGCCTGCTGTGGGCTGGCTCTGCTCTGAGGCCAAAGACAGACTTTCAACAGTGGCTCCAGGTTCTCCACTATGTCAAGGAGATGGTTGAATACAGGAACGGAGCTACAATGGCTGGATGCAAATGTGGAGAAAGCAACATATTTGCAACAGAAAAAGAAACTGTCTTGAGTGGCTAGCTACAGTAACAAAATAACAGAAACTAGTCAGCTCCTAACACTGAAGGCTGAAAATTGGCAATCAGGCTTTGCACCCTCTGAGTATTAGGAAGGGATCTATTTCTGTCTTCCTGGTTCTGATAGTCTAACTTGTGGTAAAATAACTCCAGTCTACACATGGCTTTCTGATATATGTGTCTTCTGCCCACATTTAAAAAATGCACTGGGCACCTTAACCAGTGCCCATCTGCAATGACCCTGTTTCTGGGGTTAGGCCTACAACAAATGAAATTGAGGGGACGAGTGGGACTCACCTTCTGACAGACAGGCCCTGACCCAGAAGACAGGCAAGAAGGGGAGGGATAGCACTTGACTTCTGCTGATGTCCTGGCCAAGCTGGGACCAGGTGAAAGCTGAACCTCAGGCAGGTAGCCAGGGCTGCTGGATCGCACAGGTGATACAGGTACTGGGCTCTGAGGAGGTGGGAGTGGGCCCAGGTGGGATGGGAAATGAGGAAGAGTGGAGGTAGTCAGCCTCACGTGAGAGAGAGGAAAGGAATAGACTGTAATGGCATCCAACACCAGACTCTGCCTGATACATTAATTTCTTGGGATATACTTGATTCTCCTCAACATTTATTTGGGAGGATGTGTGTGCAACTTCATTTTGTGCATGTGGGTGCGTGTGTTAGTAGAGACGTCTAAAAGTCATGCTCTTGTATATTTCTCAAGTTGTGTTTGAGACAGTCTCTGGTAGGCCTGAGACTCATTCAGTCTAGGCTGGCTGGTCAGTGAGCCTCAGGGATCCAACTGCCTGTCTCTGCCCCCGGCAGCTCAGGGGCTAGAAGTGCATGCCATCACACCTGGCTTTTTGATGTGGGGTTTTTGACGTGGTATCTGAAGACCCTCATGTTTGCACAGCAAGCACTTTACTAACTGAGATGTCTCCTCAGCCCCGCATAAACATTTCTATATGGTAGAGATTACTATCCCTTTGTACTAGTTGAGGGCACCTTAGCACCTTGAGTGCTGCGGACTGATCAAGATCCCACAGCCAACAGCGCGTGGAGCGAGGTTTGAACTCATGAAGTCTGACAGCAAAGCCCGTGAGTGTCCCACTCTGAGCACTTCTTCCTCAGCACCTCACCTTCATGCTCAGCTGAGCTCCAGCGATCCTCTCGGACCAACTCATTGACAACGCTTCTGTATGGCTCCCTCAGCTTATGTTGGGTCTAAGCTGCCGCAGGAGTGAACAATTCACTGTCTCAGGCTCAGCCCACAATGCTGGCGTTCTGCCCTTACTGTGTGCTGAGGGTTTTCAAAGCTGCTTCAGTCCTCTTTGGTATTGTGGGAATGAGGTTGGGTAGGCAACATAGCCCAGATGTCTACAGACCCTCATCAAGAGGAGACTAGAATCGGCAGGTCCATTCCCAGCTTCTAGTGTGTGGGGATGATTCTGGAAAGCATTCTGGGGCTTTCTCGGGTGGTGGAGGAACACAGCTCCCTTGTCCACTGTCCACAGTAAAGAGTGGTAAAATGCACCGTGGTATCAGCTTCTTCCTTCCTTGTCCCTGTCCCCTCTCTTGCCTTTCTTACTCTTGCCTCAAAGCAACTAGTTGCACAAAGCTCTTGTTTCGTGGATGGGGACATTGTTTGATTGTTTGTTTGATATTGGCATAGGATCAAATACAGCCCAGACTTTCTTGAAGCTGTGACTTGGCCTCAGGTTTGTTACCTACCCTCAGCTGGGCCTAGAAGTGTGACATAGACTGGAGTAGAAGATGCTTAAGAGGCTACATCTTCTATGTAGCTAAGGGTGACCTTGAACCGCTGATGCTCCTGTCTCCACCTTCTCAATACTGGGATGACAGGCATGAGCCACCACATCCAGTTTATGAAGTGCTGGAGAGAGAACCCAGGGCTTCCTGCATTTAGGTGAGCAGATTCACACTGAGCCACACCAGACTCACATTGTGCTTTTGTGGGAAGGCAAACAATAACAATATTGGATGAGGGTCCTTCCTCCTAGTCTGTTCTTGCTGCTGAATCAAGAGGGATTCCCCAGGGGACTGCCAGAAGCCCTAACACCCAACAGGACAGCCTCTGCCTCTTAAGCATCTTCTATTCCAGTCTACGTCACACTTCTAGGCCCAGCTGAGGGTGGGTAACAAACCTGAGCCCAGGTCACAGCTCCCCAAGACCCTTAGCAGGAAGGCTGTGATTCTCCTAGACCCCCAGAGGCCCAGAGGAACAACCTGCCCTAGGAGAAGAGGTTATGAGGGGACCTGAGGACAGCCTCCTTATTATCTCTACAGCAGTACAGACCCCAAAACAATCCTAAAGGTTCTGAGGAACCAGGTCTTGCCAAGCCGCTCCCCTGCCTCAGACATGTGGCCAGGCGATGCTGGCAGACCAGGCAGGGAGATGGACAGTTCTGGCTCTGAGCATAAATTCTGCCTGTAGTTCATAGGCAGGCACAGCAGGCACAGCAGGCAAAGCAGGCACAGCCCCTCTGGAGGGGAGACCTGGAGTGAAAAAGTCCTACAGAGCATCCACAGCACAGAGCCCAGTTGAGAGTCCCGTTGGCTCTGCCCTCTCAGGCCGAGTTCTTCTGTGTATCAGCACTTGCTCACCTGTGGAGTGGGGATGAGGATGTCTGTGTGCCTAACACACAGTGGACCTCATTACTTCCCTCCCATCATCCCCTTCTTCCATTCTCCCATGTATTTTATTCACATCAGAGCCCCCACCCCACAGACTCATAGACACCCCTCCCGGCAGCTCCAGTCTTAGGAGGTTTGTAGTTAGACTGGCTGCTTTTTAAAGCCTTCTGAGGATGGCATGGCCGTCTAAGAAGATAAAGGTCAAGGGTAACGATTTGAGTCTGCTCCCCAGAACCCACCTAGTGGAAGGAAGGGGTCTTCTGAATTACACACTCAAGACCCTGAGGTCCATCCCATAAGATAAGTGAATAAACATGTTTGAAATGGTTTTCATTTGTTTACCTGAGACAGGCTCTCACTATGTAGCCTTGGCGTCCTGGAACTCACTGTGTAGACCAGGTTACCCTCTAACTCAGAGCTTCACTTGCCCCTGCCCCCCAAGTGCTGGGATGAAAGACATCCCACAGCAGGCCTTGTTTATGATTTTAAAAAAGCATTGAGGAGGAAACAGGCAGTGCAGAATCAGGTCCCAGCTCCAGGCTTTTCATATCTAAATCTTGGTCCCCTCTCACCTACCAGGAAGCCATCTCTACTGTTCTCCACACATTAGGGTTGGCTCCCTGTACATCCTGAGACTGACATCGCTGCCTGCACTAACAGATGGGGAGACAAGCTCTGTGCTCTTAAGGCAATGAGAGGTGGATAGCCAGAGGACTTAGCCAGTCACTCTAGGAGGAGGCTGCCCTTCGTGTCTCTGTCACCACAGACACATCACACCCTGCCCTCATGGATTCAGAGTAAATGTTGGTAGAGAGCTGCTGAACCTTATCTAGCCGGGCCTTCTGGATGCTCATGTGTGTGACCAGAACAGAAGGGAGGGCTGAAGTCAAAGCCATGTCTGAGTATGGGGCCAACCACATCCCTGGAAACCAGGACCTTTCTTCTTCTTATGCAAGAAGTCAAAGCCTTTGGCAGCAGCTAAGGCCTGCTGGCACCAGGTCCCAAAAGGGTCATTGTTTGGCAAAAACAGGAAGCCACCGAAGAGGAAGTGTGACCTCACCTTAGTGAACCCCTGAAGAATGGCCCCCGAAAAACTGGAGGACGTGCAAGCAGGCACTGCCAAGTGGCAGCTGTCCTGCCCCCCCCCCGCCTGCCCGCACCCCAGTTTAGAACTGGACCCATCTCAACCCTGGGGGCCTAGGACAATAGACAGGACTAGGACCCTAGGGCTACATTCTAGTCCTGTATGACCTTGAGCAGGTCACCAATGCTCTTGGGACACATCTCTTCCATTGCCAAGTAGATTCAAAGCCTGTCTGCTCCCCCCACAGCTTTCCAGGGCTTAAAGTATTCAGCAGAAGGGAAGCCCAGTGGTACCACAGCACTTCACAGTTAGCAGAGCTCCATTTCACTTCGCCCAGCCCTCCAGGAATGAAGCCAAGCGGCACTGAAAGGTGGGGCCCCTAACCCCATCTGCCAGAGAACACAGAAGCTCAGAGCCAGAGTTCAAACCCACATCCCCAGCTTTGGATCTAATCCAAAGTCAGCTCTGAAGCAGCTTTAGTGATGGGTGTGCACCCTCAGGCTGGAGCAGAGCCAGCCCTAGGGGACAGACTGGCTGAGCCTGGAGGAACCCCTCTCTGGCTTTAGGTGCAGCTTGCAGCCCTTTGGATTTCTGTGTGCTTAGTCTTCTCAGTTCAGTCCCTGCCACCTACCCTTTGGGTGGCCCTAGTTCCTCACACTCCTTCCCTCAGTGCCCTGGTGGCCTGGGTGCCTGTCCTGCCTAGTTTGGTCAGTGCTGAGACTGAGGGGCCCACAAGCACACTGTAACCACCTCAGAGAACCCCAATTCTGTTTGGCCGTACTCCCCACTCCCAGCATTCACATTAGATCCCAACTGCTTCAAGCCAGTCAGTATAGGGCATTCCCAGAGACGCTGTAATGAGATGGAAACTGAACCCAATTTGTCCCATTCAGAGTAAAGAAAAGGAATTCCAACCCCAGCCAGGAAAACCATCTCCACTGCCTCTCTTTAGCCAGATAGCTACAGGCAAGCATGGGGCCTCCACTGCCAGTGGCAGCCATCTTGCATTAAGGCCAAGGGAGCGACAGCCATCCTGGAAACTAGCTGAGGCCAGGAGAGACAGAGCAGCCTGCTGACTGCAGCTGTGCATGTTGGGGTGGGGTGGGAGGATGCAGCCTTAGCCCTGCAGCCAGGTGACGGGTGACATCTATTTAGCTCCGGAGGGGGGGAGGGGGAGGGGGGAGGGGGGGAAGGGGGCAAGGTTTGCTTTCAAATGCTCTCAGCTCCCCAGGGCTCTTCATCACCTTGCTGCTGTGATGCAGGAGGGGAAATGGGCCTGCCTCCCCGAATCTGGCTCACTAAAGACTGATGGCACCCAGCCAGAGCCCACAACTCGTTCACAGCATTTTGGAAGCTCTCCATGCTTCCTCTCTGTTCTGCCGGCTGAAACAGTTCCTCTCTCCTGCATCTGGTCTCTGGCCTCGGCCGGCCGGGGCCACCCTGCTGTGATTAGCAAGATGGATGAGGTGGAGAGACCAAGCTGGAACCCTGACCCATCCTGCTCCCTGCTCCCTGCTCTCTGTTTCCTGAACGTTCCTTTGCTCAAAATCAGGCTCCGCTCTTCTCTTCCCTGCAGGAACCCTGGCTGCCTGGCCGCCTGCGGAGCATAGAATTTTGAAGGCATAAAGGTCTTCAGAGATGAGCCAGTGCGACCTTCTTGGGGTAGAATAGTGGGAACAGAGGCCTGGATGTAAGCCAGAGATCTGTTCCAGGTCATACTTAGGCAATATTGGAATCCAGATGCCCTGGTTTTGTTGTCTGTAAACTGTTGTCCCTAACAGTTGGTGTAACTTTTTCCATCTTGTGTCCCCAGGGTCCCTCATCTCCTTGATCAGGTTCTTTTGCCACAGTGTCGACACCGTCTTCAAGCTGGGTGGTGTCTCCCTACATTCACTCAGTTTCCACTCCCAATCTTGCCCCCCATCCCCAACAGCCTAAAGATTATTCTCAGTTTAGACATTACTGCCAATTTCTGCCTGTGGGATAAGATTCAGTGTCTCTGGACTTGGCTTGGAGAGGCCCGCTGCCCCACCTCAACTGTCAAGGAATGTGTTTCTATTGCTACACGCTCTTACTGCTCCTTTCTGGTAGTCTCCCAAGTCCCAGCATCTTTGACTTGTGTAATCCTTCCCAGAGTGCGAGGACCTGACCCCAGCATTTGCTCCACTGCCCTGTGAGTACTTACAAATACAGACCTGCTTAGCATCCATACTGCCCCTCGCCTCTCTCAGCTTTCCCCATGCCTGTGTGTGGCTTCCTCCTGTTGGCTCCAGGTCATCTGTTTATAGCCCTGGAAAGGCAGAGAATCTAAGTAGAGGCTAGAAGAGGCCCATTTCTTGTCCTAGGTGGGCCACAGCCCATCCATCTTCTTAGCAGCCTTAGGTGTGAGTGTGTCTGGACCAGAGATCTCAGGCTCCAAGAAGCAAGCCAAGGCAGGGACTCTACAGAGTCACGGGGCAAAGCTTAACAGACTCACCCCTCTGAGTGTGGCCAAGAAAAACCACGAACTCAGATCTCAGTGCTGGGATTCCAGGAATCAGCTCTAGGGGATGAAAGTCCAGAATGGGAGCAAAGATCAACGTGGAAGAATATTTTCATAACGGCAAAAATCTGGAAATGATCTGGAAGTCTGGCAGTAACAGAAAAGAAATACATGAATGTATATTGGAAGAGAGAAGCAACATATGGCCTTTCAAATGACATTTGCAGAGTTGTGAATGGGGTCCGTGGTTTGGATGTTGAATGTCCCTCCGAGTGATTCATGGTTTGGAAGCTTGGTCTTTAGGTGGTGACATGAGAGCTGATGGAATGTTTAAGAGGTGGAGGTTAGTATCTTAGGTTGTTGGGACTGTGTCCTCAAAAGGAATTCATGTAGCGCTTTTGGGAGGTTATGACGTGGTCTTTCTGGGAGGTTGGTTATAATGTAGCCCTTCTGAGCCTGGCAGACCCCTCTGTGCTAGTTAGGTTTCTATTGCTGTGATAAAGACCACAGCCTAAGCAACTTAGGGACGAGAGGGTTCCTTTCCCCTCCCATGTCACAGTACATCATCATATCAGGCCAGGCACTCAAGGTGGGAACCTGGAGGCAGAAACTCAAGCAGAAACCATGGGAGCACATGGTTCAGTGGCTTGTTCCTATGGCCTGCTCAGCCTGCTTTCTGATATCATTCAGGATGTGCTGGGCCCTCCCACATCAATTATTAATCAATAAAATGCACTACAGACTCACCTACAGGCCAATCTGATAAAGTTATTTTCTCAGTCAAGAATCCTTCTTTCCAGATATGTGTAGGATCCTGTCAAGTTGACAGAAACCACCCATCACACCAACTCTCCAGCTTCAGGCTCTAGATGTCTTCCTTCCTTCCTTCCTTCCTTCCTTCCTTCCTTCCTTCCTTCCTTCCTTCCTTCCTTCCTTCCTTCCACATCACATCCACCCTTCATCTTCTGTGTGAGAACCTTGCCAGAGTCTGGCCCTCACTGCTTAGACTCGCAGCCTCCAAAACTTAGAGGTAATAGACATCCTTTTTTGTTGTGGATTTGGCCTAAAGCTTGTATTATGTTATTTGGGTTCCCAAAATTGCACAAGAATCTGTATGTAAGATGCTAACGGTTCCTGCCCCCAGTTTGTTCTGATTGTAAATAAAGTTGCCCACAGCCAATGGCTAGGCAGGGAGACAGAAGCAGGATTTTAGGATTCGAGGGCCAGGGGAAAGAGAGGAGAAGGGAGAATTCCCATGCCAGAGAAGGAATAAGATCCAAGTTTGAGAGCTGCAGAAGAGAGAGCGTAGTGATCATGTAAGAGATGGGGAAGAGAAGTCCCAGGGCCCCCCCAACTGGGTCTAGGGTAGCAAAGATAGAATATAGATTTTAGTAATAACTCAGGAGTATCAATGCGGAGGTGTTAGCCAAGTGGAAATCTGAGAGTGACCCAGCCATTGAGCTGATTAACACAAATTAATTTAGACTGCATGGGTGTGTCTTTCATTTGGGAATCCAGAACATTAGGACAAGGATCTCGCACTACCGCCACTGGGCAACTTGAGTAGCATTGATCGCCCACTGTAACACAAATAGCTTGCTTCTAATAATTCATTATAGTGAGTAAAACACATGGGAAGTGTTAGGGAAGAAATAAGAATGCTGGAAGATGGTTCTGGAGGTAAGGACTGGTGCCACAAAGCTTGATGACCTAAGTTCAATCCTTGGGAAGGAGAGAATTAGCTCCTACAAGGTGTCCTTTTCCCTTACACAAGCACCATAGCACAAGCACGTGCATGCGTGTACACACACACACACACACACACACACAAATAGATTAAAAATTTAAAGGAATAAATAGAATATAAAGCCATGGGTGGAATAATCAAAACTAATTTTAAAAAGCATCAAGTCTGTGAGGAAATAGGCTAATGGATGACAAGGCGGTGAGGTTGATTGTCCTCTTTACAGGTTCCTGTGCCCTCTAAACTCCCTGCTATAAGCTGCTCTTTAATTTTCCATCAGAAAAATATTTAAAGCTGGGCGTGGTGGCGCACGCCTTTAGTCCCAGCACTCGGGAGGCAGAGGCAGGCGGATTTCTGAGTTCGAGGCCAGCCTGGTCTACAAAGTGAATTCCAGGACAGCCAGGGCTACACAGAGAAACCCTGTCTCAAAAAAAAAAAAAAAAAAAAAAAAAAAAAAAAAAAAAAAAAAGAAAAATATTTAAAAGTAGACAAAAAGAAACCAATGGAATCAACTTTAGCCCCAGCTCTGATGCCTATAGAACATGATCTTTGTCAAGTCAGTCCTTCCTTTTCAAGACATCACCCCTCATCTGGTTACCTACCTGGGGTGTGTGTGTGGGGGTGTGGGGGTGTGGTGTGTGTGTGTGTGTGTGTGTGTGGTGTGTGTGTGTGTGTGTGTGTGTGTGTATGTGTGTGTGTGTGTATGTGTGTGTGTGTGGTGTGTGTGTGTGTGATGTGTGATGTGTGGTGTGTGGGGTGTGGGGGTGTGTGGGGTGTGTGTGTGTATGCCTATTCCTTTTTTCCAGAACTCTCTCTCAGGGCTTGCGTCAGGGCACTGGAGACCCAGAAGTGAATCAGGCTCTAAACATATAGAAAGCTGTAAGCCTTCATCACAGTCAGATAAAACCTTGGCCAAGCTGCTCCTTCTCATCTGTGAGACTGGCCACAAGCCAGAGGATGGAGACCAGACCCCCTTGGCAGTACCGTGGGAAAACGGGCTTCTCAAACCCAGTCTGCCAGGAATATGAAATGGTAGGAGCCTTATATGGAGGGGAATTTAATAATTTCTAGAAAAGTTGCATATCTATATCCTTGACCAGGCAATCTCGCTTCTAGGAATTGATTCCAAAGATATGCTAACAGAAGCAAGACACACATGCATAAAGCTATTCATGGCTGGGTCCTTTGAAGGGTGAAAAAGGTGAAGATCCATTAATAGGGATGGGTTCACCAGGAGGGAAGGAGGGGCTCGCTGTCTGTTCTGACCAATAGTCTCCAGGGCACAACATCACGTGAGAGAATAGAGCTGGAGGAAATAGTATGGTGCATTATTTTATTTTCAGAAAAGGAAAGAGGATACACAACCATGTGCACAATCTCCTTAATTCAAAAAAAGAGGAAAAAAAGAAAAGAAAACATTAAGAAATTGTCATCTGTAGAAGAGGAAAGAAATGGGGTCAGAGGAGTTGAGGCAAAAATATCCTCACTGAAAATACATCATTTGTAAAATATTTCTAGAAACAAGAAAATATATTTCATACGAATAAAAAGAAATTAGGACTGGTGTGATGGCTCACCTGGCACCCGTCCATCCATCCATCCATCTATCCACCCATCCATCCCAGGAATCCGAGTGGTGGCAGGAGAGAACCAACTCCCCGGAGCTGTCAGGCATCGTGTCCATGCTGAGATTCCCAGCGTTAGGGACTAGACATCCAAATATAGGCACCGAAGGATCCGAGCAAAAGCCTTCCAAGCCTAGGCATTCCTTAAAATAGCAATACAAACTCTTTGGTTTGGGTCTTTATAATAACTTTTCGTTACATTTATTTATTTGTTGGTGCATGCCTGGCATGTGAGTGGAGGTCAGCTGACAAGTTTTAGGAGTTGGTTCTTTCCTTCTACCGTGTGGTCCTAGCGCTTATACTTAATTTGTCAGTCCTGGTAGCAAGTGCCCTTACCCACTGAGCCATTGCACTGGACCGGGTTGGATTGCCTTTTCCAGTCTCATAGCTTAGGTTAGCCTCTAACTTACTATGTCGCCAAGGCTGAGTTTGAACTTACAATTGTCCTGCCTCAACCTTCCAAATCCAGGGTTTACAGGCATGTTCCACCACACCCAATTTATGTGGTCCTGGGCATCCAACCCAGAGCTTCATGCACTCTGGGCAAGCACTCTAACAACTGAGTTACATTCCCAGGGTTTCTCTGTGTAGCCATAGTGAGTCCTAGAACTCACCCCGTGGACCAGACTGGCCTCAGGTATAGAGATCCTCCTGTTTCTGCCTCCCAAGTGCTGGGTTTAAAGGCGTGCACAACCCCTGTCTGGTTATGGACACTTGATAAGTGTCCTTAAGAAAGATAAATTACCAGCTCTGCCTTCTGAAAAGGGGGGAAGGATTATGTGAGGCTCCTATCTTTTTATTTTTGGTGTGTGCTTGAATTTTTCCACAGTAAGCACCTTTACTGCCCTCAGGGAGGTAGAAGACTCAGACACACAGGCCAAGAGATGAGCTTCCTGCTCAGGAGGGAGAGGGCAGCTGAGTTTCCCAAGGGTGACAATCAGCAGGGGTGAGGATGGGGTTTTAGCAGAGAGACAGCATGAGTGACAGGGTGACCATTTCCTTCTTTCTTTTTTTAAATTATGTTTTTGATACAATATATTTTTTTACTCTTCTCTCATATATTACATCCCGACCAGTTTCCCCTCCCTCCGCTCCTTCCTGTCCCTCTCTTCCACCCTCCTACCCCCGCTCCCCCAGGTCCACTGCTCTGCTTCCCTTCAGTAAAGGGCAGACCTTTTAGGGATAAGACTAGGCACACCCCGTCTTACTAAGGCTGGACAAGGCAACCCAGTAGGAAGAAAGGGTCCCGAAAGCAGGCAAAAGAGGCAAAGACAGTCTCCGCTCTCGCTGTTGGGAGTCCACCAAGGTACAGAACCATAACATATATGCAGAGAACCTAGGTCAGTCCGGTGCAGGCTCCCTGATTGTCAGCTCAGTCTCTGAGCCCCTATGAGTCCAGGTTCTATGATTCTATGAGGTTTCTTTGGTGTCCTTGACTGCTCTGACTCTTACAATCCTTCCTTCCCCTCTTCTGCAGGATTCCCAAGCTCCTCCTAATGTTTGGCTGTGGGTCTCTGCATCTGCTCCCATCAGTTGCTGGATGAAGCCTCTCTGACGAAAATGATGGTCTACGAGTATAGCACAGTATCACCAGTAATCATTTCATTGACGACTGCTGTTGTTGCTGCAGTTGCTGTTGTCAGTACTGTTTGGTTCTATCCTGGGTCTCTGACTTATCCAGCCTCTGGTTCCTGTCCCTCCAGGCAGTGTCAGGGGTGAGCTCTCGCTCGTGGCATGGGTCTCAAACTGGGCCAGTCATTGGTTGGCTAATCCCTCAAGTTCTGCACCACCTCCATCACAGCACATCTCGGAGGCAGGACAAATGGTACGTTGAAGGTTTTGTGTGTTGGTGTCTCAGTCATTGGAAGCCTTGCCTGGAAGGGTGAACATTTCTATGTTCTCTATGCTAAGGGAACAAAGGGGCCTTTGAGAGGCAGCAGCAGAGAAGAGGGTAGGGTACCATGGAGGTGCCCCAGGCCCACTTAAGGGACTCTAGGAGGGCTACAGCTAGAGTCACCTCATGGATTCTGTGCATTGTTGACATTACCAGGTAGCTGAATGGAGGATGGGGAAAAAGGTCAGGATGTGTGTGGAGACACTAAGCCTAGGCTGGACCAGCCCTGGAGAGGGACGAGGAAGCTCATATTTGGGGTTGCTGAGCAAGGACAGGTATAAGTAAGTGTTGCAAGGAGGAAGGTGCTGGGAGGCAAGTTTCCCAAGTGGCGGTTGGTTCTGCTCTGGGTAACTTGATAAGAGCGGGGGGGGGGGGGCATTGTAAAGATGGATGAGGTAGCTGGTACCCTCCATCTGTGGACCTGCACTGGCCGAGGAGTCCACAAGTCTTTGGCCTTCCCCAACCTATGGAGCCTCATCTCTAAAGCAAGGCCGGGTAGCCTTAGATGAGAGCTCTGCAAATCTACTCCCCCAGGAGGAGAGGAGTGGGGAGACCAGAGAAGGAGGCAGGGCAGGGGCGGGGAAGGAGGGGCGGGCGGGGCTTACATCTCACTTCATCTTGCACACTTCTTGTCTACCAGAGTTCTTCTCCTGCCTCCTCGCTGGAAATCCAGTTGTGTGATGTCAATGGCATTTCCCTTCAGAAAGAGGAAATGAGGTTAACGTGGCACATTACCAGGAAAGGAAAGTTAGCCTGGCCCCACCCTGCAGCCCTGTGCTTCCCTGGAGTAACCAGCATAGCCTGCCAGCCCCACCCACCTGGAGTCAGGCACAGGACCTAGACTATCACTATTCAGAGGCCCCAATACAGCACTTGACTTTGCAGCAAGCTTGGTTTGTCCCTACAAAAGCAGCACCTTCTCTGGTACCAGTGGCTCGGTCCCCAGCCATACTAGAGGATCAAAGTTGCTGGAGGAATTCATGAAATGCCCCAAGGTGAATCCTTTGAACACAGAAAAACAAAGACTTTTGGCCAAACTCACGGGGCAAGACAGGAGAACCAAAGTCCAGGACACACATGGCACCTGAAAGCAGGTGTTCCCCAAAAGTCCCTACAGGGCTCCTGGAGGCTGTTTCTGGCAGATGTCTCCAGAAAGTCCCTCTCCGGGTACAAATATTAAGTACCTTTATTAAACGAAGCCAATATCCCACCAGGCAGTGGTGGCGTCCACCTTTAATCTCAGCATTTGGGAGGCAGAGGCAGGCAGATCTCTTGAGTTCAAGGCCAGCCTGGTCTACAAAGCAAGTTTTAGTTTTAGGACAGCCAGGACTACACCAAGATATTCTGTCTTGAAATCAAGACAAAACTAAGCCATTCTCTAATCTTTAGCTTTTGGGCTCTGGAACATTCCTTTAAAGTGCTATTTTGCATATAAAATGAAAGCAAATATTAATCTGTCTAATATAACTGCTAATGCTTTTAAATTATTACCTGTGTGTGTGTGTGTGTACATATGCCATGCACATGCGGAGGTCAGAGGACAGCTTGAAGGACTTGGTCCTTTCCTTCCATCATATAGACTTGGGGATTGAACTCGGGTCCTCAGGCTTGGCAGCAAGCACCTTTACTTGTTGAGCCATCACCAGCCCTGTGTGCTTTTGAATTGGAAAAACAAGTGGTAAATGTAATACATGAGTATTATCTAGCAAACTGACCGCTTGAAACATTGGTTGGGAGTTGAAATCAAGTTGCTACACCTTTAGAAACTTTCCTAATGTCTCCAAAGATCCTGCTCAGCCTGATTCCTCACAACTGCATACTACACAGACCAACACCAGGCCCATTCCTTTCTCTATCCCTCATCCTTTGAGCAGTCCACATGCAATACAGCCCAGGGTTTGGTCCTCTCACTGAAGAATAAACTGGTTCTCATGTTGACCATGAATGTCTCAAACAGCTGGATAGACCCATGAAAGGTGATCGGGTACGGTTGCCCTAGACACCCAGGCACATTGATGCTATAACAGCTTGGAAATACCCCTTACCCTCACCCTACCTTCTCTCTTCTTACAAAGGTGGCTCAGGTCATACTTTCCACCATGGCCCCCACATGGAGGGTGGCTGGCTCGGCATCCCACGCACCCACAGGCTGGGGTTTTCAGGGTTTGGAAGAGCCAGGTGTGTATATGGTGCACAGGAGTGGTGAGTTTGCACATGTTCCCATGTGTAAGGTCTTAGTGTGGGTATGCAGATGTCTCAGGTGTGCGCATGTGCAGCTGTCTATTATCTGTGCTGGTTGTTATTAAGTATAAATATATGCAACAGAAGCATATAATATACTTGTGTTTGCACAGGGAAACCATTGTTTGCGTGAGCATCTGTGGATATGTAAGATTTCACAACTGAAACAGGTATCGTCTGAGCAGATGCATATACACAGAAGTACATGATACTGGGATATAAATCTGTGTGTGTGTGTGTGTGTGTGTGTGTGTGTGTGTGTGCGTGTGTGTGCTTTCTTTATAAGTATGCATTTAAGTATGTTCATATACATAAATGGGGGGAGCATAGATATGTTTATTAAGGTTTATGCGATTTGTGGGGGCATCCTGATGTAGGAATATGGGTAAGTGTGCTGCCTGTGTTTGTGCTTGGTTGAATGAGTGCGTGTTGATTTCTTTGAGCCAGTGGAGAGGTGCATTTGTGGGGTATGTCTGTGCGTGTGGCAGTCGTGTGTGAGTGCACATGGCAATGGTAGCCTCTGGCTGCCTTTTCTTTCTTTTCCTCCTAGGCAATCACAGAACTTCTAAGTCCTAACCACAGCTAATGGCACTTCCAGGAACATGATTTCCTGGAACCCCAAAAGTAAGACTTGGGGGGCACAGTAAAGTACGAGTGAGGCTTGGGCTCCTCAGAAAACAGGGCAGAAAGCCTTCAGAGCACTACAGTAGGCCAGACTGGTGACAGGAATGGCAATGCCTTGGGCCCTAGCCCCCACCATAGTTGTCCCCAAGTGTTTACTAGGAGGGACACTTATCTTAAGCACAGTCCTTGGGGGATTTCAAAGCCTTTTTATTTTCTGGTTATGATATGAAATAACCCTGTAAAGTCACCTACATGGCAAGCAGGGGCATAGATCCAAGACCCAGGCTGCAGTGTTCCCTATAGTTAAACTACACACCCACATCCATATCCCTAGCTAATTCTTAGGAGCTGCCACTGCTTGGGGAGGCTGAGGCCACGTGAGTGAAAGCCAGCCTGCTCTATGCCTTCTCCTCCACCCAGCTTCTTTTCTAA
The DNA here is from genome assembly GCF_978045245.1 of Mus caroli. Taxonomy (NCBI): domain Eukaryota; kingdom Metazoa; phylum Chordata; class Mammalia; order Rodentia; family Muridae; genus Mus; species Mus caroli. The sequence continues at coordinate 47,916,551 of NW_028227263.1, read as the reverse complement.
TAAGACTCACTTTTGCTCAGGAGAGAAGACACCTCGAGCTGGCAGAAACACACACTACCACGCTTGCTATGGCCCACAGTCTTCCACGTGAGGAAACCGAGTCAAGCCAGAGGAACGAAGAAGAAAACAAGGTGCACCCTGACCTCAGATGCCTTCTTCCATCATCAGAACGGTGGCTTCCGGACTCGGCCGGCCGTGCTAACCCCCACGTGTGGTTCTGTGGTTGCCCACAAAGCCTAAAAATAGCCAACAGGAACCGGGGAATCCCCACTGGTGAGTGGAGACGGCCATTCCCCAGGTGTCTGCTGACCTGCCTCCGCCACAGCCTTGTACTGTCTAGAGAGAGCTGGGTTCTGGAGAATGTGCGGGAGGCCATGCCCAGCCTGGAATAGAGGAAACTGAGAGAGGAACTGACCCATCTAAAGCTAAAGAATGCCAATCTCACCCCTACTGCCTCTTCTTTATCTTGTGCTGGGGGCACAAGTCAAAGAGTGGGCCCTTATAGCTTTCTAGACCTTGCTTTATACTGCAGCTTCCCTAGTGACTCCCTGTGGCCTTGGTTGCCTTACCTGCACAGTAGGGGTGGGTGCATTGACCACTTGTAGGAGGATGTGGTTGGTATCCAGGGAAATAAGGCCCTTGGCACCAAAGCAGGGCCAGCATTGCTGCTAGGACTCAGTAGATAGACACTATGCTTCCAAAGTAGGAGAAGGCCATTGTGCCCCCCTCCCATCAAAGAAGTAAGAGCACCCACAGGAGGCAGGGAGACCCCTGTGACCGATGATGGCTGTCTACAGCTAGCCTCTGCAGTATTTGCAGTTCTTTGAACAGAAACCTTATCATTTCCCATAGAAAGATGGAGTCCATCACCTTTCCTCCGAAAACTGTCACCTTTGGAATTTCCTCAATGAAGAGGAAGTGGCAGAAGTGACGCCACATCACTTCCTAAGCGCAACCTTAGCTGAAAGCTGGTGATGGTGATGATGACATCCGTCATGAGAAAACCCCTGCCCCAGCTAATGTCACAGCCGACAGCCAGCCCCAGCACAGTGACATGCTTGGGAAGGACTCTTCAAGTGACTTCATCCCCCAGACATCCCCCTGACCCCCAGGCCAGGAAAGGTCACCTAGAGCGGAAGCTACCTTCCCCTGAGCTCTGTCAGAAGGCAGGCTTTAGAGCAAAACAATGTCACTGTTCCAAGCTACTGTCTCGCGTGGCTGGTGACAAGACAATGAGTTACAGGGATACCTTGCAGCTCATGGCGGAGACTCTGCAGTCACCCCACTTGCTTTTGTGCCACGGGCTGAGCTGCAGAGCTCAGGTTGGGGCCCTTGGACAGGTCACCAACTTTTATGTCAAATATCTGTCATAGAAGAACCTTTCAAAGGAAGTGGGGTTTGAGCGAAGCAGCTGGGAGCAAGGAGGGATGAGTTTTAGGCACCTGGGCAGAGAGCAGTTCTTAGGGGCCACAGTCTGTGAGTTCCATCCAGTAAGAACTTTACCACAAGCTGCTCATGGGCTGACCACAGTATGAGAGGAGGCTCAGGAGGGCTGGCCAGGCCCTGACAGGCTCTGCTCAGTGCTAAGGGAGGGAAGGGCAGAGGAAGGAACAGCCTGCAGGAGCTGGAACAGTGGAGCACACCAGATAGGGTCCAGCAGCTGAAGTCTGCCTTTTGCCTTTCCTCCCCCTTCTGGCCCTATCTACAGAGATTAAGCCAGGGAGTTTTCCAGAGCAGAGTTGGAGGCATTCTTATCGGCCATGTCTGGGGTACTTGGGAACGTAGACCCTCCTTGACTGAAGCCTAGCCCCGAGAAAGCACAAAGCAGATATGTGGTGTGTCTTACTCCTGCAGGCCTGCCAGCCGGTGCCCCAGGGTCCTCTTCACTGATCCAAAATGTGTGCCACCCCTTGGAGCTACACTGGACATTAGAGGAGCTTTGAAGTTTGTCTGTCAGTGTGGCCCTGGCCAACATACCCTGTGAAGAAGATCCCCCTGCCTGGGGGAGAAAAGCTTGGTGCACAGGCTGTCAAGCCCAGGGACCTGCAAAGCCTCCCATACCACTTGCAGTATGCCAGGGGCCACTCTGAGCGTCACCTGTCACCTTGTGTAATTCCCAGAGCACCCCCACAGAGTAGCATGGCTGCCATTAGTACCTTGCAGAGAAAGAAACCAGGGTCCAGGGTGCTGGCCCAAGCAGTGGAGCTTCGGGTGCAGTGCACAGCTGAAGATTTGGATGGGGGTTCAGATCCCAAAATGCTGTTCTGTTGTGCTCTAGTGAGAAACAGACCAAGCAGGGCTGAGAGCTCAAGGAACCGGGCACACCCTGAGCCTCTGGGGGCTTCCCATTGTCAACAAGGTTTGCATGCAGAATGGAGAAACCAGAGGTTGAGGGCACAGGAAGGGGCTCAATACCATCATCTTGGAAGATCTTAGCAGATATGACCCTTGAGGTATTAAGAGGGTTTGCTAGGTAGCTTACATAAAGAGAAGAATGAGGCCTGGACAGAGGGAGTTTGAGGGCAGAGACCTAAAGGAATGGTATCAGCTGGAGAGGCTGGAGCACAGCAGCTCTCAGGAGCCAGCAAAACTGTAAGGGCCGCCATGACCACATAGAATAACTAGGTTTTGTCCCAAGGGTAGGGAGCTATGGAAGGGTTTTGAAGAGAGGAGGATCATGGTGAGTCATGGATCCAGTGTGGATACATGTATCCACGGTGAGGAGAGAGAGTGGAGGATGAGATGGGGAGGGGAGAACTGTAGGCACTGAGGGGGCAGAGTTAGGAAGAGAGCAAGCAAGCAGTAAAGTCTACTGAAAGTATGAAAGGGAAGGGGAAGGTAGGGGCTGTCAGAGCAGCTTGGGCATTTCAGGGACAGCACCAGAAAGTAGAGAGTAGAACCAGACTCAGCTGACAGGTCTGCTGAGGACATCCCAAGCATGGTGATATGGGGGTCTCGTTCTGAGCTCAGCTCCATTTTGGGAAGATGAACACACAGGTGGTTCTAACAGCAGTGGTCAGAGTGGATAGAAGGTGCCTGGCCCCTTCCAGCAAATTGTTGGCTGGGGTGACTTGGACAGAGTAGAACTTGGAAAAGATGCCCAGTGTCAAAAACACAGAAGGACAAACACCTCACAGCCACCACACTGTAGCTATAGGCTGCTCTGTACCTATAATGGCCAAGGGTCTGAGCTTCGCGGGCCTCTGCTTTGTGTTCTGTTATGTGTGCACAGTGTGGAAGCCAAATCCGAAGGCTCCCTTCCTTTCTCTCTCTGACTTGCTGACTTGGCTTCCTCCAGTCCTAATGGACCTCAGGCTTTCCCTTCCCCTCCCCGCCCGCCCCTAGCGTCAGCAGCCTCTGCTAATCCACAGCTGGTATTAAGCCGAATGAACTCTCAGCTTGCACGGAGGCCTCAATGTTTGTTCTTTGAACAAATGAACAGACTCCGGTTGCCAAGACCCAGCTTCTGCCCTTCGTCCAATTAGTAAGGCCCTAGGGATATGGACCAGTTCTGTGGCTCCCAGATTTCCCACTCCTTGATATCTCTGACAGTTGCCTGAATGTTGGGACGGGAGGTCTTAAAGTCCCTTCAGTTTCGGGAGCAGATCACGGTACATCAAAGCCCCCTGCTCTGGCTGAACTGGAATGCAGGAGGAAGGCAGCTGGGCAGATGCATCGTGACCTTTTAACCTTCTTTACAGCACACTGGGCACTATCCTATGGTCCCTTCTCACAGGGGCTCAGTGATGAAGGGAGGAGGGGGAAAACATTTGAGAATGCAGACTAGAGCCCAGGGAGAGGCTCATATGCCCATGCCACATGCCAAGGTCAGGTCTGGTGCTTACAGGCACTGCTGGCAAACGACCTGAATTCCTTCTATACCCTGTACCCTGTCCCAGGGTGAAATGAAGAGGGGAGGTAACTGGACAACCCAAGCAAGCATGGGCGCCATGTCCCCCCGCTGACATTTCTGGACTGCTGCCAGCTCGGGGCCTCTTTTCTCCCTTCTTTTCTCTTTTGTTCCTCAAGCTCCTGTCATGTGCTCTCCTCTGCTCTCTTAAATACACCAGGCTCCCCATCCCAGGGCTTTTATGTAATAGAACCCTCCATTGAGAAGGCACGAGCCAAACCCCAACCTCTCCCAGACCCATAGTTAACATTTCTAAATCCATCCAGCTTTTTCTTTTTCTTTTTTTAATATTTTTTATTAGGTATTTTCCTCATTTACATTTCCAATGCTATCCCAAAAGTCCCCCATACCCTCCCCCCCACTCCCAGCTTTTTCTTTTTTAAAGATATTTTTATTTCTTTCATGAATGTGAGTACACTGCCACTCTCTTCAGACACACCAAGCGGGAATCAGATTCCATTACAGATGGTTGTGAGCCACTATGTGGTTGCTGGGAATTGAACTCAGGACCCCTCAGGAAGAGCAGTCAGTGCTCTTAAACTCTGAGACATCTCTCCAGCCTCCCATTTAGCTTTTTAAAATAACCATTTTTTTAATTTATAACTCTTATCTATCAAAAGTATGCAATTCAAGATTTTTGTTCCTTCACAATTGAGTAATTGTCACCAACACCAGTTTCAGGATATTACGTTCCTGTCTCTCTAAGGCTTTGGATTCATCAGCAGCCTCTCTCTGACTAGGGCAGCCACGATCTCTGTCTTTACGGGTTTGTCTATTCTGGACAGTTCATATGAATAGAATCTCAGCATGTGGCCTTATGTGACTGGCTCCTGTCACGTAGTGCTTCTTTTACGTTTATGTTCTGAAGGTTCATCCACATTGTACTTCAGTCCTTCACTCTATTCCTGGCCAAATAATATTCTGTTCACTCACAGCCAAGTCATGGTTAAAAGACACGTTTATATACTCGGTGCGAGAAGGATTCAGGCCTGACACCACGCGTGTAATCCAGCCACCAGTGGGTAGGCTTCTGAGTCCTTTCCACATCCTAAGTGTTGTGAAAATGCTGATGAACATTCATTCATGTTGACAAGTTTTTGTGTGGGCATATGTTTTCATTTCTCTTGGGAAAATTCCAAGAAATGAAATTGTGGGGTCATCTGATCATTATGTATAATAATCCTTTGAGGAACTACCAGACCCTACCACAGGGGCTGCACCACATTGCCCAGTGGTAAATCAGGGCTCCAACAGCTACACTTTGGGTTTGTTTGTTTTTGTCTTTGGGTTCTTTGTTTGTTTGTTTTTGGAGGGGTTGTTTTTTGTTTGTTTGTTTTGTTTTACAGGGTTTCTCTGTATAGCCCCTGGCTGTCCTGGAACTCACTCTGTAGACCAGGCTGGCCTCAAACTCAGAAATCCACCTGCCTCTGCCTCCCCATTGCTGGGATTAAAGGCGGTGCACCACCACTGCCTGGCAACAGCTACACTTTTGTATCAACACTTTGACTGTTTTAAAATTATGGCCCTTGTAGCCGGTGTGACTAGGGTGGCTGTGGTTTGAGTTGTGTTTGTCTGCTGGCTAGTGATGTCATCTTTCCAGGGCCTTCCTGGCCAGTCATGCAATCTTTAGAGATATAGCTTCTCAGATCTTAAGTGGGTTCTGCAAGAGTTCTTTATGTATTATAGTGACATCTCCTATTGGATACATGATTTACAAAATTGTTTTCATTCTGTGTGTTCTTGCTTTCCTCTTTTGATGGCTTCACTTGAAGAACAAAAGATTTTCATGATGATGATCTCCAATGTATCTAACTTTCCTTTTGTTACATGCACTGTTGCTACCATGGTTTAAGAAACCATACAAAGGCCACAAGGGCTTGAGACAATGTGTTCTCCTAAGAGCCTTACAATGTCAAGTCCTACAGACTTTGATACATTTGGAGTTAATTTTTGTACTGGTGTGAGGTGGGAGATTGACTTCATTTTTACCATGTATCCAGCAGCAGCAGCAGCACCCATGTTGGAAAGTCTATGGGATGAGATTGGTGACATTGCTGAAAACCAACTGCCCACAAATGTCCTTCCAATTTTAACCCAAGCATTATTTCCGTAGGAACCATGGCCTACATCCTCCATACCCTGACCTCATCATGTCTGGGTTCCCAGTACTTATACTGTACAGAAAGAATGGGCATGACTATATATATATATACAAACTAACACAGATGGTGGGCTATACTATATATTTACAGTTTGTAGATCACTCATCAATAACACCATGGTTAAAAGATATATACTAAGTGCAAACAAAGTTACAGGCCTGAGCCTGGTATGGGAGGTTCAGATCCAGCTCTGCCAATTTACTAACTGCCTGGCCCTTATGCATAGTGTTTAGGCTCTCTGTGCCTCAGTTTCCTCATCTATAAATTGGCGATTTACTTACCTCATGGGGTTGCCATGGTAACATGTAAAGGCTATGGTACATGAAGTGCTAATGAGGGATCTATTATTAAGCATGACAGTCCATAAGCTTTAAGAGGTAAGAACAAGGACACTTTTATGTTTATGTTTATGTGTGTCTCCCTAGCCGGTACTGTGCCTGTCACAGGGAGCACACTGGATTAATGAGGGAATAAAGGCATGCATGCAGGAATGAGCCGCAGATGGTTCTAATCCCACCCTCCCACTGTCTGGCTTGTGAAGTTTCCAGACCTCTATAAAGAGGGGGTGTTGGAGTCATAGGTGATTTTTCTGTGCTTGGACGCAGAACTCTTAAATTAAGAACTCACTTTGAAAGGCAGATAAGGGGAGCTGCTGTGGGAGATGCACGGCATGTCTAGCATCCTTTCTCCATGAGTACCCCTTTCCCAGAGCCCGTTGGACTGCGTGCAAACCACCAATGCTCCCTCGCCCTCAGCAGTCCATGATTCAGAGGCAGCTGACATCTGAGGCTCTTAATTCAGGCCAAATGCTGGAGGTCTGTGTCTTGAGGCTTGTGGGAGGTAGAGTAGTACAGTCTAAGGGGGAAAACATCTTCCCACAGAAAAGGAAGGAGGCAAAGTGCCCTAAAACCTCTGCTCCCCACAAACAGAAGAGTCCCTCTGTTCTCAAGCCCTTCATCCTTAGCCCCCGACTCACATCAAGACACTCTGACCACTAGGCTCAAAGTTCTGTTTGCCCACCCATCTGCTAAGCATCTGCCCACGTCACTGAGACACCTTCATTCTACCAGGCAGATAATCTGTGGGAGGCCAATGGGTGAATGGGTGATCCAAGGTCATAGCCTAGAAAATGATGGCAGAGAAAAGACTAGACATCACGCCCAGCCTCTTACCCTAAACCTAACTCCAGCAACAGAATATCAGTGCATCACTTAAATCCAAGAGACCAGGGAGACCAACTCAAGAAATGCTGACAGTCAGCCATGTCCAGTAGCCCCTAAAGAGAGAAAGGCCAGAAAGGTGTCCCAGGCAAGTTGCTGGGTGCCCGGCTACAGGCAGGGGCAGCCTGGGAGTGGAGTGTTCCAAGGGTTTGAACAGCAGTCTCAAGAATGTGAACTTTGGAGTTAGGCAGGTCTGTCCGGGATCATCAACAACCTGTATTGGCCTCAGTTTCTTCAACCAGTGACATAAAACAATAGTGTCCACACCGCTGAGCTGTTGAGAGGGGGAAGGTATGTAAAGCCTTTAACTTTAGTCTGCCAACCTGGTGTCAACACACAAACACATACCCTGACTGTCCTTGGTACTGGGGTGCTGACGGTTGAGCCTTTCCCACCCCCCAGGTCTTAGAGTTCGCTAAGTTCATCGGTATTGCAAAACATGTTCCTACCAAAGAGGGGGCCAATTAATAACATGGACGGTGGGCAGAGCAGAGCTGGCCTGTGGCATGGCACACTGGGGCAGCTGGTTGACATGGGTCTTGGCTGAGATGGCCTCCACTTGAGGACATGAACTTGATTTGTCTGAAAGAACGCACAGAGGCGGGATGATGTTTGATGGGCAAAAACTTCTTGTCTTGTTCTCAGTCCTAGGCTCTGCAACTTATCAGGGCAAATAACTGACCCTTGTTGAGCCTGAGTTTCCTCACCTGACAAACAGAAGACAATGAGGGTCTGTTCTTCCACCACAGGATGTAGAGAATCTAACTCAGGTCATCGGCTTACATGGTAAGACCTTTTACCTGATGAGTCATCTCTCCACTGTCCTAGGTCTTTAGAATGTCTGCAAGGTGCTGAGCAAAGCCCTTCCAGCAGACCCCTGGGAACACTCCTGGAGGCAGGAACTGAGCCAGAAAGGATGGGGACAATGACCCAGATAGAGGGAACAGCTTGAAGAGAACCAGAGGGCCACACATAGTAGTTTGATTTGGTATAGACATACGAGTCCTGGAAGACCAGGCTAACTACAGGATAATGTCACAACTTGGAAACCTGCTTGCTCCGTGTCACTTCAAGCGGCAAGGTAACTAGAAGTGAGGCTCTGATCCATCGCTCTGCCTTTCCTGGAAAAGATTCTGGATCTATTCTGGGCCCTCCTGTGGGACAGGGTGGGCCAGGAGACTATCAGCTCCGCTCTTGAACTGTGCTTCCTGACATTCATATGAGAGACAGGTTCTTGATGGCGTAGTTCCCCCTAGCCCCAGTCTCTCTACCCCACAGGAGGGGTGATTGGAGTGGGTGTGACCCACAGCTGGGATTATTCATCAAACAGCCAAAAAAAGCCCCAAGAGACGCCCACAATAGTAATAAAAATAACAATTCCTTAAATGTGTTCCAAAGCACTGGGAGCCAGTTCTGCCGTATTCCGTCTCCCTGTGAGGTCACTAGTCACTCTTCCCCTACGTGGAGGAAACTGAAACACAGGCAGGGAAGTGACTCCCCTGAGGCTGTGTGGGCTGGTCATTCTGAGACAGCATCTTCAACTGGGGGTGGGGGCAGTTGGCCGAGAAGGGGACAGCAGTCCAGTGTGTTGAGGGGACCACTGCCTAGAGGTATCAACTCTGTGAGCCTCCTGTCCTTTTTTTAAGGTTATATTTATTTATCTAATATTTATGTATTTGTATGTGGGAAGGAGTGTGTGTGTGTGGGGGGGGGGGGGTCAGAGGACAACTTTCAGGAATTGAATTTTTTCTCACTCAACTTGGGTCCCAGAATCAAACTCAGACTGTGAGACTTGAAGGCAAGTGCATTCCTTTCCCTCCTGAGAGATCTTGGTAGTCCCAGGTTTCCTATCTTGACAGTTCAAAAGGGCTGGGTTGGGCAAGGCCTCTTCTGCCTTGATTGCCAGGTCCTGAAACAGCAGTAACAGGGGACACTGAAGCCAGGTTAGTAGCAGTTGACAGGCCGGCCAATGGGAGAGACCATTCGCAGCAGGAAGGACAATGTATGCTAAAATGGGACAGTGACATGCAAGGGAGTCCCAAGGCTCAGTGTGAAGAGATTTAGTGGGGGTTTATGGGAACAAGAGGGGCTCTGTCTGGGAAGGTAGAGGTGTGTCTCCTGAAAGACTAGGACAAACAGTGGGGAGACTAGGGCCCAGGAAGGGGCGTCTGTGTCTGTCTCAGAGTACACTAGGTATGGCCGCCAGATGGGAAGGTATGGCCTTTCCTCCAGTCTTTGAATTATCCTCCATAAGGAGCCCTGGTTAGAAGGCTTCTGGCTCTGGTATAACGATGGGAACTTCCCAAGGCAGTCTGCTTCACAGTGGAGGCTTGTTGGCAGGGCTGCATCCAGGTCATGCTGGCACCACCCCTTAAGTCTTCTCTTACTGGGAGGTCGGGACCCTTTTGCCCTGTGAAAGGTAAGGTATGGCTTGCCCCTGATGTCCTTGTCACATGTATTAACAGGCTAAAGACCCCACAGGGACTACTGCTAGGCCAGGCTCATTCTTGTGTAGCCAGACAATGACTGTCTCTAGACCACTCCCAGACATGGCCAGCCTGCCAAGCCTTCCAGGGGCACAGGAGACGTGATGACCCCTTCCTGCACGCCTCTGACTAACAGACCCTTGGGTCTTTGAAGTATCACAACACAGCCTGTTGCTAGAGCAACCTGCAGACCTGAGGTTTCTGACACCCCTCACCAATTGCTCACAGGGAGCCCTCTGGGGCAGTTCTCCCTGGCTCAGCTGGGCTGAGGGGGGGCGTTTGTCAGGAGGAGGAGGCAGTTATGTGCATTTTAATGCTGAGGAAAAAGCAGACAAGCCATTGAGCAAGTGGTCTCTCTCTCTCTCTCTCTCTCTCTCTCTCTCTCTCTCTCTCTCTCTCTCTCTCTCTCTCTCCCTCCCTCCCTCCTTGCTCCCTCCCTCCTATATCTTTGGCCCTAAGGACATAGGTTTAAGTGAAATGCCCTAAACCACCTGCTCCTCCTTATCTAGGGCATCCCGATCACAGATAGGACATGGCCACCAAGTTGGGGCAATGCCAGGAACAGTATGGGCACCTCCCGTGTTCTCCCCAAGCCCTCAGAATCAGGTTCAGAACTTCAGAAGCTGTTCTGAACAGCCACCAAGACACCACGCCCCACCCTTCACAGGCCATCAGTGAGAGGCTGCACCAACACGGCCTGTACTCAGCCCTGCCAACAACCTTCCGCTTGAAGCAGGTCCCCTTGGAGGCTCCCATCCCTACACCAGAGAGAGAGCCAAGGGACCTTCCAGGGCTCCTTGTGGGATTGTCTCAAACCCTGGAGGAAGGGCCACACCCATCCCATCTGGCTGCCACATTCCAGTTTGCTCTGAGGTAGATGATCACCTCTTCTGTGGCCCTAGTCTCCCCACTGTACGGCCATCGCGTGCCCAGGAGTGTTTCCTATCTCCCCAGTCAGCCCCCTCTCTTCAGCCTGGGAAGCAGTGTCTCTCTGGCCCCAGGACTTGCCCCAGAGCTCCCTCAGGGTTTTCTTTCTTCCAAGGGCTCCAGTGTGGCTACCTCAGGCCCTCCTGAGCTGACTGGTCCAGTCTTCATCCAGTGATCTCCCAGATCCTTCAGGACTTTTGGCTCCCTACATCCCATCTGTCTTCTGCGGTCCTAAGGTTCAGCCAAGCCGCTCTCTGCCTGGGCCATCTTCCCGCTCTGTTCCGGGCTCAACCTCTGCCTCCAAAAGTGGTCCTAGCTGCCTCACTAGGCCATCCTCAGTTCCTTGCAGGCATCTCTTCAAAGATTCGGAATGCGAATTCTACCTCAGATCTGCTGCAGAACCAGGGGCCCAGCCTACCACTCGCACCCTCTTTTTCTTCTTTGTTGGGTAAGGGAAGCCCAGGTTGGTCTTGAACTTTCCACCCTCCTGTTGTTGCTGTGTGCTGCAGTGACAATGTGCCCTACCACATATGTCTTAATGCCCAGTTTAATGCTATTACACTTGGGAAAAAAAAGATACATTTCCAAGAGCCATAGTGTTAGGAGACATGTGTTCACGGGCATGATTTTCAACTCTGGGCACAGGTTTTAAAATTTTTTTTTATTCAGCTGAAGTCACGCAGTTGTTACTAGACACTTATCAGAAGGTATAGTAATTTTAAATAGTTCTGAGAAATTCATTCAAAACACACTAAAACTCTTCCAGATTTCGAAACAGCCTATAGGGGACTAGAGAGCTGGCTCAGCTGTTAGGTGCACCCACTGTTCCCAATCTGGGATCCTAACAGCCATGTTGGATGGCTTGTAGCTGTCTGGGTGTTTTGTTTTGTTTTGTTTTGTTTTGTTTTGTTTTGTTTTGTTTTGTTTTGTTTTTCAAGACAGGGTTTCTCTGTGTAGCCCTGGCTGTCCTGGAACTCACTCTGTAGGCCAGGCTGGCCTCGAACTCAGAAATCCGCCTGCCTCTGCCTCCCGAGTGCTGGGATTAAAGGTGTGCACCACCACGTCCGGCAGTGGCTTGTAGCTGTCTACTGTAACTCCAGCTCCAGGGGTTCTGCTGTCCTCTTCTGAGATCACATAGCCCCCCCCCCCCCCCACACACACACACATACACAAAATTTAAAACAATAAAAATAGCATGCAGGGTGTGGTGGCAGATGCTTTTAATCCCAGCACCTGGGAGGCAAAGGCAGGTGAATCTTTGTGAGTCTGAGACAATCCAGGACTCCATAGAAAGACCCTGTTTCCATATATATTTAAAATAAATCTTCTGGGCTGCAGAGTTGGCTCGGTGGCTTAGAGGATGGGTTGATTTTCTAGAAGACCTGAGTTCAATTCCCAGCACCCAGAAAGCAGGTCACACTTTCTATATAATTCCAGTGCCAGGGGACTCGGTGCTCTCTTCTGTCCTCTGCTCACCGATGTGGATTCAGGCAAACGCTCGTGCACACTGAGCAACAAATACATCCTCAAAGCAGACCTATGGAGGTCCGTGTGCTTCTGTGACAGAGTGTGGCTCTGCAAAACTCGGTTTGACAATGTGCTCCTGAAGCCCTGTGGATTTCTTAGGTAGCCACCCGTGCCCTTACCAAAGGATGCTGAGTTTGTGTTTGTCTTAATGTCGGCTAGGTAGTGGCCCTGGTCACCACTGAAGGAGCCAGTGCAACAGGTCATTGGTCTTTCCACAAATGGAGAAGGGACCCTCACCTTCATAGCTCTTTGCTATGAGATATCAGTGAGACATGTTTCTGTGGCTGTTTCTCTTGAGATTCTTTTTGTTTTGTTTTGTTTTGTTTTGTTTTGTGTTTCTGGGTTTTTTCTTTTTCTTTTTTCATTTGGTTTGGTTTGGTTTGGGTTTTGGTTTCTTTGGCTGGTTTTGGTTTTGGTTTTGGTTTTGGTTTTTGAGACATGGTTTCTCCCTGTATCCCTGGCTGCTCTGGAACTCACAGAGATCCACCTGCCTCTGCCTCCTGAGTGCTGGGATTAAAGGTGTGGGCCACCATTCACCTTATGTCAGGCTTATCAAGTGGAGGTGTCACAGAAAAAAAAAAAAAAAAACAAAGTTATGATGCTTGTGAGAGAGGATATGTGGTCAGTTACATCTCGGATAAGATGAAGATACCAGTGTCCATGGATATCTTAAGTAGGAGTAGAACTTAAATAGTTCCTTTTAAAGAAGTTAAATACAAGTAAAAGTTATAGAACTTTTTTCTATAATGGTTATGGCTAGGCGTGGTGGTGCACACCTTTAATCCCAGCACTCAGGAGGTAGATGCAGGCAGTTCTCTGAGTTTAAGGCCTGCTCTACATAGTGAATTACAGCCAAGCCAGGAGTACACACAGTGAAACCCTATCCATAAGAAAAAGAATGGATTGCCCTTGCATCTCTTAGATGCTTTCAGGCTGGACAATGGGGTCCTTGGTCATGATCCCAGACTGGATCTCTGCCAGTCTGTCTTACACTTGCCTCCCACGTCATTTAGATTCAAGATCTCTGAGCCATCACATACTGTTGTGTCTGCCTGACATGTCATCCTCCAGTGGACTCGCTTAGGGTTCCACCCTTTCTTAGCCAGCCCAGGGTCTCCCTCCATAAAGTCTGATTGGATTCTCTGAGTGATGTATTCCGACCTGTAGTGAATGCATATGCTAGGGCAGTGTTGACCCAAGGACTTCTGGGGATACTGCAGCGAACCAACAGCTAACTCAGCTTCCCCTTGGGACTTGGAGGCCAGTGGCAAGATACCGATGTTCTTCTGTGTGAAGCCATATTTCTTTCACCCACAGGTAGTCCAACACTGACACACGTGTCTCCCAGAGAGGCCATTTGGTCCCCAGGGGACGCACCCCCAAGCCTGAACTCTAAATATAGGTTAGACAGAGCAAAGAGTGGGAACCACACACAGTGATCATCCTCACTCCAGTCAGGATTCCAAACCTCTAGGCATCTGGTCTAGCCCAAGACAATGTGGCACTTGAAGAGCCATCTCAGCCTGGTCCCCAGCAGCCTGGCCCCACCCCTAGGAGGAGCTGGATGGTCCCCTGCTGCTGGCAGGAACCACTTCCACCTCCTAGCGTCCCTATATTTAGTCATCTGCTGTGACCCTGCAGCCCTCTTCTCCTTTCTCCTTGGCGAGCAGAATGGCCAGGCAGCTGTGAGGGCCTGTTTTCCCAGGCCCTGTGCCTGTTTCTCATTCCCCAGCATCCCCACAGGGGGCTCAGCTGAAAGCTTTTGAATCTTAAAATAGCATCCTCTGTGTGTGTGTGTGTGTGTGTGTGTGTGTGTGACATATGTATGTATGTTCTGGGTGAAGTGGTTGGACACTTATACATTTGTCTCCCAGATAAAGAATTTAGTCCTCAGAATGTAGAAAAATATATCTTGCATCTGCATGGATGTAGCACCTGTCAATACCTTTGATGGCCTGTAGCTTAAGCAGGAAATAGGAGGTGAGACATCCGTTAGGTAGAAAGGATTCTGGGATAGTACAAGGCATGGGAGGTTCCTCTGTGAAGATGTGACAAGACATGTGAATGGTACCTGAGCCCAGGGAACCAGCCATGTTAGAATAAATGGGCTCTTTTAGGCTATGATCTAGTCAGAGAAGAGCCTAGCTATGTGGCCAAGGTATTTTGAGTCTGAGTCTTATTTCTGGGAGCATGGGGTTGGGAGGAAGAACAACCAAACTTCAAAATCAGAGGACACACCTCCAAGCCTGAACTCTAAGTCATCTCTATATTTGTATCATCTACATCTATATCTGTATCATCTGTATCTATGCCTTCTGTAGCTGTATCTATATCTATATCTTCTAGATATGTATATGTATATCTATATTTATGTCATCTAGATCTGTATCTATATCTATATCATCTATATATATGTATCTATATCTATGTGTGTATATCACACATATTACATATATGATATCCATGTAGGGACAGGATTACTAGACACTGTGTGTCTAGGATGGAGGGAAAGCTGAAGATAAATTTCCCAGATTGCACTGGAGCTGCCCAAAAGATGCCTCTTCTTTCCCATTTCCCAAGGCATATCAGCTACACTGTTGTTTCCCACAACACACTGTCCCCTTGGAAACAAGCCAACCTTCCCTCTTCACGTCCAAGTCTCTCTGTATCTACCAGTGTCCACCCAGTGTGAACTTTCAGTGTTCCTCGTCCCAACTTTGGCCTCAAAGGCACCACCCCTACCCGTTGCCTTGTACCAAATACATGCCAGGCTCCAGGTCTCTGGCCTGGCCTAGGCCTGTCCAAGTGGCCTCCGCTGGCTTCTAACCGCTCCAGGCTGCTGGGTGGAGGTTGTGGGCTGAGGCCCCAGCATGCTGTGTGACATCAGGGCTATTATTCTTGTCTAGTCCTTGGCGCCCCTGTCTGGGGAATGAGGCTGGCACTGATGGTTTTCATGAATTCTCCTGGTGATCTGAGCCTGGGGAATAAGGACTGGAAGAGCCACATCTGCAGAGAGTCCACCTTTTCTTCCTGGTCCTAATACACTCAAATGCCACCGAGTAGCCTACACAGTAAGAAAGAGGTCCTGGCAAGGCTGACTTCCCAACCATGGTAGCCTCTCATGCAGCAAGCTCCATATTCTGCTTTAGAAAGCCACCAACTAACTGTGTGGCTGCCCTGACCGGTTTGCCACAACTGGACCACAAAGCATTTCAGCCTGGCCCCTGCAGCAGGGTGTGAGCCAGCAGCTCTGGGGAGGTTATCAGAGTCCCCAGAGGGAATGGGGGCTCCCTGGGGGTCATCTGGAATGTGGAAAAGCCAGTTGGGAAGGGATTCCTGAGAGCAGCAGGCTCCAGGGGAAGGACTCCGGGGCTTCATGAGGTCTCATGAACCCTCAGCTGTGCCATTTCCCCTCAGCAAGTGCTGGGCGTGGCTGCCAGGACTCTTACCATTTACAGAGCTACATAAGAGGCTGTCTCAGTCATGGTCTTTGAAGAGACAGCATAGTCCAACTATGTGTAAATGTTGTAGCAACAGCAGATAAAACCAACACTACTTGGAGTTTGCATTCCAGTGGAGGGAAGTGAACAGATAAACACACAATGGAGAGTCACAAGCTGTGCGCAGAAAACAGAAAGTGCCACAAAGAGTGAGCAAAGCTGGGAACTTGGCTGTTCTAAGGCACCCTCTGGAAAGCCTCTCCCTCCCTCAGAAATCACATTGAGACAAGAAAGAAAGGAGGTGAGAAATGAGGGATGTTCAGGTAGCAGAGGAAAGGCCCTGAGGCAGGAGAATGCCAGGGATGGCAAAGCAGTTGTAAGCACAAGGAAGGCTGCAGCAGGGTAGAGATAAGGGACAAAGTCATGGTCACAGTGTCACAGAGGCAGGAACAGCCCACGCCCAGCAGCCAGGTCTTGCATTCTTGTTTGTTTGTTTGTGTTGTTTCAAGACAGGGTTTCTCTGTGTGGCTCTGGCTGTCCTGGAACTCTCTCTTTAGACCAGGCTGGTTTTAAACTCAGAGATTTGCCTGCCTCTGCCTTCCAAGTGCTGAGATTAAAGACACGTGTTACCATGCACAGCTGGTCTTACATTCTTATTCATTTCAACTCACTATAGATAATGTTTTATTTCGCAATCCAGGGCTAGCATACATGTATAAAATAAAAGTGAAGTAAACTAGGAAAATGTGCACTGTGTGTTTTATATTAGTTAAAAGTAATACAGGTGCCAGAAGGCATGGTTTGGCATATCTTTTATCCTACCCAAGAGGTAAAGACAGGCAAAGCCCTACAATTCTAGGCCAGCCAGAGCTACATAGCAGATCCCAGTCTCTACTTATCCTGGCTCAATAATGATGCCAGTGGTGGTGGTGGTGGTGGTGGTGGTGGTGTCAAGTGTGGTTGTTCACGCATACAATTTCAGCGGTCAAAGCCTAAGGCAGTAGGATTGTTTTGAGTTTAGGGCCACCCTGGGCTACAGAGTAAGACCCTGTTCCAAAGCAAAACAATAATAATGCTGTCAACGACCTCAAAGCCAGGCGTAGTGGCAGAACCCACATAATCACAATAATGGAGTGAGAGGACTGTTGTGAAGTCTGCCTTTACAGCAAGACTCTGTCTCAATAATAAAACAAAACAAAATGATGTTGGCTCTGATTTCCAATTCCTTTCGTGGCCCACGAAAGGGTCACAGTTTAAGGGGTGCAGATGGAGAGGCCACCATGCATGTTTGTGAAGAGGAGTGGTGACATCTCTATATATAAAATAACCTATAATTTCTGCAAAATAAACACATTTCTAGTGTGTTTTGATGAGTGTATTCAGTCTTGTAAATATTATATTTTGATGAGGGTCTTGTTTGCTTGTTTTTGAGACAAAATTTTCTGCAACCCAGGCTAGCCTCAAACTTACTATGTATCAAGTAAGACCTTGAACTTCTGATCCTCCTGGTTCTGGGTAACACACCTGCACCATCACACCTGGCTGATGCTGTGCTGGGGATCAATCTCAGGGCCTTGTGTGTGCTAGACAATAACTCTACCCAAGCCAGCAGCATCCACAGTGTCTGCAGAGGCAAGAGTGGGAGCAGGGACAGGCCACAGCTGCTACAGTGGTCAGATTTCAGCAGGCATTGCCCAGAGAAGCCTTGGGTGTATTTCTGAAGGTGGAGCTGACAAGATTAGCTTACTTTTTTTCTTTTCTTTTCTTTTTTTTTTTTTTTTTTTTGATGTGGGTGTGAGAGACACAACTCCAGAGTGGCTGCCAAGTTCTTGGTCTGAGCAGTGGGGGGCTGGAAGGACCTGAAGAAGGAAAATCACAAGTTGTAGTCTGGAACACTTAGCTCTGATACTCAAGAGCTGGCTAGGCATGAGGAGAAGCCAGGGAAAGGCCAAGTTAGAGATTCAAACATGGACTCAGGGTGTCTGTGAGGTTCAGGGCTGAGAACCTGCCCGAGAGAGTCCCAGAGTGGGTACCCAAGGACACAGACTTAGTGAAAGGTGGGTGACAGCCAGCCTAGGTGCCACAGCTCTGCAATTCAAGATGCTCAGGAAGCTGAGGCAGGAGGATGTACACAATTCAAGGCCACCCTCAACTGCTCAGTGAGACCCTATTTCAATTAAAAACAAACATTTCTTAAGGGTTGTGGATGCATCTCAGTGGTCAAGAGCCTGCCTAATGTACACAAGATCCTGTATTCAATCCCTAGTACTTAAAAAAATTAAATAAATAAGCACGCAACAGTATGAGCTTGGAAGGGTGGGCAGGAGAGTAAGGAGCCTGTGGGCAGAGTGGGCAGAGACTCGGGGGCCAGGTGGGCAGTCCTCACAGAGGGAGCATGGGTCTGCTAAAGCCTGTGACTCAGAGGGAACACTGCTCTGCTAAGTCGAGCTGGATAAGGACAGAAGAGTATCTGCCTCAGCATCTTAGACTTTACCCATCAGGCAATGGAGAGTCACATACTCTCTCGAGAAGGACTGTCTTGAGGTAAGCAGTACTTTAAAAGGAGTCAATAAAAATTACTGGTTATTTCTTTATCATTGCTTACACAGTCTCTTCTAGATCCTATGCCAGATCCTATCTATTATATCCTATGATGAGTGAATCTTCCCCATTAACCCCAAGGGAGGTGCTACTGTTGTTTCTGATTCCCAAGTCCAGTGACTAACCCAAGGTCACATAGGTCACATAGTCAGAAGCAGAGCTGGTCTGGACCTCATGCCCCTGCCTCCCACTCATAAGATCAGAGCCTGGACGCAGACTTAAGCCTTCTGGGCGATTTCCCAGTCATTGATGACCTTGAGAAGGTCATGGGTGGAGTATGGTGATGCCCGAAGCCTGGGAACTAGGGCCTGAAGTCTTGATTTCCAGTGAGCCTTTCCCTCTGTCTCTAACCATCCCCAGCTGGTCCTGGGAGTCTGAACCAGCCCTGAGTCTTGGCTCTATTGATAGAGCAGCCTGGTGGGCCAGAACACTGGAGCAGCCACAGGATGTGGGTCTGTGCTCTTGAGCAGGCTGTGCCCTCTCCAGGTGCCCACCCCTCTTACACACACACACACACACACACACACAGCATATGCACACACTCCCATGACCAAAGGCGTCTAGTTTCTTGAGGACTTTGTTGCCAACTGCTCTCATGGGTTGTTTGGGCTTTGAAGGATTCCATTCTAACTCAGAGTAATTGCTACCAGAGGTGGACATGGGGATGTGAGAGGAAGGGAAGAAAGGAACCAACTGGCCCTGTGGCATTGGAGGGATGGAAGAGAGTAGGATGGAGTGACACTGTGGCCAAGAGAATAGCAAAGACTGGGGGACCCAACAGAACAAGTGAGGTGTCTATAATGCAAGGACAGAAGCCGGTCCAGGAGGCCCCATCAGACTGAGCGACATCCATGAGAGCAAGATAGGGACAGAAATGGAGTCAGATGGTGCACTGTATGTAATCCCGGCACACAGGAGGTGAGGGTAAGTGGACCAAAGCTTCGGGGTTATTCTTGGCTAAATAACAAGTTCAAGGTCATCCCAGAATAGAGAGGCAGCAAGAAGAAAGGAAGAGGAAGAAGAAACGTGAACTGGAAAGGGTCCCAAGAGAGGGAGACTGGCTACAGAGATACCAAAGCGGCATGCGCAGACCGGGCCACCCAAGCTACAGAGATACCAAAGCGGCATGTGCAGACCGGGCCACCCAAGGCCCTGCTCAGAAGGTCCCCATCAGAGCTGGCAGTCCTGGGCAGGTATGACTATAACACAAAACCTGGCTTTGTCCACTGGCCCAGCCCAGGTTCAGACACCAGTCCCTCCGCCCCTGGGGCCCCTGGCCTCTTCCTTGGCATTGTGTAGCTTCCAGCTACCATACAACCTGGTTCTAGGAAACCAGGTTTCTGAGGGGGTCTTTGAGGGAAACCTCACTAAACCATGAGCTAGGAGGACCAGCCTAGGTCCTGTCTGCCTCTGTTCTCCCTGTAGTCTTGTGCTCTCTGCCTTCCCCAAGGCAGGTCCTACGTCTGCAACAGAGCTGGACTGGAGATCACCAAGGCCTGCCCGGCCTGCCCAGCATGTCCTGAGTCGGCGGCAGAAGCAGGCCTCACAGGAGACTGGCTGCCCATTATACACTCGGGCCCTGTCTACTCAACCTCTGGGTTACATCCCTTGGCCTCACCAGTCAGAGAATTCTCAGTTAAGAATACTGCCTGACAGGTGGATTTCTGAGTTCGAGGTCAGCCTGGTCTATAAAGTGAGTTCCAGGACAGCCAGGGCTATACAGAGAAACCCTGTCTCGAAAAACCAAAAAAAAAAAAAAAGAATACTGCCTGAATCTGTTTCCCATGCTGAAACCCCAGCACTCAAAGATGAGTAATTATGGGAGGTGTGACCTTTAGAAGGTGATCAAATTCTACTGTGTGTGTGTTGTTATTTTTAAAATTCTCAGAGCTAAAGCTGGGTGTGTTGGCGCACACCTTTAGTCCCAGCACTCGGGAGGCAGAGGCAGGTAGATTTCTGAGTTCGAGGCCAGCCTGGTCTACAAAGTGAGTTCTAGGACAGCCAGGGCTATACAGAGAAACCCTGTCTCAAAAACAAACAAACAAACAAACAAACAAAAAGCAGAGCTAGTAGCCTCGCCATCACCACCATAGTGTCCCCACCATCATCTGTGAGAAGGCAGACTTTCCCCAGACACCTGCCAGCACCTTGATCTAAGACTGCCAACCCCAAGACTATGGGAGGGAAACTTGTTTATAAACCATCCAGATTCTGGTACTGTATTATAACATGGCCACATATGTGCTACGTCAGAGCTAGTGGCAGCTAGAGGCTCAGAGAGAAGCAGGGTCTTGCCTAGGCTGTGTAAATCCCACACACAATGAGATGCTCCTGTCAAGCCAGGGAAGGTCTGGTAGATGGCCAGTCTGAATTTGGTCACTGAGATTCCATGTGCCCCATCTTGTCCCAGACCCAGGAGACTTAGCACGAGAGAAGGGTGGGGCTGTGTGCTGTGTCTATCTAAGCCCTATGCCCAGGGATGGAGAGGCTGTAGGGGAGAAGTGGCCTTTGTCCAGGTCATTTACCTCTGCCAGCTGCAGAGAAGCTCCAAATAAGGTGGGCCTCAGAGTATGAGGTACCAGCCAGCAGCTGCCAGATATGTAAGCTAAGCTCTGCGGCCTGGGGCAAGCAAGAACTCTATACCAGAAGGAGCTTCCAGCATTGAGACAACATCCTCATAGACAATGTAGAATGGTCAACTTGGTGTCAGCTCCCTCAGCCACAGTCCTCAGCTATCAATCAAACTCTGGCCATGCGCTGCTGTGGCAGCATTTGGCCGATGTAGAAATTAAAGACTTCCAGACACTCTAGGTGGGCTTGGTTAGCTGAGGGACTGGGAAGCAGGCTCCGCTAATAAAGTGCTTGTTGTGCAAACATGGAAACCTGAGCTCAGATCCCACATCCCCATGTTAAAAACTTGGGTACTGTGGTACACGCTTGCAGTCCTGACCCTGGCAGGTAGGGTGCTGGGCAGAGATGGGTAGACCTCTGGACCTTGCTGGCCAGCCAGGCTGGTAAAAATCCATGAGCTCTGGATTCAATGAAAGACACTGTCTCATCTGTCAACAAACAAACAAATAAACAAAATGGGCAGCAGTGGCACATACCTTTAATCCTAGCACTGAGGAGGCAGGGGCAGGTGGGTTTGAGTTAGAGGCCAGCCTGGTCTACAGAGCAAGTTCCAGGACACCCAAGGCTACACAGAAAAACCATATCTAAAAATTCAAAACAAAAACAAAAATGAACAAAACCAGTGAGAATGACTAAAGAACACACCCTATTCAGACTTTTGCATTCACACACACTGCATTCATCACCCCATTTCCTGCCCCCACACCCGTGGGCAAGTGCAGGCACCCCCATAGGCATGCCCACATATACACATATATCCCACAGAACATGCATATGCATACACATAGAAAGGCATGCCCATGTACACACATGGGCATGTACACATGTACGTACATACACACATTCATTCGTTCTTCCAACATTCATACACATGCACACCTAAATAATAATAAGAGCAGACCAAAGCCTCTTCAGAGAAGACATCCTGCCACCACCTACAGACTAGGTTTCTGTACTCCTGAGGGTCCTTCCTGCAGTCTTTTTGTTGGCACACACCTGTTCCTGCCATGTCTTGGCCTGTGTGCCAGCACATCTCTTAACCCATGCTCTGCTCTGGGGAGAGGCCAATGGTCATGGTGGAGCATGTGTGCCCAGGCCTCACCTCACAGTCCTCCCTCAGCCCTACTCTAGTGTCAAAGGGTCGTTGCTGGGAGCTGTAGAATGCCCTGTGTCTTGATGCACCATAATTTACCAAGCTGATTCCCTCTTGCTGTGCCTTTAGATTACTTCTAAATTTAGACACGGTAAAGGCCGTAACAGACACACACCCCTGTGTGGTTTGGTTTTGCTCCCCAAGAGTCAAGCTGAGGCTGTCCCCAACCCCTGCTGCAGTGTCTACCCGCTCCACCCAAGGGCTCTCCCAGTATCAAGAGACCTTGCCTGTCTTCAACGCCTCTGGCAGTCCTCAAGCAGGAGGGGCAGCAGTTGGTCATTAGCCACTCAGGGTCTGTCTACACACAACTCACAGGATACCCAGTAGGATGAAGCTCGGATGCCACAGCAGAAACCCACTCAGAAAATCCCACCCCTATCTCTCTCCTGAACTCACCTGTCTGCTCCTGACAGTTTCCTGACATGCCTTTCTGAGGGAACTACCTGTAGCCATGTCCTTGGCTCAGGGTGTTCTTGGGGGAGCGCAGGCTCAAGCCAAGAGTTACTTTTTTTCTTTCTTCTTGAGATAGAATCTCACTATGAAGTTGAGGTTGGCCTTGAACTCGTGGCAATCCCTTTGCCTGTGCCTTCTAAATGCTGAAATTCTAGGCAAGAGCCACCATACCTGGCCTGACACACTTTGTTTTTGAAGGCTCAGGGCTACACAGTTCTGAGTTGCCGTTTTGAATCCATTTCTTCCTGAAACCCCCTGAATGGTAGAAAGCGCACTCAGGATGGAAATCAAGCCCTAGCTCTGGCTTCCAACAAGCCACTTCACCCTATGTCATCTCTGTGCCCCCATATGAAAAGAGCCATCAGGCTACGAATAGACCACACACAGTCCAAGGCCTGAAGGAGAACCGCAAGGCAGCCTGGCTTGTGCATCCCACACCTGCTTCCCGTACAAAACTGACTGAGTGGCAACCA
This sequence comes from Mus caroli, assembly GCF_978045245.1. Taxonomy (NCBI): domain Eukaryota; kingdom Metazoa; phylum Chordata; class Mammalia; order Rodentia; family Muridae; genus Mus; species Mus caroli. The sequence continues at coordinate 47,893,568 of NW_028227263.1, read as the reverse complement.
TAGCCACAGCCCTACTGGGGTCTCCACCACTGTCACCCTCTGCACTAGAGCTGCCCAGAGGGTCACGCATCCATGACATCATCTGGTCCCCTGGACTCTGACACAAGCTAAATGAAGATATACCAGATTCTCAAGTCCAAGTACTATGGTGCAGCCGGGTGGGGCTTCTCCGGCCTTTCCACTACTGTGAGGCTGAGCCTCCATCTCTGCTGCTGAGCCTAGATCCACCCTGCACTTCTGACGCTCAGTGTCCAGAGCCTGCCTGTCACCCAGACCCTCCTGAGAGGAGACAAGATTCCTTGTGTCTGACTCAGACCCTGGGGCTGGGAAGCCACGTCCCTTGGGGTGGCCGGGAGGGAGAAAGTGAGGCCAGGGAAATTCCCACACAGCTCTGAGATCCCCACCAGCTGGGAGTTGGCTTTATACTCATCTTGGAGGAAGGGCAGTTTCCCCCAACCCAACCCCAGGCTGAGTCTGAGGCTCTGGAAGAGGGAGAGTGGGGGTTAGGGAGGGAGGGAAGTCACAAGGAGCAGATACCACAGCTGCAGCAAGCCCCAAAGCTGCTCCTGGGACAGCCAGTGCCCTGAAGATGACCCGTCATCAACTCAGTCTAGGTTCACCCTCACATCCGTTTCTCTAGCAGTCACAGTCCGGAAAAACAAGAAAAAGACGAACCTAACTTAATTAATTTAAATTTATTTAGCTTACTATATAAAGAAATCACATCAGCATGTAGTCAATATTAAAAGCAAAGTGTGACAAATTCCATTCTTTTGTGCTGAGTGGCCATACAGTGGGCATCTCATGATTTCAGGACTTGTCCTTCAGACTGGCCATTTTCCAAAGACACACCAGCTACTTGTGGACGGCAGGCCTGTGACAACCCCAAGTGGACCAGGGGATTCTGGCTTCCCAGGAAGATCCTGGACGATGCATCAGGTGCCTCGTGCTTCCTGGGATGGAGAGCCAGAGGCGCCCAGCCTCCTGACAAGCAATTGTTCTCTCTTTGGAGAAGACAAGTAAGTCAGTTCTGAGAAGTCAAGTAACTCCCCAAATCATGGAACAAGATGGGGGTTTGTCCCATGCCGCCAGCGCCGAGTGCCACAGCCAGCTCTACCCAGCATGGCTGAACTTACTATCTCATGGATGTCCTGGCTTGCCAGAGAAGGACCTTCGTCTACCTTTCCTTCACAGAGAAGTGGAAGACAGAGAGGAGGTGGGCTGGTAGTGCTCCCCTTTCCCTGTCAAAGGCTTCTCCAGGCAGCCTCTGGTGCTGCCCTGCCTTGCCCTGGGTGCTGCCTCTATGGGGCTTTTCTCACCTTTTCCAGGCAAGAAGGTAATTAGGAACAGCGAGGCTAGGGAATGTTCCATTTAGATTCCCCTCCTTACCACCTCCACCAAGACCACCGCATCCCAAAGCCAACACGATGACTCCAGCAGAGCAGAAGCCCAAGCTCATGATAGAATGGAAGGGCTACATGGAAATATGATTTCCTGGGAGGTCTGGGTGTTGACTAGAACCTGCCCCTGACTGCACGAGAAAGGCCTGGGCAGGCTCCTGGGCAAGAGGGCACCTGGAGATTTGTGTGTTCTGTTCCTCCTCCCAGGGCCAAAGACACTCTCCTATTGGGTCCACGCCATCAATTCCTCCTCAGCCCTTCACCTGTGGTCTTGCTCCATCTTCCCATGGATTCAGTCAAGGAAACCCGAGAGGTTCATACGACAGACTCTTATATCTGTGGCTCAGATGGGGCACTGGGGTCCAGTGACTTGGTACTCAAATCAGTGTCTGGGCATTGGTCATGAAAATCTGTCTGTCTCCTTCTTGCTCCCAGGGACAAGTCAGGGCAAGGCCACAAAGCTTATAGCCCAGCCTTGTCCCTGGAGTGACCTGGAGTCACTAATGGCAAGAGCAGGGTCTATATAATGGTTAGAAATGTCCCTGAATCCACAGTTGCCAGACAGGTCTGGGCATCTTCTGGACATGAGAGAGAATGAGCCAGAGCCTTCAGAGCCTTTGGGGCTGGTGCAGGGACAATGGGGGTATGGGTGGGGTAATGGAAGGACTCCTGAACATTTGGCTGGTCCTGGGGTTACTGTTTTGAGTGGCTGTGTGGCAGGATGGTGGCGCCATTCACTGGCGTGTGAGCAGGGCCAGTGGGGGATCAGGCAAGGCTGAGTGTGGTCAGGCAGGGTGAACCCAGGTGGAGAACTGTGTAGGAGCTGAGCGCCTGGGAAGTGCAGTGGACACCAGGTCCACCGTCTCTAAGGACATTGTCTATTGCCCTCCTTGTTTTCGCCACAGAACATCTACTTTGAAATGCACTCACTCACCTTCCCCAAGGGCAGCTCCCCGACATGGGATTCAGCCTGTGGTTGGCTTGCCTTTCCTCTAGGCCTTGTAGCTTAGAACACAGCTCACCCTGAGAGTGCACATACTGACGTAGGTTTAAGAGCTGGGAGCTGGCCTGGGGTGTGTGCTGGTGTGGGCCACAGCTGTGAGGAGAAGGTGACAGCCTCTGAGGTCATCTGTCCTCTCAGGAAAGTGGCACCCCAGCCTTGGTACTCCTCTTTCTGCTTTCCTAGAGCTGACGTATCCATGTCCACAGTCTGGGCAGCTCCAGCCACAGAAATGCGCTGTTTCACCTTGGGGGAAAGGAGGTCGGGCACGGCCAGAACCAGTTATAGCTTGAGACTTTACAGATCATCTTCCCCAGGGCCCCTGATGGCTCAGCAGCACCTTTGGTAGAGGTTCTATGGAAGGCCAGAGACCTGTCTTTTCACAAATTTCTGCCTGTCCCCAACTTTCTCCTTTTACTAAGGACACCAGTCTTACAGGGTTAGGTCCTTCCGAATGACCTCGTTTCGACTTGGTTAGACAGGAGGGTGTCACATTCCAATCCAGTCTGAGATACATCATGAGACGGAGACCTGTCTCCTCCAAGCACACACACACACACACACACACACACACACACACACACACACACACCAAAACCAAAAAACATGTCACCAAACAAAATAACATTAGTTCCATGTTCCGAGATACAGGGAACCAGGACTTTGGCATGAATATTGGAGTGTCAGGACCACTGAGGTCCATGTAAGCTATAGTTCATGCCAGGCCTACTCTGGTGACCCAAAGGGCACCTTAGACTTCACCAGTGTGGGCCTGGATGCACACTAGTCTTGTAATGAGCTATTTATTCTAAGATACAGTGTGATGTTCCCACCTCCATATTCCGGTTTAACCGGGCTGGGCTGGCACAGGCATTGGGGATTTTGGTAAACCCTGGTGAATCTGTCCTGCAGGCAGGGACGACCGTCTGTGTGCCCAGTTTGTGGGTACTTCATTGTTGCCTCGTCAGCAAGTTCTAGCCTGGCTGGCAAAGCTGCCAGCATCTGCCTAGATCCAGCCTGCTCCAGTGGAGCCAGGCGAAGGCAGACAGGTAACAAAGAATCTTTGTCCCTGATCTGCCACCCAGAGGTGGAGCCTGTGGGCCTGGGCTGGTCCTGGACAGGGAATGGCTGTGGGAATTTCCCAGTCACCTTTCCCAGGGTTGCATCAGGAAGTCTTCACAGGACGGTCGGTCGGTCACAGGGAAGAGATGAGAGTTTGGGCCTTAGGATTCGTCTATTGCTTTTTAACGTATGTGCATCATGTGTGTGAGCCTTTGTGAGTTTTATGTGCACCGTGTGGATGCAGAAGGCCAAGGCTCAGAAGAGAAAGCAAACACTCTAGAACTGGGGTTAGCTATAACCCTGGTTATCGACCAGAACAATAAGTTCTCTTGACTGCTGAGCCATCTCGGTCCCAGCTCTGTGATCCTAAGGTAAATCTGAAAGAAGTCAAAGAATAAGGTGTCTCATGGAAGGAGGAAAGGGCAGGATGTCAGAAGAAAGCAAGGTTACAGTCCCTGTCAGTAGAGAAACTCTCTCGCATACTGTACGGATGTCACATCTGTCGATTAAAGCTGATTGGCCTGTAGCTGAGGCAGGAAATAGAAGGTGGGACGTCTGATAGGCAGAGAGAGTTCTGGGATAGAGTGGTGTGCGGGAAGATTGGGCTCACGGGAACAGGAAGGAGGATACGTGTGGAACCTGAGGGGCAGCTCACCTGCCACGTGGTAGAACTTAGATTAGAATTAGTGGGATATTTAGTTATGATCTTATTGGGGGATCCGACAAAGCAATGGCCTAGGTATTTGTAAATAAATTTGAGTCTCCGAGTCGTTATTTCTGGGAACAGGGACATGGGAAGAAAATTACTTCCCAATCTGTCACCTATCAGCAACGTGTTCTTAGGCAAGGGACGTAACGTCTCTATCTCCACATCTGGGAAATGGGAATTGTAGGCCCAACTCCAGGGGTCATCTGTGTGTCTGTGCGTCTTTATGTATATGGTGGTGTAGTGAGTGACTGACCTGTAAGATGCAACATCAGGGCTGGCCAGCATGGCGCCATCCTTCACTTTCCATCCATCCATCATGAGGTGTGGTCAGTGTTCCATGTCTCCTTCATCCCTACTGGGGCTGCATACAACACACTCTGCCCTAGACTAGACCACCTATAGCTTTGCCTTCTGTCCTCTAAACAGAGAAGCTGGAGGGAGGGGCCTGGGGCCCAGACTCCAGGGTTTGTACAGTCTACAGCTGTAGGCCCCTTCTGAGAAGCACTGTGGCGCAAAGATAAGCATCTCAGGGGTTCTCAAGAAGTCCCTCGCACAGCCGAGCAGCGAAAGCATGCTTTGTTCCAACAGGTGCTAGGAAGTGCTCACATCTGTGTCTGGTTCTGATCTCCCACAGACAGAGCAACCCTGGCAGGGAGGCACCAAGTCCCATGCACAGCTCTCACTCACTGTGAGATGGCTGTGATCCCCGCCATCATACCCAGCCCCATACAAAGCCTGGCACAGACAATGCTTTGATGAGTGTGTGAAGGCAAGTCAGAACCCCAGCCCTCAAGACAGAGAAGCTGGTAGGTAAGTCCACAATAGCGTTCATGGGGCAGTAGTCCCGGAAGCACCAGGATCCCTTATCCATACCCAGTCTTTCTGCCTGGGTGAGTTCGGGAGGCCAGTCGGTGATAAGGACCACCCGGAGACACTGGAAGGAAGTCTCCTTCAATACTTTCTATACACCAGAAAGAAGTGGGGCAGGAGTGGTCGGGAAGGGACTAGCCAAGGCCACACAGCCACTTAGCAGCATAGCAGCATAGTGCTCAAGTCTCTTGCTTTCTGATCACCAGGGTCCTGTCCTCAAGGCCAGCTTATTCTGGCTACTGGGGGCAGAAAGGGGTTCTGAAAACCGTAACCAGGGAAAGTTGTTGGGAAGCTGGGATACAGATCAACATCTGGAGAAAACACAGAGGCTCTATGTCTTTCTTCTTTTACTCATTCATTCATTCATTCATTCACAATTCACTTATTCCATTCATTCATTCATTCATTCATTCATAATTTCATTCATTCATTCATAATTCATTTATTCCCTTCCCTCCATTCATTCATTCACAATTCATTTATTCCTTCCTCTCATTCATTCAAAATTCACTTATTCGACAGACAAACTCTCTGCAAAGTCTTCCCAGGTCACACCTGGGGCAGGGCTCCAGGAGCGCAGTGCTGAAGCTGACCTGCCTGCACCTGCCTCAGAGAAGCTCCCAGAACTAGAGGGCAGGAGTGCTGCCAGGCCATACTACTGTCTGTGAGTGGAACCTGAGGTGGGGCTGGGAGGGCAGAGCAGAGTCTGGAAACAGTTGCACAGACATGTCTTCCTTGGTTATGGCAGAGCTGCTGGGCACCTCGAGTCAACACAGAGGACTGTGGTCTCCAGGAGTACAGCGAGGAACACAGGCAAGGAGACCCTAGGATTCATCTGCAGGCCTGAGAGTATAGCTCAGTTGGTAGAGTGCCTGCTTGGCATGAATGAAGCTTGGGTTCCATCCTCAGCACCCCTTAAACTGGGCATGGCACCACACAGCTGTAGTTCTGACCCTCAGGAGGCAGGGGCTGTTCAAAGTCATCCTTGGTTACATAGCTAGTTTGAGGCGGGCCTAAGCTACTTAAGACCCTGTCTCTAGCCAATCAATCCATATGATATCATTTAATTTAAGGAAAAGAAAGTCCATCTAGGACCTGCGGGGCCTGAAGTGCTGGTCAGACATCCAGGAGACTCCAGGCCAGGGACAGAGCCTGAGAGGTGTCAGAGTGGACTGTGGTGATGTCCCAGAGTCACTGTGACTGCTGGGTCGTGGAGGGCACAACAGATAGGATAGTACAGCCTGACTCTCTTGATGGAGAGGAAGTTCCTCCCCAGGGGAGCCCAGGCCACTTCCGCCCTCCACTTGGAGCTGGGTGGTGGATAACAGCTGGCCTCAGGCCTTGAGGCCATGGGGCCTTCCTGCTCAGTCACACAGCACACGAAGGAAATAACTTTATTAGTTAGTGGGTGAAAAACAGGAAATGTACGCTGTGACTCGGGCACCGGCCTGGCCTCACTCACATCTAGTTTCTAGGAAACAGACATGTGACCTCAGAGAAGGTTGGCTTTTCTCAGCCATATCTTTCTGGAAACACCAGCCTTTTCTTGGGAAAAAAAAAAAAGTTCTGTTGGTCCTCCAGACAGTGGGGTAACAGTGACACAGGCCCTCACCCCAACAGAGAATTTACTCTCCCTCACAGCACACCCAGACAGACTTCTATAAGGCACAGGGTCACAATGGCTCATCGTCTGAGCCCCTACTGTGTGCTGTGTGGCAGAAACAAGTTGGGTCCATTACTCACCACCACCAGAAGAGGAAGACTGTCACAGTAGGCTAAAAAAAAATCAATTTTAAGAACTTAGGACAGCAAAGATCTCCTGATAGAGACTAGTTGGAAGGCTGTTATTGGGTAGACCCGGTGGGACCACTGCTAGACTGTCTACAGAAAGTGGCCCCATTAACGATTCAGCCACTCATGAAGAAACAAAACTGTTGAATTCCCATCAGAGAGTGGTAACAGACTGCAATGCTTGGGAAATGGAGCCACTTTTAAGGATTTTAAAATTAGTATTAAGTGTGTGTGTGTGTGTGTGTGTTTATGTGTACAAGAATGCTGGTGCCCACAGAATCCAGAAGAGGATGTCAGACCTCCTGGAAGGCTCCTGATCCTAACTCGAGTTGAAAGCTTGAACAGTTCCTGCTTTTAACACCTGAGCAGTGGCTCCAGCCCACGGAGCCAAACTTAAATAAAATACACAGAGATCTCCTCCACACACTGATCATGAACTGAGCTGCACTGCAAATCTAAGAAACTCCAAAGACCCAGGGTCACATGAATCATGCTCACTGATAGAATTCAAGGGAAAATCTGAAAAATGAATTTTTAAAAAAAAAAATTAGGAATGGGAAGAAACATGACTTATGTCAAAACATATATCTTGAAACTTGATTAAAAATTAATATTTGTCCAGGAGGAGTTATAAAGTTGCAAATAAGCAAGTTTAGAAACTTAAAATTTGATATCCTCATACCCATCCCAGAACCTGTAACAAACGTTTTACTCAACTCTGAGAGTTGTTTGTATTTGTTTATTTGAGTCAGGCTCTCTCCCAATGTAGCCCAGGCAGGCCATGAACAGGGGAGCCTCCTGTTTTGGCCTGCTGTGTAATAAGGTTACAGCTGCGAATCCCAATGCCTTGTTAATAGTATTGCTTTTCTAAAACACAAATAAGAGCTAGCAAAATATATGTGGGGCTAGAGATGCTTGCTCCCCAGGACTTGGGTGGAGGAGAGAGCCGTTGTCTGCTGTCTTCCGGCTTCCCCATGGATGGTGACAGGCACACCCACGTACACACACACACACACACACACACACACAGATGATAAATAAAGATAATTAACTTTAGGGATGAGAGAAGTAAGTATGGCTGCTCTTGCCACATCTGTCAGCGTCTTATCAGAAGCTCCAGAGAAAAATCAGGGGAGGAAACACTGTGCACACTGAAAGCCTGAGGGAAGCTGGCAGTCACCGTCCAGATTATATTTTCTACACAGAAAAGCAAAATAATCTGAAGTCAATTATCAGACTTACAAGACTTTAACATTTTGCCTGATGTAAAATCGATATACAAAAGTCAGTTGTGTTCTTATACAATACCACAGTTTTTTTTTCCTGTTTGTTTTGTTTTACTACAAAAGGTACTTTAAGAAGGATATGCGATTCTCTCTATCAATAAAAAGTACATGCCTTGGAATAAATCCAGTGAAAGTCTCAGACTCTGAGCAAAGCCTCACCGGAGGGACACAGAAGTTATCCTGAAGAAGTGGGGACATATACCATATTCATGAATAGTTTGCCTCATGCTACCAAAGACAGCGTTTCTCCCCACAGAAACCTGCCACAGGAGCAAGCCACAGGAGACTCCCCATAAATCTCACATTGGGAGAAACACTGAATGTGTGTTTGTTCCTTCGGAATCTGTATAGAAGAGCAAATGTCCAAAGCAGGCTTCCCAGCCAGGGACCAGCAGTCTGCACACCCAGAGGAATAGTGGCTAACAGACTGGAGTAAGAACTATTGCATCATAAAGCAGACAAGAGCACCTTTACCTACTGCAGCCCTTGAAGGCCAGAAACTCCTCGACAAACTGCTGAGTCAGGACTAAGGCACATTGTTCCCGACTCGCTATTTAAAGTAAACCTGGAGGAAAGGAACTGTAGTTGTGGAAAGGAAGTCGTTGTTTTCTTTAACAAAGGAACTGTAGCTAATAAATAAAGAATAATAGAATCAGAATGTCACCATCTTTACATTTCCTTAGAGAATGTCGAGTATGGACAGGGAACCTAGGAAGCCAGCTTAGAACAGCAAGGTGAGACCATTCTCAGAGAGCAGTAGACTCCCTTAAAGGGATGCAGAAGCCAGTTTGGAGCCCCTCCCACCCCCAGCCAAGCTGGGGGTACTCAATGCAGCACAATAAATAACCGCAGAGATGACAAGCCCAGAGTAAGGCAGACAGCAGGACGTCCATACCATAAAAACAAATGAAGGCTTCGAAGAGCTGAGCAGAAAGAGCTGTTTTGCCTAATTTGAGTTTTTGAACGTTTTCTGACGTCTCCTCAATCTTATCAACATGATTTTGAAAAGGCAGCCAAGGAAATTCGATATATTGGATATGTGGTTCTATCACATAACCACTATTTATCTGCCTGGGAGTACGTAAGAGCCTTTGTCTTCTGAAGAGACTTGGTGAAGTACTTATGTGTGAGAAATGGTTAATGTCATTTGTCTGAAAATAATTCAGGGCTGGTGCTCCAGCCTTCGCAGAAGAGTCAACAGTTGCTGGGGTGAAATGACAGTGCTTCCTGTGCCATTCATACCACTGGGTCTCCAAAGCACACAGACCCACATAGCACGGATAATGAACAAACTCAGTGACACAGTGTCACACAAGCCATCATCTCTGACACAAGGAATCAACAGCAGGAGAATCTGAAAATGAATTGTTCTTACCAGCAGATTAAGGGGTTACCGTAGAAAGAAAGCTAACATAGCAAGCTGTGGGGAAACATGCTGTTTCCCACGTCACTGTGCCTTTAACTGAACCGTTTAGCTAATTCACAAAATGCATGATGGTTGGTGTCATGAAATATAGTGTAGTGATGACTGGACTGGGGTAAGGGGGTACCTAGCAGCCCCATGCCAAGGTGTGCCCCTGAGAAATCATTCCATATGTCAGACTTGTTATAAGGGAGGCTTATTAGAAAGGGAAGGGCAAGAGGACCTGGAGAAGGGATAGAGGCAGACAGACATAAGGCAGAGAAGGTAGGAAGAGAGTCCAGCCAGGAACACATGGGAACAGAGAGAGAGAAAGGGGGTGAGAGAAAGAGAAGGGAGGGAGGGAGAGAGAAGAGAGAGAAGAGAGAGAGAGAGAGAGAGAGAGAGAGGAGAGGAGGGAAGGGGAGGGGAGGGGAGGGGAGGGGAGAGGGGAGAGGAGAGGAAAGGGGAGCGGAGGGGAGGGGAGGAGGAGAGAGGAGAGGAGAGGGGAGGGGAGGAGGGGAGGGGAGGAGAGGGGAGAGGGGAGGAGAGGGGAGGGGAGAGGAGGGGAGGGAAGGGGAGGGGAGGGGAGGGGAGGGAAGGGGAGGGGAGGGGAGGGGAGGGGAGGGGAGGGGAGGGGAGGGGAGGAGAGGGGAGGGGAGGGGAGAGGGGAGGGGAGAGAGAGAGAGAGGTAATGAGTAGTCCTCTTTATACTCTGTAGCACCTGGCTTGCACCTAGCAGGGAATGGCAGCAGATGATGATGTAAGCTGTTGCTAGGTCCCTGGGAGAAGCCTAGTGGAATTATCTGTATGCCAAAAGTTGGTGCCGATGTTAGTGTTGTCAGCGTGATATAATGCCAGTGGTTGGACTAATGAGCACACTCTTTTTGGAGGATGTCTTAGGGTTTCTATTGTTGTGAAGAGATACCATGACCATGGCAACTCTTAGAGAGGAAAGCATTTAATTGGGGTTAACAGCGAAGAGGTTTAGTCAATTGTCATCATGGCGGGAAGCATGGTAGCATGCAATCAGACATGGGTCTGATGAGGTAGCTAGGAGGCCTGCATTTGAATCCACAGCAAGAAGAGACAGCAAGCCACTAGGCCTGGCTTGAATTTCTGAAAACTCAAAGACCACTCCCAGTGACACACTTCCCCAAACAAGGACACACCTACTCCACAAGGCCATACCTCCTAATAGTGCCACTCCCCCAGAGGTCTATTTTTATTCAACATTGCAGAGTCACTGGAAACAAAATTTATTTTTAAAATGAGCTATTAGAAACACACCAAAGTATCTCATCAGGGATTTCTTTCTTTCTTTCTTTCTTTCTTTCTTTCTTTCTTTCTTTCTTTCTTTCTTTCGATTTATTTATTTTATGTATATGAGTACACACTGTAGCTGTACAGATGGTTGTGAGCCTTCATCTGGTTGTTGGAAATTGAATGCTCTCTCTGGCCAACCCTGCTCATTCCGGTCAGCCCTGCTTGCTCCTGCCCAAAGATTTACTTATTATTATAAATAAGTGTACTGTAGCTGTCTTCAGACGCACCATATGGTTGCTGGGATTTGAACTCAGGACCTTCGGAAGAGCAGTCAGTGCTCTTACCCGCTGAGCCATCTCACCAGCTTGAGAGTATTTTTCTAAAGTGTGAATCTTTGCAAATATTATTTTTAAAAAATAAGGCAGTTATTTTTTCCCACCATGCAAATAGATATTTTTCTGTTTGCCAAGTAGCCCAAGCTGGCCTTGAACTTGCTATGGTCTTGAATTCCAGATCCTCTTGCCTCTACCTCCTGAGTGCTGGGTGTACAAGTATGCATAATTTAAGATGTATCACAAATGGAGAAAACGTTAAAACAGGCCTGGAGAGATGGCTCAGTGGTCAAGAGCACTGACTGCTCTTCTAGAGGTTCTGAGTTCAATTCCCAGCAACCACATGGTGGTTCACAACCATCTGTAATGGGATCTGGTGCCCTCTTCTGGTATGTCTGAAGACAGCTACAGTGTGCTCATACACATAAAACAAATAAATAATTCTTAAAGATTTATATAAAAAAGTTAAAACAGTATGTAAAGCAAGATAACATCATAGTTAATTATAAATACATTGTGTATACATTGCTATCTACACTGAATTGAAGCGTTTCACAAGAATACATTCTGAACTATCAATCTCTGTTATAGCTCACACATTTTAAAGTAAATCATTCAGATCAATAGTGATGGCTGTGGGCCGGGCTGGGCACAGCTTTAACCCAGCACTGGGAGGCAGAGGCAGGTGGATCTGAGTCTGGGGCCAGCCTGGTCTACATTGTGAGTTTCAGGATATCCAGGGCAACACAGAGAAAACATGTCTTGAAAAGCACAAAAAAAAAGTGGTATTAATATTATTTTGAGAGACTTTTATGTAAGGAAACTTAAGAATTTTTTTAGGGTTGGGAACGTAATTCTCAGTGGTAGAGCGCTTCCTTAGTGTATGGGAGGCCCTAGGTGTGATCCTCAAAATGAAAAGAGGGAGGGAGAAAATGGCCATATATATGGTCATCCATATATATGTATTTAATATACATATACTACATATATATTTAATATACATACATATATTAAATATGCATATATATGGATGACATCCCAGGACAGCAAAATGAAGTGGGAGAGCTTTGTTCTTCCAGATATTAAAGTGAAACTTGGTCATTTGTGATCCCAGCCCTTGGGATGAGGCAGGAGGATGGAAAATTCCAGGCCAGCCTGAGATACCTTACCTCAGTAAACAAAGAGCCCAAACCTGCACAAAAATCCATTCCAGGTGAATAAAAGGCATTTGCAAAAAGTAGTATTTGATTTTTTTTTTAAACAAAAAGATAGGTGCCTTTCTTTCTGTGCTGGGGTTTAAAAAAAAATAGATTTCAAAACAAAACCAGAAGCTCACAGCATGGGTACATCCTAGGAGTTCACAGCATGGGTGCACCCCAGGAGTTCACAGCATGGGTGCACCCCAGGAGTTCACAGCATGGGTGCACCCCAGGAGTTCACAGCATGGGTGCATCCCAGGAGTTCACAGCACACACCCCAGGAAGTGCCCTGCGCTCACCCAGAGGCAAAGCAGACAGACTGAGCTGAGCTGAGTCTATGCTGGTGCCTCTGGGGTCCAGCTCTGCCTGCTTCCAGAGAGGTCAGAGACAACTTGTGGCACTCTGCCCTGTGGGTCCCCTAGTTACACTGCAATAGACTTCAAAACAAAACCAGAAGCTCACAGCATGGGTGCACCCCAGGAGTGGCACACACTGTGAAGCTCAAAGCAACAAAATGTGTGGTATCTCCTCTTTCCTCTCCGTGGTTTGGAGACCTGCTTTCCCTCTAACAGTCCAGGCTGTGCTCAGACAGCTCCATCCACTGCAGCCTGCCCGGTGCTGGAATCCAGCCCTGAGCTGATTGCACCAGGCACTCCTTACCAGAGCACAAGTTGCTGGGCCTGGGGAGGGGAGGAGTGCGATCAGACTGGGTGGGATAGGGTGGTGGGGAGGGGAGGGAATGACTCAGTGGCAAAAGTATTTCTCTTGATTGCAAGGATCTGGCTTAGTAAAGCTCTTGCCTTAAACCGTAAGGATCTGAATCCCGGAACCTGCATAGAAGTGCCAAGGGCACAGCGGGCTGGGCTCATAATGCCAGAGCAGGGGAAGGCAGAGACAGGCAGAGAGATGCCTAGACGCCATTCGCCTACTAGGCTAGCCTACTTAACAAGCTCCAGGCCAGGAGGAAGCCTTGTCTCAAAAAAAAAAAAAAAAAAAAAAAAAAAAAAAAAAAGTTAAAAAAAGTGACAGAAAAGGAACAACTGAGCTGGGCATGAGGCCAGCCTGGTCTACAAAGTGAGTTCCAGGACAGCCAGGGCTACACAGAGAAACCCTGTCTCGAAAAAAAACAAAACAAAACAAAAGGAACAACTGACTCTGGCCTCCATGTGTACATACGTGTGTGCATATAAAACAGCACTAGTTATGCTGAGCTAGGGCCGGCCTTGGTTAGCTTAACTTGCTTACCTCTGTAAAGACCTTGTTTCCAGGAAAGATCGCATGCATGGGTACCAGTGCTTGGGGGAGATCCACTTTAACCTGTACCTCTAGCCTATTTTTACCTTAGCAACCCTGAGTTGCTGCGCACAAGTAGCCCTGGGCTCAGTGACTCTACCTACCAGTCTCCAAGTGGGCATCCATGGGCCAGCATGTCCATGTATATCAAGGCTTTTGAGCTAAGGATGGGAAATTGGTCATGATGGCAAAACCCTGAACAGATGAATCCCAGAGACCTCAGGGGCTTAGAATGAAGGCCAAGGGGATGGTAACTGGGGAGGTGGCTGGTGTGTGGCAGGCTCTCAGTGAAAAGAGACCTCTCACTCCCCAGGGTTTCAGGACCTTCTGGGGGAGAGAGGAAACCCAGCGAGGTCTTCCTGTGGCTGGGAAGCCCCCACTCCCACCATGAGGCAGACCGGTGTTGTCTTTTTCCTAATTCTCTCATGCATGGTCCCTTCAGTCCCCCATGTATTGTCCTGTCAGCGTCATGATGTCTGAGGAGAATGTGACCCTGAGGGAAAGAGCAGCCTGACCCCAAGAACAAACCAGTGGCCTCTGGGAAACCAGCATGAGTTTCCATACTCATGTCAGGAAGCAAAGTCTTGACCCCAAGAAAGGAACTGAAGGATGAAACCTGGGCCTCTCAGTAGGCGGTCTGCCGGGCCCCAGTCCCTCTTCCCCTTCTCCAGAGCCTGGCCCCATTGAGATGCAGGGATGTTTATTTGTGTGTGTGCGTGCATGTGGGAAAACAGAACAAGATAAAATATGTCCTTGCATCTGGAAAGCTATTTTGAGCCAGGCCAGCTGGGCGGTGCTCCTGGGGATGAACCCTAGCTGACCCAGGCTGGGGCCCTGCCTTAAGGCCTTTCTAGCCCCTAGGACCAGAGTTCTAACAGCTACACAGCTTGCAGGACTGGAGGTTCCTGACCAAACCAGTGGCTCCTTCTGGGGTGATCTTGGGGAAGCCTCTGATACTCCCTAGGCTGGATCTTCCAAAGGGAGACAGGGCCTTCTGCTTCCCCCTCCTGGGGGTCTTGACAGGGGAAGTCAGCAGTATGAATGTTCTTGTCAACTCTGTGTGAAGACAAACAAGAGATCTTCCATATAGCCCGCGCAGACTAAGACCCGGGGACTTCCATATAGCCCGCTCACTGGGGTCCGTCCCTCTGACTCCCACTAGTGCGCCTCTTCTCCACTCAATGGACACATTGCACTTCTGGTCACAACTACCTTGACCTGGTCCTTTATCTGCCTCCCACTGCTCTCAGAAAGAAGTCAAGCTCCGCCCCCTCTCCCCCCAACATTCTCCCTGTGTGTGCCAGTCTGTGCTCATCCCACACCCCTACCAACTCCACTCGCTACACTCGGGGCTCAAGCCAGTCTGAGGGCTCTCGAGCTGTACCCTTGCCCCGGCCTCAGCTGGACCCCTGCCCTGGCATCCTTCTCTGTGCTCGGCAGCCAGGCTGGTCTCTGTCCACTCCTCACACTGCTAATGAGTCAGGTCACCTTGGAGCATCACATACTCCATCGGCCCCACCCCCACTGCATGGGGGTACTTGGAGGGCACCTCCCAGGGCCCAGGGCTGGCCGGAAGTGATGTTTCCCAATGTGCCTGCCACACAATGGACCCTTAATGCTAGTTTCTTCCTTCCTTATGAACACACACCCTCTTTTCTTTACAAAACTCCAATGGTACACACATAAATCTCACTCCAGCAGCTGCTGATGTGGACAGGCAAGGTGGGAGGAGCAGGAAGCAGAGAGAGCTGGGCTCTGAGATGGAGACACCAGAGCACCAGGGCACTCTCTCATCAGCCTATCAGTCCGTGAAGCAGGAAGCTGTGTGCTGGGCTCCCATACGCTCAGCAGATGGGGCGGTTGCCTCCTACTAAAAGCAGTTGAGGGGGGCAGGAAGGAGCTACAGGGGATAGGGAGGACTGCTCAATTGGTAAAGTGCAAGTTTGAGGACTTGGGTTCAATCCCCAAGACCCATGTTTAAAAGCCAGGCATGGAGGAGAGTGTTTATAACCCCAGTGTCAGTGAGAAGGGGACAGGTGGATTTTGGGAACATCATAGCCAGCCAGGCAAGAGAAATTCTGTCTCAAAAAAAAAAAAAAAAAAAAAAAAAAAAAAAAAAAAAAAAGAATGGTGGATGGCTCCTGAGGGACAATACCCAAGGGTTATCTCTGGCCTCCACATACACACTCACATATGTACACTCACACGTACACATGCACACACAATTTTAACACCACCAATAAAAATAATCCAAGTAGAAGGGTGGCCCCCTTGAAGCAAGGAGTTTTGGTACCCTTCCCAATCCTGAGAGTGAGGCAGGAGGGAGAGTGATTGATTCCCAGAGAATGGAGGCCATGTTCCCAGTGAGTTTTGAGAACCTCAGAACAACAACGGAGACCAGAATGAGGAAGGGAGGGAGGCATCTCAGAGCCACATAAGCATCACATGTCTGATCTAGAGGCTGATTCATGAAGCAAGGTATCAGGGCTGGCAGCATCAGCAAGCTCTGAGCTTGTTAGAAATACAGGCTCAAGCCTTGCCCCAGCCTGCACGGGAGAATCTGCATATTGTCAGGGTCTGTGAGTTCACCGTGCTTTATGGTTAGAGATGCTCCACTCTCCACGATTGTTCTATCTTGGAACCCAAGGCAGAGAAGAGGGAATCCTCTGTTTGCCACTGTGTTAGCGACAGCCCTGAGCCTGGCAGCCCCATCCAGGGGCCCTTGAACTAGCATCGCCACATCCTGGCGTCCCCCCATGCAGGAAGCCATCCTCCCTCTATGTGGGTGTTCACTCCAGAAAAGGGTCTGGAGTCGGGTGGTGGTGCTCTTACCCCCAGGTGGGGTGAGGTAGGCAATACAATCAGGTAGGACAATGTTGGTTTTCTCACAGATGCCTGGTGAGGCCAGCAGATGGGCTACCCCTGTCCCATGGATAGGGATGGGAAGACCTGTCAGGTAGTGACTAAAAACCCCAGGATGTGATCTCTCACTAAGCCCAGCCTTCCTCTTTAATGAGTTGTTAGCTTCTGTTAGCTATCAGGGGCCCCAGCTTGGCTGACTGCTGGCATTTGGCTGTCCACATGCCTGGACTGTGTTGGAGTGTACAATGGGGACCAGGCTAGGGGTACCCAGAGTGAAATGCTTGGCTATGAGCCCTGAGGCCTGGCTGTCTGGGGACTGTCAGGAAGCTAAGAGCTCTATCAGTTCATTGATGGAGCCAGGAGATGTGATTAGAGACTAACGTGGCAGAGTTCCGCAGGGTGGAGATCCGGCCAGACCCTGAGACAAGGACCTCCTACCTCCTGTTGGGGCAGGGTGGAAGAGAGGGGTCAGGGTGAGCTTAGGGTCACTGGCTGACCAGGGGACAGTTGTTACGCAGAAATACTAGGAATTCTTGAGCTAAAGTCAGACTTGGCTGGGGCTTTAATACAAGCTTTGTCATGAACTAGCTATGTGCTATGGGGACAAGTCACTGCCCTGTCTGGCCTCAGTACTCCATAGGAAACTAGTGGCGTAACCCTCCTGAGACCATGATGACACGCATAGACCTCATAATGGCAATGAACTTAGGACTCCCAAATGAAGCCATTAAAACAGTCCATTTAACCACACGGCCCATGCAACACTTCAAGAACCCACTCCTCCCACCCACTTATGCTCTTTGCTTGGTTTGGTTTCTTTCTCACCCCCCTGGAAAATTCCATCCCCACACTATCCAACCCCCTGTCATTCTCTCTCCCAGTTGCTCTCTCCCACAGTACTTTATGCTGTGGACAGACTGCCTTTCCTCTAGCAACAAGGAGAGTGGAGAGAAAGCCGCAAGACAGGGGCAGACAGCCCTGCATTAACAGTCATGTCTTATCCCAGCTGCCTCTGTTATTTAAGATTTTAGGTGAACATGTGCACATGATGCCCAAGGAGGCCAAAAGAGGGTGTTGAAGAAGTTGGTGGTTGTGAGATGTCCAATGTGGTGCTGGGAGCTGAACCTGGGCTCTGTGCAAGAACAGCAAGTGCTCTTAACCATTGAGCCATCCCTCCATCCTCCTAAGGGACAGAATTTGACCCAACAAGATTATCCAAATAGGAGGTGTCTTGGTCTCACACAACTCTTTCTTCTTGGTTCCTCATGGCAAGTATTGCAATGCCGGGGTCAGGGCATCTCACTTTGAGAATGGAGAACTGGATAGGATAGAGGGCAGAGAGGAGCCAGAACACAGTGAGGCAGAAGGGGAAGAAGGACCTGGCAAAGAGGGTAGATGGTTTTCTAAGAACACAGGAAGGGGTTAGCTAGCGCTCCGGAAGTAGACAGCTGCCCTTCTGAAGAACAAGGAAGAGCCGGGGCTGCACAGTGCTACTGTCAGAACCTGAAATACCTCCCCAGAGCTCATGTGGTAAGAGGTGGCCTCTTGGTGATGGTGCCACTGGGAGGCAACTGGGACTAAAGGAAATGGAGCCAAGTTAGAGGAAGTAGACCATTGGATGCTGGGTTCACAACTACCCATAACCCCTGTAACCCCATTTCCAGGGGGTTCTACACCATTTCTGACCTCCATGAGCACTGTAGGCACACATACATGCAGGCAAAATACTCACACGATGTGTGTGTGTGTGTGTGTGTGTGTGTGTGTGTGTGTGTGTTGAGACAGGATTTCTCTGTGTAGCCCTGACTGTCCTAGAACTCAGTCTGTAGGCCATGCTGGCCTAGAACTCAGATCCACCTGCCTCTGCTTCCCAAGTGCTGGGATTAAAGGTGTGTGCCACCACTACCACCCAGTTGATATTTTCCAAAAAGACAATTGCCAATAGCTCCCCATACAGGAGTGGAACTTCACAAGCCCCTGCCTAATTCCTGCTGGGATCTGGACTGGCTTGCCCTTGTGAAGATCTTGTGCCTGCAGTCACAGCCACTGTGAGGTCAATGTGTGCAACGGCCTTGTCATTTCCAGGAAACAGTTTTGCTTCTGTCACTGTGTCCTTCTGTACCCTTCTTCCTTAGTGGGGCTTGAGCCTGGTGAGGAAGGGGTGTGACATAGATGCCCCACTTGGCGCTGAGCACTCTGAAGTCTCTTATGACCAGCGGAGGGTCTCAGGATTAATGACCATCTACAGCAAGGAGAAGGTTCTCTGATGAGCGTCAGGAGATGCAGGGATCTCTACGTATAAAGATCTTACTGTGTCCATTTAGCAGAATAATAGTATCAGGTTCTCTCTTAGCCTGTGACCTAAGCAGCCATGGACCTTGGACTGACAAATGAAAAAAATCAAGAAGGGTAGACTTAAATCCAATCTTATCGATAACTACATTAAATATGGGTAGTTTAAATATATCATCAAAACAGAGATTGCCATTTTGAATGGAAAAGCAAGATTCAACCATGTGCTGTGTACAAAAACCACACTTTAGACATAACAATGTAGATAGGTTAAAATCAAAAGAACAGAAGGCTGGGGATGGAGTTCATTTGGTAGAGTGCTTGCCCAGCATGAGCCAAGCCCTGGGTTCCATTCCCAGCTTCCCATAGACTGGTGTGGTGGTGGTGCATGCATCCTGAATTCCAGCAGCCAGGAGGCAGAGGCAGAAGGATAAGGAATTCAAGGTCATCCTTGGCTATATCAAGTTCAAGGCCAGCCTGAGCAACAGGAGACCCTGTCTCAAACTAACAAAAAGTAAAATAGAAATAGTATCTCACAAAACATTAGCCAAGAGAAATCTCAAGTGCTTTTAAGATTTTTCTCCTTATCGTTGGCCTTGATCTATTAAGTACGTTGGTATAATTTATCAAATCTTTTATTTACCTAACATACCCAATGGCACACACATTGGATTGCTTATTGTCTCCTAGTTAACAAATGCTTTGTTCATTTAAATAAAAAAGAATATTCTTGCCTCGTTTTGGATAGTTCTTGTTATGCTATTAAGTCTACTAGTCTGAAACACTTCATCTGCTGCTATTTGTATACACAAATGCCTCCGTAGCTTGTATGTTAGTCTTCACTGATGTGTAATTTGGATCTTCCTTTTATTCTGACCATGCCTCTCCTTAACTTTGGACATAGCTAATGCAGTTACGCTGACAGCTCCTGTCTTGTTGCCTGCAGCTTTCACATGTCAATCCAGAGTCAGTTTTGATGGTTTTTTTTTTTTTTCATTGTGGGTTGTGTTTTCTTGCTTCCTTGCAAGATTGACATCAAAAATTTCTTTTGTGTATGACTGTTGTGCCTGCATGTTCTATCTGTGCAGGCAGTGCCTACAGATCCATTAAAGGGCACCAGATCTCTTGTACCCGGAGAAATAGACAATTATGACCTGCCCTGTGGATGCTGGGAATCAAACCGGGGTCTTCTGGAAGAGCAGCCCATGCCCTTAACCACTGAGCCATCTTTCCAACTATTGACATCTTTAAAATTTAATGCTAACAGTTGTAAATAGCATCTTACTATGTGATAGACGTGTGTGTGTGTGTGTGTGTGTGTGTGTGTATAGTCTTTTGCTCTGGGATGCTGGGATGGTTACTTGGAAGCAGTTGGATTCTTTTAAGCATGTTTTGAGATCTGACTGGCTAGACCAAAGCAGCAGAACTGAGCACTTTAGCCCCATGATTTGTGAAACATGAAGCTATCCCGGTGACTGGCAGCAGGAACAGGCACTGTCCTGGCCAGTAACAATTTTCTCTAACCCTTTGTGGTGTTTCTTTTTCTAGCTTTGGGACACCTCCTCATAGGGACAAACAGGTCCTGCTAAGCCTTTAAGGAGTCTGCAGATATCAAGAGCTGTGGGTCCTTGAATATTCTTACTCCCTTGGGTCTCTCTGCACTCAGTTCTCTGTTTCATTAATGGAGTCTGTTAGGCTTTGCCTAGCTTCTGTTTCTTGTACAGTGGAGTGAAGCTTTCTCCTATGCTGGTACAATTATAGGTGTTAAGAATTCTGCTCTTTGTTGCATGATGCCCAGTGTCTTGGAAACCACTGTGCCACTCACTGTTGGTTCAGCAGAAGGTAAAATCTGTACACTATTGCTCTGCATTAATCAGAATTAAAGGACAAAGGTCCAGGAAATTATACTGAGACATGTTTATAAGGGAGGATGGTGTTGAACAGAGATGGAGAGGAAAAAGGAGTGGGGTAGGCTTTGACAGGGAGAGGGAGGAGGAGCAGGAAGAGGAGAGGGCGATCAATGCTAAGTTGAAAAGGGACCGTTTGGTGGCAGAGCGATGGCTCAGTGGTTACAAGCACCTTCAGACCTCGGTTCGGTTTCCAGCGTCCAAACAGCAACTCACAACCATCCTTAGCTCCGGTTCCTGGTGACTTGATGTCCTCTTCTGGCTTCTGTGGGCACTGTATGCACATGGCACACGGGCCTATGTGCAGGGAAAACACTGATACATGTAACAGCGATATATCTTTTTTTTAAGCAGGTTGGAGGAATGCATGGCAGACAGTGCCACCTTTGAAGGGTGCTCTTCTTCTGTCAGATGTAGTAAGTTCAGAGAAATGACAGAATGGTGGGAGTGGCTTAAGTTACTTTACAAGCTCCAGACAAGGCCAGAAAAGCTAGTGAGTGTGAGTTGCTCATTTAAGAAGAGACCCCCCTTGCCCCACCCCCCACCCCCAGGAAACATAGAAGGAAAGTGCAGCAGAGAGAAGGCATACGCACAGGAAACCTTCCCAGGAATTACTGATATGTACCCGAAGCTTGAGAACGCCTCAGAATGGCGCAGCATGAGCACCAAGGGAACTTCTTACCGTCTCCCAATAGCACTTGGTTGAATGAAGGGCATGCCTGTCTCTTGGCATCCCCACACTAAGGAGATAAAGACTGGTAAATCCCCCAGGGATCACTGACCTGCCAGTCAAGTCTACTTAGCCCCAATTACCACTAGGAAATCTTGCTTCAAAAGGCAAGGGGAGATAGCTCAGTCAGTAAAGTGTCTGCCTTTCATGTATGAGGAGCTGAGTCCAATCCTCAGAACCGGCATAAAAAGGCCGGATGTTAGTGGCAGACATGGAATTCCACACTGGGGAGAAGGCAGCTCTGGGACTCAGTGGCCAGCTTAACCAGCCTAACTGGAGAGTTCCCAAGCCAATGAGAGACCCTGCCTCAAAGGAAGTGGATGAGGATGGCACTCTTGAGTGTCCTGTGTCCCTTTCCACGTGAACATGGGTGTGCAACCCACAGGAATTTACTAAATAAAAAAATCAGGACTGAATTGTGAAGAGCAATATCTGAGGGTGACCACAGCCTCCATACACTGGAACACAGGTCTGCCCTCATGCAAGCATACACAGATGCAGATAAAAGCAGCAAACAGAACCAGCATCCATCTCTGCTTCTTGACTGCAGACGCAACATGACTAGCCACTTCATACCCGTCCCCACCCCATCCTCACACCCCTGCCACCCTATAGCCCTGCCATCACACCACCACAACCAGGAAGCACACTGTGTGCTCCACCTTTTTCCTATGAGAAAACTAAGATACCACGTGACTCATTGGCATAGGAAAAGCTACTCATTGTGGCTCGTGCCTATAAGCATCTGTGAGGCTGAAGCAGAAAGACCTCCAGTTTGAGGCAAGCCTGAGCTAAACAGGGATACTGAGGCTAGCCTGAGCTAAACAGGGATACTGAGGCTAGCCTGAGCTACTGTATGATACCCTGTCTGAAAACAAAAACAAAAACAGACACAACCTCTCCCTCGATCGATCCTCCAGTCCCTAGGCAGGTCAGCTCAGCTGCCTCTACTTTTAGGTTTGATTATAGTACAGTTTTTTTTTTGGGGGGGGGAGGGGGCGGGTAGCTCTGAATCCTGCCCCCCTTTCATCCCCCCTCCTCCTCCTCCTCCCACAAGGCGGTGCTCTCATTGCTGAGTTGGGAAGTTATTAGAACTGTGCTCAGCACAACAGTTCTGAAGAAATACCAGATGATGGACTCATGGTCGAGAGGGCATGAGAATGCTTTTCTGAAGGTTTTATGCCATGGTTAAAATGAACAATAACAACATCAACAACGTCCTGTTGCTTATTTGTGCTGTAGTCACCGGAAAAGTCGTCAAGCCCCAAATGACTCATTCCCTGAGGTTCTGAATATGATCCTAAAATCACCACCCATGTTCTTCCTGTCCTTTGAAGTGACAGAACAAATGACAGCAGAGATGGGCACTGTCCCCCAGTCCAGAGTGGATGCTACATCATCTCAACAAAAACATCTCACAACAATAACATCCTCCCCTAAAAACAACCGTGTTATTGCTGTCATCTGCTTGTGCCCATCAGTTAGGAAGAAGGACCAAAATCCAAGATGATATGTAGGGGTTTGTACAGTCAATCAATAAACTTGTTGATGCTTCCTGTATGCAGGCCCTGCCCTCAGGACAGGAAAGTGAATTTGCTTCTCACAGTGGAAGTTGTGGTCCCAGATGAAAGCAACCAGAAAGGAGATGTGGATGAGGAGGTTAAGGGCTAAGAGTAGGAAGTGTTTTGGAAGGTGACTTGGAATAAAAGATTAAAGAGGATTCCATCAACAAGTAGGGGCTAAGAGCTGGTGAGATGGCGTCAAGTGCTTGCTGTGCCAGCTGAGAGCCTGTTGGATCCCCAGCACCCACGTGAAAAAGCCAAGTGTGGTGGCATGCATTTGTAAGGAAGAAAACTGAGGAAAAGGTCCTCAGAGTCTTCAAGCAGTCTGCTTGAACGATGGACAAGCAGCCCTTCCAACCATGTTGCTAACTCCAGATTCTGACAATGCTTTGTGGGCAGTATGAGTGTGACAGTTTCTAGGTGACTGCTCTAAGCCACTGTCCCTAGCACACATCTAACTAAGCCCAGTATCACATTTTACCTTTACATGCCCTGGCTGTAGCATAGCCCCCACCTCTCCTTACATAGGAAACAGCATCTTCTGTCTCAGCTCTAGGGGGACCTTCTTCTTCTTGACTCCCCTCCCCCCAGATACCAACCCTTCTCCTCACCACAGATGGGATGCTGCGGTCAGGGACTAACATGCAGGAGTTAGAAGAAAAGGAGTTCATGGAGACAGCTTAAGGAAATACCTTTAGGGTATCAGCTGTGAATACCCCGAGGCAACGGGTTTGCTCCCAGAAGACATCCTGTGATGTGTTGATCCGAACTTGAGTCACCAGAAAACTGAATCCAATGCAGAACCCTGTACAGTGTCCTCTCTGAGAATCCAGTACCAGCTAGATCCTCTCTGCTCAGCCAAGACCAGCTCATTAGTTCTCTCTCACATCAGAAATGCTCCTCCGATGGAGACCACCAGGAACAATTTCTCACATCAAAACAAGGCTGAGCCAAACAATAGAACCAGGTACAGTTCCAGCTGGCTGGGAGGCTGAGGCAGGAGAATCAATTGAGCCCAAGAGTTCGAAACCAGGCTGGGCAACAGAGTGAGATCTCATCTCAAAATAAGCAATCACCTCCAAAGCAGCTATGTATGTATGACACACACCTCCAAACCTCAAGAGGGTTATAGGATTATGTGTTTTGGGCTACATAGTGAAACTGTAAATTTGTTTTCTAAAACCTTTTAACTGCACTTACCCTCACAGGCATGCCCTATTTTGTTCACAGCACCCGTGGGTCGTCTGTATTCCCCAATACTCTCCATTCTCATATAGAATTGGCCCCCAATTTCATCAGAACTAATTTTCCCAAGGTCACCAAATGACTTCCTCTGGGCCAATTCCAAGGACCATTGTATTTGATGTGTATTTGATTGTATTTTAGAAATTCCTCTAGGGCTGGCGAGATGGCTTAGCCGCTGGTCAAAGGTCACCAAGCTTGATGGTCTGTTTGATCCCCAGAACCCACAGGTAGAGGAAGAAAACCATCCCTCAACAGAGGAATGGATACAGAAAATGTGGTACATTTACACAATGGAGTACTACTCAGCTATTAAAAAGGAATGAATTTATGAAATTCCTAGGCAAATGGATGGATCTGGAGGGCATCATTCTGAGTGAGGTAACATATTCACAAAGGAACTCACACAATATGTACTCACTGATAAGTGGATATTAGCCCAAAAACTTAGGATACCCAAGATATAAGATACAATTTGTTAACCGCATGAAACTCAAGAAGAACGAAGACCAAAGTGTGGACACTGTGCCCCTTCTTGGAATTGGGAACAAAACACCCATGGAAAGAGTTACAGAGATAAAGTTTGGAGCTGTGAAGAAAGGATGGACCATCTAAAGACTGCCATATCCAGGGATCCATCCCATAATCAGCTTCCAAACGCTGACACCATTGCATACACTAGCAAGATTTTGCTGAAAGGACCCAGATATAGCTGTCTCTTGTGAGACAATGCCGGGGCCTAGCAAACACAGAAGTGGATGCTCACAGTCAGCTATTGGATGGATCACAGGGCCCCCAATGGAGGAGCTAGAGAAAGTACCCAAGGAGCTAAAGGGAACTGCAACCCCATAGGTGGAACATTATTATGAACTAACCAGTACCCCAGAGCTCTTGACTCTAGCTGCATTTGTATCAAAAGATGGCCTAGTATAGGCCATCACTGGAAAGAGAGGCCCATTGGACTTGCCAACTTTATATGCCCCAGTACAGGGGAATGCCAGGGCCAAGGGGTGGGGGTGGGTGGGTGGGGGACTGGGGGGGAGTGTATTGGGGACTTTTTGGATAGCATTGGAAATGTAATTGAGGAAATTACCTAATAAAAAAAAAAAAGAAAAGTTGTTCTAAATGTAAAAGCAATTTGAAATGAATTGCTCCTTTTATCTATGTCCAGATGTTTGAGTTCAGTTTCACCTCTCATCCTTCTGGCCATGCCTTCCACCTTCTTCCTGGTTCTGCTCATCCGGAGCTTGTGTGCTGCACTGTCCCAGAGATGACTCATTCAACCTCTGCCCTTCTGTCCACTTGCATCTCTAGTTGATGACCAACAAGCATCTTAAGCTTAACGGATGTTAAATTCTGCCCTGCCCTCATTCTCTGAGATGAGAACCTGCCAGCCTTTCCCATTCCAATGATCATTCTACTCTTCCAAGGTGCTGGTCCAAATACCTTGGTGTTGAGTGACATCATTAAATGTCCTATGCACCCATCCCCCAAGAGAAGCATCGGAAACCAAACAGAAAATGTGAGAAGCAGCCTTGTTAAGAGTTCAGAAAAACAGTGAGAATTACAGCAACAGCCAAATACTCAGTAAAGAAAGATGACAACTTCAAGACTTCAGAGTGCTTACCAGGAACTGATGTGGGGAGGGTTGTGTGTGTGGTGGAATGGGAGGGAAGCCGCTATGCAAAGGGTACAGTTACAGCCGGCTTCTGGGAAGAGAAGATTCTAGTGATGGACGGTGGTGGCTGAACGCTGTGAGTGCACTAAAGGCCACTGAGTTATATTCTTAAAACAGGTAAGTCCAGGTTGTATATATTTTGCCATGGGGTGGGGTGGGGGAGGCAGGGATGATGGCACTTTGTGACACTGCCTAGCTCATGTCCTCATTGTGGGACCCTGGTCCTAGCTCTAGAAGCAGCAGAACAGAGTTGCCAGGCACACTTGCCTGTTTTGCCATACCATCAGGAGACTGACCTACCACACGGTGGACAGCTCGCAGATGTCAAGCGGAAGACTGGTTCAGGTGTAACACAGATCAATTTGAGTGCAGGAGAAAAAGGCAGGGAAGTTTCCTGGGGAGACGGATATCCAAAAGCACATCCCAGACGACCTGAAATTGTCACTTTGAGCTGGTCCCTAGGATCTGTGGAAGTCTGAGTAAGGCTGATGGGCCAGAAGAAGACGAAATCTACAAAGATACTTTGTCTGTTTAGCTCCTGGAATCCAAGGAAATCTTTCAAATACCAGTTGAACACCAGCTAGAAACAAAGACTTCAGTAACCACAACACAAGGAAGAAAATAAACCAGGAGAGGTACAGAAAAGGGCACTAGACAAATGGATTGCTACAGCTTTCAACAGCTAGCCAGCAAAATAACAAAAACCTGGGTTGGATGCTCATGGCTAGCCTGGTCTACATGGTAAGACCCAGTCTCCACAATGAAGAACCACCACCCAGAGAAACCTCAGGCTTAAAAGACAATGATTCACGTGACTTTAAAAATCTATATGAATGTATAAAATGATTATAAATCTGTTATTAGGTATATAAAAATATGCTTTGTGACAACATAAAGAGGGAAGGCTATACAGGAACAGGGGTTTTACAGGCTTTTGAAGTTGGTATGAATTCAAAGTGGATTGCTACATATTTAGAACATCCAATATATTTCCCATAGTAATAAAAAAAAAAGGAAACATTTAAATGTTTTAGAAAAAATGTCTCAGTGGGTAAAGGTACTTCCCTCCAAGCCATACAACCTGAGTGTCACTATCAGGAAAATTGGAAAATCCACTAACAAGGAAATGAAGCAGTACACTCCTCTTAACCAACAGGTCAAATGCATCAAAAAGGACGATAGAAAATACCTACAGACAATGAAATCACAAAATACCAAATTTTATGTGATACAGAAAAAGCCAAGCTTAAAGAATGAAAGTAGACACTACTGTAATCCTGCAAAAGCTGAAAAGATCAAAACAATACTAGGAACAACTGCACATAAACAGACCTCTTACAGATCAAAGGGAAAATTCTAGAATCACACAAATTACCCAAACTGATGGGGGCAGGGAAGCTGAAGGGAGCTATAAAGAGTGACTCACTAATCAAACCCCTCAAAAAGAAAAAAATTAAGGCCAGATGTCACAATTGGTAGATTCTACAAAATACTTTAAAAAAATCCACACTAATCCTTCTCAAACTGTTCCAAAAACTGACTTCCTAACTCGCTTGATGAGGCGCAATTATACTATCAAAGCCAGATGAAGACATCAGACAAAAAGCTATCGACTGACACAAGACAAAGAGAATGGAGGAGGAATCCGGATGAGCTTCGCTGGAGGCAGGAGACTTCAACTGCACAGAAGTAGCAAAACGGGATACAAATCTAGATAGAACAGTGGTAGTGGCTCTGGCCAAGAGCCCCAAAGGTCAGATCTAAATGACTATTTTATGGAAGCATTGAAGGTTTTAAAAATGATGTAAGGAACTGAAAGTGACACCAAGAAATGCCATTTTCTTACACACCGACACAATATTGTGACCAAATTAGTTCACTGCCAGCTCTGGTACCTTAGGAATCTTCTAAATTCCCAATGACTCCCCCCGCCTCCCCCAGCCTTTGGCATCAACACAACCCCACCTCCACTTTCTCCTCTTTGGGTTTGGTGTCCCTGGATAGCTCCTGCTCTCTGCTTAACTCCCTCCCCACTTTTCCTTTACACTGCTGTGCTCGTTTCTGCAGCAGCCCCACTTACAGGTGCTCAGTATTTCTCCATTATCGTTCTTACCACTCACTGCATTAAGCTGAAGTTCTTTAATTCTCATGTATCCTTTACTAGCTCCCCAAGTCTGCGGCACCCCCACCCTCAACTGATATTTCCAAGCTGGACATCTCCAAGGTGGCAACTTGTGTATATAGCAAAGTCTTCTTGATTGATTCAGGCGATACAGGGCAAGAACTCCAACCTTTCCACTCTCCATTCTTTTGGAGCCTAAGTTAAAGTGGCACATCAGGGTACAAGCCCAGGCTCGCCTGCCTTGAAGAAAATCCATGCACTTGTAAGCATAGAAGATAGAGTGGGCTTTCCCACGAGTCCAAATCGGTGCCTGTTTCTTTCTTTTCTTTTCAATGTACAGTTCAACACAGAAGCTTGCGAACCAACAAAGCAGAGGCAGCCACCTTCTCACTAGCCCTTCTGGGAAAGGGCCTGCATATACCCCCTCTAACAGATTTGTAAAACATTAAAAACAAACCAAAAACCAAGCAAACCATTAAAAAACACTGAATCAAGGACCTCTGTGGGAAGCTGCCTAAGGCTGCTGAATGTTACATGGACAAGTTCCTCTGCCCTCCCAAAGGCCAGTCCCAGGGCAATTCCATTTGCATTCAATGGGAGCCCTCTTACCTTTAACTCCTTGTTGTCTAATGGAATGGCATGACTACTCAAAACACACGCAACACCTAATCCCTTGCCTGGCATTTTTACGTTACTTTGGCCCAGCCTTTAAGAGTCCTGAGGTTAGACTTTCTGTTGTGGAAGTGGAGAGAGAATGTGACTGACTCAAGTTCACATACACAATAACCAGAAGAGCCAAGGGTTTGAACACAGCCCTGTTTCCTCTGCACTTACTCTGTTTCTTGCTGCCCTCCACCCAAGCAGCCTACTGTGGGGACCATAGAAAGCAATGCATTGAAAGAGCAAGCTTTCAACTCTGACACCATGCAGTTTAAGAATGTCAAGCAATGCTGCACCAGAGAGGAAGAATTCAAACAAATTTTAATGATGAACTGAAGAAAAACTTTTCTTCTAATGCTAGTAATACTTCTAACACTTCACACAGTCCCAACTGAAGTTATAAAACTATTAGAGGGACTGGAGAGATACTTCTCCAAAGACAAACCAATGGCCAAGATGCTCATAGAAAATGCTCATCACTAGCTATCAGGGAAACGTGTCCTAACCACAGTGAGGTACCACTACAGGCAGATACTGGGGAGGCTACAATAGCAAGTGTTGGCAAGAAGCCCTCATGCAGAGCTAGACTGAATGCAAAACACCTGGTCTCGGTGGCAAACAATCTTGGCAGTTCCTTAAAAGGTCAAAGGTAGGTAGTTACTCAGGAGAACTGAAACCTAAGCAGAATTGGTGCACACGAGTTGGCAGCAACATAGGCTCATAGAAGCTAAGAAATAAGACGACACGAGTCCATCAGCTGACGATTTTTTAAAGTGATGCAGCCATGTGTAGGAACAGCCATAAGGAAGGAAGCACTGATACTTGCTCCAACAGGGATGAGTCTTGAGATATGACACCAAGTGAAGCCATCACCAAAGACCATCTACTGTGTTCCATTCAAATGAGGCACCCAGAGCAGTAAGTCCATAGGGACAGAAAGACGAATGGTGCCCTAGGGCTAGAGAAGTGGTTGTGCTGACATTGCTGTCAGAGGTACTTTCTTTCACTGACGGATAAAAATGTTCTAAAATTGATTTTGGTAATGGGTGCCCTGTCTGTGATAAATCCTAGAAACCATTGAGCCACACACATCATGTGTGTAAACAGATGGCCTGAGTACTCTGTAAAACTGGGTATCTGTGAGTTCAAGGCCAGCCTTTCTACACAGTGATTTCCAGGTCAGCCAAAGCTACATAGTAACATGACACGTGTTTCAAAAGCAATAAATAAAAAATAAAAGGAGTCTTTAAAATTCACCATAAGGTACACCTGCAATAGTAGGTATTTATTAGTTTACTTTAAACCAAATCTCTTTTGAGATAATACATTTGAGGTCAAATGTATTATGTGGTAGGGAATGACTGTGGCTTCCCATTCTCCTGCCTCCACCCCCCAAGAACTGGAATTGTAAGCATCCACCACCAGGCCTAGTTTTTCTGTGGTCCTAAGAATCAAACTCAGAGCTGAGCATTCCAGGCAAGCATCCTACTAACTGAGCTGCATCTCCAACTCAAAACCAAATCTTCAATGATCAACAGAATTCTTTTTGTTGTTGTTGTTTTTCCGAGACAGAGTTTCTCTGTGTAGTCTTGGCTGTGCTGGAACTCAATCTGTAGACCAGGCTGGCCTCGAACTCAGAAATCCGCCTGCCTCTGCCTCCCAAGTGCTTGGACTAAAGGTGTGCGCCACCACGCCCAGCATGAACAGAATTCTAATGGCTTTGCAGAAGTGCATCATTATCTCTATTCCTCGGAGATAGCTTGCAATTACTTTTAATTTATGGACTTAAACATAAAACAAAGAAATAATGCTATCAACTTCAGCAAAAGCATGTCTAAGGATGGATCCAGACATGCTCTGTCACTGTCAATCCACTTAAGAAAGGGCCTGGAGAGATGGCTCAGTAGTTAAGAGTCATCTAGAGCCATGGTAGCTGATCTAACAGGGCCTGGTTTCAATTCCCAGCATTCACATGGTATCTCACATTGTCTGTAACTCCAGTCCCAGGGAATCCATGGGTAGGCACTGAATGTGTATGGTGCACCAGAAATGTATACGCCAAACACTCACACATGTAAAATAAGGGTTGGGGGGAACCTGGGGAATGTCTAAGAAACTCAGTGCTGGCCCTGGGGAGATAGGTCAGTACAGTGCTTGCCACACAAACACAGAAACCAGCTCTCATATGAAAAGCCTGGCCATGACTTGTGCCTATAACCCCAGCACTGGGGAAGTGGACCTGCTAGGCAGCAAATCTATGCAGGCAGCAGGTCTATACTAGTCAGCAAGCTCCAGATCCCTGTTGCAAAAAACAAGGTGGGGACCAGCAAGATGCCTCCGTGGGTAAAGCCTCCTGCTGCCAGGCCTGACACCTGAGTCAAATTCCCATGACCCAGGTGGTAAGAGAGCCAACTCCTGTAAGCTGTCCTCCAGCCTGCACATGTATACAAGACATAATGAATACATACACACATATATACAAAAATAAAATACATAAAAATGTAATTTAAAAAACAACAACCCAGGAATCAGGAAGATGGCCTCTATGCAACAACCCCAGGGTTGATCTCTGTCCTCCACACACAGAGACAAAACCACTACATATGCTGAATATGTGCCGATTAAAAAAAAAAGAGAAGAACCCTGGAATTGTTGTTTCCCCTTCCTTCACGAGCAGGAAGCCCTGCCTGTAAGCTCCATCTGGGTAGGATTTCCCATGTCCTCACTGTAATATCCTTGGTGGCTAGAGCCTTACCTGGCACATAAAAGAGGAGTGACTATTATTTGTTCATAAAATATTGCTCTATTTGGCATTAGAACCATTCAAAGGAAAAAATAAATAAATCTTACGTGATAATTCATGTATGTGTGCAAATATATATGCACAAGTGATTGTTTAAATGCAGACTAAAGTAGACTCATTTGTCATTTAAGCTGCTGGAGCACAGAGAGGCTACATTCTCAAAACATGGACATGGTATGCTGATAGTAGAGATGGAACATAACTTAGTCAAGTTTGTTCTTATTTCCTGATCCATGTGTATCCAAAAGATATTTTATTTGATAAAAACTTACACCTGTAAGTAATGGATTGACCATAACAGAAGGCTTAACCTGGAATACATGGATGGTCTTGGGAGTTCTTAAGTCCCTAAAATTGTATGGAAAATCTCAACACGTGTACTGGCATGTGTATTTTTTTGGTGAGAGAGTTCATAGTATAATCAGCTTCTTAAAGATATCTATGATCCAAGAGAAGTTAAATTTTCCCTTAGCTAGGAACAGTCACAAAGTGGTTGTTGAAACACATTTGTACAATAAAATGCTATCCAAGAGCTCCATCTATGGGTGAGTAACTTTCACCTAGTAGAAATGGGGACAACCACCAGGAGCAAGGTAGGTGTCTCAGGGATGCTCCTGCTGAGACTATCAGTGTAAGTTACACAAGTGTACGAACTTGTGTAAGTTGATTAACTACAGCATCACAGCTTCTTCTCCCCAGGTGTAGACACAGAAATTAGGACGCTACTGATAAATTCTACTTACAGTACTTCAGCACCAAAAACTGGGCAGTTAAGCTGATAAATGTATATACAGTTCAACATTTGTCAGTCTTAAAATGCTTATTTATAGTGAAATTCATATAAAACCGTTAAAAACTTTTCTATTTACACTTTTTAAAAATGAAAGGTATAGTTTCCTTTGCCACAGCTTGTCAAAATTCTTACCCTCCCATCCCTTACCCTTCACTCTACTTGTGATAGACAGCAATCACAAGACCACACCTGGACGTAAACAAACTGCACCCTAAAAACTTAAAAACTTACAAACATTACATTTAGAACTGTAAGTGAACACTTTCATACATTTCAAAGGACTTAAACCAAAGCAAGTCAAAGCTGTTTTCAAAGTCTCAGTCCAACACGGGTGTGCAATGTCGGTGTCGAGAAAGCATCCAATGAGCAGAGCTCATTTTCAGGAACACGACTGAGCATTTCCTTTGGGCTAGAAACGTCTTTTCCTCTGCTTCCTGACCAAATCTTCTCTAATCCGTCTTCTCAAAGGGGGGTGAGGGGGTGGGGAGGTGGGAAGGCCAGGGGATCCAGCTTCCCAGGACATGTAGGAAAAGGGATTCGGCCTGCTTCAAAACATTTACAATAAATAAATAGGCAAGTGTGGAACTCCACAATAAATTAGTATACAACCAAGGAGCACATGTACAAACCACCCCAAACATTGCCCAGGCAGCAACCTGACTGATGTCTACCCTCCAGCAAGGACTCTGCAATGCCAGGACTTCCCTAGGTATTCATAAACTAATCATGAACTGAGCAAATGTAAAATGCTAGCCAAATCAACATCTCCAGGGATTTGCAAAAACAAACACAATTTTTGAAAAACTGTTCAGATACATCATTTCAAAAATACAAACTCTTCATATTCCCCTTTCTTTTCCTTTTCATACTCTCTGGTGGCATTTGCTCAGTGGAAAGCAGTCCAGGACCACTCACAGGAAAGTCTCTTCTCGCTGCTTAGCACCAACAAGGTGCCGGGCTCCATGGGGTGCATCGTTTCCTTTGCTTTTTTTTTTCTTTTTCTATTTTTTTTTAAAGTACATTCCTCTGTGAGTTTAATTTTGTTAAAATGCTTCTAGGTCCCCAGCCTAAATATGAACAAAGTGCTTTTTTTTTCTTTCCTTTTTTTTTTTTTTTTCTTTTTTACTATAACAAATTTTAAGTTTCCCTGGACATTTGGTAACCACGCAGGCTCTAAAGTGCACTCCGGCGTCTGCACACTAGGACCGTTCTACAGCGCTCTGAGAGGGGCTGGGCTCAGTCCCGTCCTCTGTGCTGCTGTCTATGTCCTGCTCCATGGCTGTCTCGTCGTCATCTAGCTGCTGACTGGTGAAGTTGTTCAACTCTAGAAGCCCACTGGGCTCCACCACCACATTGGAGCTGGAGTGACAAGGAATAGCATACTGGGGAATGGCCTGAAAGAGAAGATTCACAAGAGAATGTTTATAGTGGAAAAGCCAAGAGGAGACTGTATCCTCCACACCCCCCCCAAGCACAGAAAGCTGGCATGTCCTGGACCACCTCCATGACAAGCACTGTGCTAGATCTCACAGCCATCCTACTGCATCTGTAACAATGTTGGGTGGAAACTGTAGCTTCCATGTAACACGTGAGGAAACAGGAGGTACAAGATGTCCTCAAGGTCACAGCTGTCAGGGTTAATGCTAGATCCCACCTCAAATCCCACACAACTCTAACTGTGGCTTTCTATTCCCTTAGGAGGCCTCTTCTAACAAAGAAGGCCAAATTCAGAAGATAGGCTTTTTTCCCTTTGATTTTTTCTTTTTCTTTTTGGTTTGTTTTGGTTTTTTGAGACAGCCTTGGCTGTCTGGTACTCCATCTGTAGACCAGGTTGGCCTTGAACACAAGAGACCCACCTGCCACTGCTGGGAATAAAAGCATGCACTTTCACACCCAGCCTCAACTGTACTATATTTTTGTTCTTCATCTTTAAGATAGATGATTGGTTGCTGACAAACAATGTATTTTAAATCCCTTTGGTGGCTCAAAGAGGAAACGATTTGTTTAGTCATAGCACAATCACCTTTAGAGCAATAGTGAAGGTTTTCAAATATAAGACCAAAAGTCTGCCATTTAAACAACTAAAAATATTACTAGGTAAATACTAGGGCCTCTTGCTAAGACTTATGGTCCTACCAGATTCTTTTTTCATCATAACCTTTTTTGGGGGAGGGGATTGGCAGAGACAGGGTCTCATGTATCCTAAGCTGGCCCTTGAACAGACTATGTAGCCGAGATGACCTTAAACTTCAGACTCTCCCTCCTCTCCCTCCCAAGTGTGGAGATCACAGGCATGCACTACCATGTGTGCTGCAGACACATTTTAAGAAGGGATATCAGTTATACCACACCTCTGCTCCTAATCCTTGACATGAATGAACTACATTTCATTCCTGCTAATGTAACACAGAAAGATAATTTTCAACTAAGCCACTCCAAACATGTATAGCAATCTAACCTCTAGTTGGCACAATCTATTTTAGTAAAATCAGTAGCAGGTCCCATATGTTGAACAAACATTGAAGCAGTCATTTATCTTTATTAATCCTTAATTTTATTAACCATCACATAAGAGTCGATAAATTAGGTACTTCTTATTCTCACCACTAATGAGGAAACTGGGATGAGTGAAATTAGCTGTCTAGCCCAAAGTAATGAATGGCAAATCTAAAATACCCTAGCCTTCAGGTAAAAAACTAGGAATCACAACAAAGCTTTTTGTTAAGAATTATATAATTCACTAAATTCACTTTTATAGATGGAAACAAAATACTTGAATAATTCAATGGCCACTTTAACCTTAATTATCACCTTTGACTTTAATTATGTCTCAGTTGGTTTAACAATAGTCAACTTGTATTCTTTCATAGCTTGGAATCACTGCAAATGGAAAGCTTATTCTATGACCTTTGAAGCATAAAACAGTGGCTCTATGTCAATTCTAGATCATCTACCAGTCTATAAGTAGGAATCCTTAATGAACTAAAAATGGGCTGCTCTGATATTTTCCAAACTGTGTACCAGTTTGGGAAAATAAAATGGCTACTATCAGGGGAAAAAAAAAATCTTAACACCTTGCATCAAGAGGTAGAAATAAAACACAACTTGTAAGGGCTGGTCTGTACTCAGTTTTAGTCTTCAATCTCAATCTGTAACACAGAATGACTGGTGACTTTTAGAACAAAGAAGTTAAAGATCAAGAAGGTGGGCTGCCGACGAACTGTTGTCCCCTGTGTGATGACATCTCCTTAACAAGATGCTCAAATCCTAACTGACACAAGAAGCAGAGTTTACAGTTAATGACAGCTTAAATGTACAAGTAGTTTAGAAACACACATAAAAATGTGTTTCTGCAGACATTCTAGTCAACAGAAGTCTCACTGTTCCAGGAACCACAGATTCAGATGAGGAACAAGAACTGTTTATAAAGTGTCCCTGAAATCCAGCTAAACAGAAGGGCAAGCAGTTATATTCCAGTTTGTCAGACTGAAGAGTCCAAAGCATAAGCCTAGGAAACCACTGATCTTTTGAGTAAACTCACTAGTCAACACACTGCAAGCATGGTACGGACATCAAACAAAGCTGACACACACAGGCATGGCCATTATGGTCATACACTATGCTGTCTGACTACATCCACCAAGTTTCTATGATTATTTTCAAAATAAAAAGACCACTAACAACAAAAACTAAATATAAACTCATACATTATAATAGTTTTTAAATCTCTGTCCTTTGTTACTTCCTTGAAGTGACTAGTCCTGTCACATCCCAAAATGGATCAAGCCCACAGCCTCCCATCTACCCGAGATGTCTCATTTCCTTGCAGTTCTTACCTGGATGATAATTTCTGTTGGGCTCTCTTCAGCTTTCTTTTGGCCTACATTCTGAATACGCATGAACTGGCCTGTCGTAGGCACTCCTGCTGCTTCGATTTTTCTGGTCGTTAGGGGAGGGCCAACAGCAGATGGACTTGAACAGGACTCTCTACATTTCGTCATCCCTGCCACCACCACATGGGTGGAGGGGAGAGCTCCTGCCTCACCAGTGAGCACATTGGTGGCTAGAGCCTTCTTTGGGGGATCCACTACCATATGTTCTACATTTGTATCAATCTGAGCTTCCATCAAAGACATCTGCAAAATGTCTGACACTGCTGTCTTCTCAGAGGCCTGAATGGGAGATATGCTTGTAACTGGTGACGTCAGCTTAGGAACAGAACTGCCACCAGTTATCTTTGTAACTGTGGGAGGCTGGCGCCCCTCAAATGTTATCTTTGTAACAGAGGATCCTTGGGTTATAATTGGCTGCTCCACCTGAAAACAAATTGGGGTTGTGTGTATTATAGCTACATCTCTTTGAGGAAAAACTAATCAAACACTCCAGAAAATATGGTAAAAGAAACATTCGTGCGGTATACTAGGAAGACATTTGAAGCTCCATGTTTTAGTAAGAGGGTGGATGGGAAGGTTCTGTTTTCTTTTAAGGAACCTAGGGAAAGAGGAGGGGTTGAAAGAACCTTTGTTCAGCCAGCCAAGCTATGAGGCAGTAAAGGAAAAACAAAAACAAAAACAAAAAAACAAAAGCAAAAAAGAATTCCCAGCAGCCTAGTTTTCCTTTGAGACTTAACATCCCGCTCAAATGATTTCATATAATCTTTTTAAATTAAAGTAAGTTGGATTTTTTTCAATCTTTTGCTTCAAGGTACAACTGTACAAACATATTCTGTATGAATTGTAATAAACATACACACACATAATCAATCCAGAATAGTAAATTTTTGTTAGCAAAATTTCTTATGATCACCCATCTATTTCCTGTTATCTAGATGGTAAGTGTAGAGGGTAAAATCGCCACCTAAAGATGTATACTAGAAAGGGAGAGAGATGGTCAATGATGTTCCTTAAAAGACTGCACTTACTCAGCATCACTGCCACAGAAGTAAAGGTTCGTAAGCACAGAGGTATGGGACTGTCATGTTCATGCACTGCTCGTCACTGCTGAAAGTGATTCCTTTAGAAACCACCTAGAGGGCGGGCTGAGAGCTGTGCTTCCCTATGTCAGCAGTGCCCCTCTCTCCTGATACCAACACCAGTGCAATCAGGCTTCTGGGTTCCTCTTGCCTACACAAAGCACTGCTGGCATGTTACAGCTATGGTGACAACCTCAAAAAACCTCGCCTACCCCCCCAATCCGAGAACACAGGCGTTAACTTTGCATGCTATCAAAATTCTGTTACCTGGCTTGTAGGCTGTTTCTCTGATGAAGAGGGGAGCGCCATCTGGCTCTGAGGAGTTTGGGGTTGCACGTAGATTTTTGGTTGGTTCGGAGCTTGCTGCAGTTTAGGAAGCTGCTGTGTGGTTTTCACGGCAAGCACCTGTACTACAGTTTGCGGGGGCTGTGCCATTAAGGTAGGAAGCTGCCTGTCTTTGGCCACCACAGTATGCTGTGTGTGCTGTGCATCTGGCTTGGGCTGTGCTTGTTCCTGCTGGAGAGGATTCAGTTTCTGGTGCCTGATAGAGAGCTGGGGCATCTGTGTGAGTCTGTGCTGCAGTTGGTCTGCCTGCAGGTGGATGGTCTGCTTCTGTTTGCTCTGGAAGCACTGCAGAGTTTTCACTTGCAGCTGAGTCTGTTCCAGCTGGGGCTGGCTAAGTTTCTGCTGTTTGGTTGACTGCGATTGTGTCAGGGCAGAGCGGTAAAACAGACCTGTCTGAGGATCCAATGTGTCCATCTCTTCAACCTCACCCTCCTCAGTTCCAAGTTCCTCACTGTGTTTCGTAAAAGCAGTGTGACTGCTTAATGCCTAGGTAAGAGAGACACAGAGTAAGAAGGAAATAACAAAAAAACACCTATAGTGTCACATCTTCCTTGAACTGAAAAATATGTGAGATACATATATTTATTTTGAGGAGTCTAAAAAGATCACAGAGCCTCAAGGCTCTAATCAAAAGTTTTAATCAAAACTCGTAATTTTAACTCTCAGACAGTAAATACTTCAAAAACCAGTCCACTCATCATTGTAGGGAACCCAGAACCTATAGATTAGAGAGGAGCACGGTGACCTCCCAGCTCATAAAGAACAGAAAGGCTCTCCAGCTCAGGAACACTCTCAAGCCTGTGCTTAAGGGACGCTCGCTCACCTGTCTAAAGACAGAAGGCAACAACTAAGAAGTAAGGAAACCAGAGCAGAACCAAGAACTTTGGCCACATGCATACCCTCAGTGCCCAAAGCCACATATATTGTCTGGAGACGTGCCCACCCCAATGCTCACAACAGGCCTCCCTGAGGAGAGGCTGTGTCACCAAGGTGTATGAGTCTCAGGTTCACCAGGCCACAGCTTCCCAAAGACCTGGTTCCTAGAAGGGAGTGAGCCAGGGGATAAGTCAGTCCTCTTTGTGGGAAAGAAGAATGACTGCCTGTGCTCAGCTGAGATAACTAGCACTGGGAGGAGAAATCATTCTAAGTGACGCTGGGAAAGAGCCAGCCTGTCTCACTCTGCCTGTCTTGAGAAATATCAATGTCAGGACCTACCAGTAAAGGACAGACTAGGATCTGTCACCCAGTGAAATCTTTAGACAGATGGCTTTCCTTTGGGACACAACAAAATGCACCTTATTCTTAACCCCCGTTACCCTGTCATACATTACACCACTACTCTACCTTGAAAACTGGAACTGCCCATGTTTCCTACCGCCCTGATACACAGTTTTGATTTAACACCTCTCCACTGTCTTCCAGCTAGGTCTTAAGACAGTCAGATTTGACTGCTGGCAGCAGAGTGAAAGAAATTTAGACTACCAAGGATGCAGCTGTGTGGCAAA
Source organism: Mus caroli (assembly GCF_978045245.1). Classification (NCBI taxonomy): domain Eukaryota; kingdom Metazoa; phylum Chordata; class Mammalia; order Rodentia; family Muridae; genus Mus; species Mus caroli. Next base: position 47,854,488 of record NW_028227263.1, on the reverse strand, counting down.
CTGTCACCATGGGTTTGAATGTTACATGAGTGGCAAGTAAGAGGGACGATGCACCTAGTCTTCTGAATCAAATGAATGTACTCACAGCTCAGAGCATGGAGTGCGAGGCTTTCTTCTTCTTCATTACCTTAATAGCAAGCATCTCTATCTGATATTAGTCTATTTCCTTCTCTCGAGTTTTCTTTTATTGGTCACATATAATTAAAGGAGTAAAGTATTTATCTCCCTTCTTGTTCATAATGCTCTCACAATAATAATAATGATTTATTATGAAGTATAAAGACAAAAACAAACTCAGCAGCAAACAACTAAACAAGCCACATAAGGTTTCATTTTGAAAATCTTATTACTCTATTAGTAAATCTGTATTAACAGTAAGAATGAATGCCACAAACAGTGACCAATTCTGATGACATTCACCCACACAACCCAACTCTTTTGAAATTCTGCTTCTACAATGTTTTTTTTTTTTTAAAAAAGAAAAGAAAAAGAGAAACATACCGCTTTCTAATTATTTCCTGGTGTTCAGACCCCCAATTCAGTCTCTATTCATTCCTCACAGATGGATGAGTTACACATACACTCTACAATTCAGGTACACCTTCTTTTTCAAATAGAAGATAAAATTGAACCTTATTTGGCAAATAACGTAGTTACTGACTATAAGAAGAAAAGGAAGAGGCACAACCTGCTGCATGATGTGGGTGATTGCTCCAGGGGAAGACGCTGGGATGGACTTGACTACCACCGAAGTCTGCGTCGCAGTCTGTGACTGAGCCACATGTTGAAGCAGAGTCCGCTGGGGCTGGGAAGGCTGTTGGGGCTGGGAGCGATGGCTGACTGAAAATAGAGGAGGTGGTGATGTTTCTCCAGAAATCACCACAGCAATTGTAACCAGTGACAAATCATTTTAAGCACAATATAAGTATGAGCTTATATCTCACAGAGTGGTACTACACACTCAGAGGCAGAAGACCAGAACCTGACCATCTAGGAACTGTGGGACGGACTCTAATAGAAAGTCTCTAATGAAACTGCTTCCTCATCTGCAAAATGGGAGCCACAGAGCTATTTTAATGATGAGGGGGAAATAAGTGGAGAGGCACTGTGAAAACTTTTATCATCCAGAAGGGACACCTTTAAAGTGACACCCTTTAGTGAACTGTTGGCTTTTCTCTCTTGACCTTTAGCTCTCTGAGGTCACAGGAAAACAACACGTTTCCATAAACCCCAGAGTCATCATACAATGGGAACAACGAAGTCCAGCACAAGCGGCGCTCCTTTACACGAGGAGGAGAAACTGCTTCGTGGGTCCAGGGAAAGGACAAAGTGAGGCTGTAGAAGGAGCTCCCTCCTACCGTGCCCCAGCTACTCCTGTGGCTCTGAAGCTACTGGTTTCCTACCAAAGCACTAAAACTCAGAGCCTCGCTCTGTTGGCCTGTGTTTAGATGGGATGATAAAAACTTGTTTCTTCTTACAAGAGGCCAGTGAAGAAATGGTTGAAAATGGTCCTTAAAATTAAAAGGGTCAACAGGAAAAAAGGTCATTCTGTCACAGTTTTAGCTCAAATAGAACAGCAAGAGTGAAGGCCTAGAAACCAACCCCATTTCCTCCTCTCCTGCCAGAGGACTCATTCAAACTACCCATTCACATAGGTGCCAGTCTGGGGCCTCTCTTACCAGCCCCGAGTTCAACTTTTAAGTAGAAACACTTGCCACATCCAAACCTACAAAACACTCAAATGCCATTAGCCACTGGGAAGAAAACCCTTGTGACAAAAATAGGTTAAAAAACCAAATGTGTAAATGAGCTAAGGGTTTTGAGATTATGAAAACGCCTCCAATGTCCCATAATTGTAAGGTTAACATATTTCAAGTAGCACTGTTCCATGCTTAGAAACAGTGGAAAGCCCAAGAGTGAGCTGCACCTACAGGTCCAAGTGCCTGTGTGGTGGTCAGAGGGCTAAACTACAGTTCTAGCCGCAATTACAACTCTCTTTTCTTTACACTCACAGATTCAGAGCTTCTAACTACAAATATAGCTATATGTGCCATGAGATCAAATGGTACCACCTTTGATTCTACACTCTACTACTTCACTGCATTTCACAGTATGCCTTTACTATGTGCATTTTAAATTATGAGTTAATAAAATCTTCCATATATTCTCAGCTAAACTGAAAATAAAGAGCCAGGATTTACATTTTAACATATTCTGAAATGAAATCATTTACAAAAGGACTAAATAGGAGAAAAATTAATTATGACATTAAACTCAAGCAAGTAAATCAATGAAATTTTTAAATAAAAGTATCATCAAAATAAATGACATCTGAAAGATAAATAATAAATTTCTGGTGAAATTATCAGACTATATAGACCATTTTGATACCATACTAGTTTTTATAATTACTACAATAAGTTTTTTAAACATTTTTTAAAAAAGATTTATTTATTGTATTTATGTGAGTACACTGTCTCTGTCTTCAGACACACCAGAAGGCGGCATCGGATCCCATTACAGATGGTTGTGAGCCACCATGTGGTTGCTGGGAATTGAACTGAGGACCTCTGGAAGAGCAGTCAGTGCTCTTAACCACTGAGCCATCTCTCCAGCACTTAACATTTACTTTCATGTGTGCAAGTAAGTGTGTGTGTGTGTGTGTGTGTGTGTGTGGTGTGTGTGCACAAGTGCCCCACATATATCTGGGTGACTATGGAGGCCAAAGAAAGGCATTTGATAACCTGGAGTTTGAGTTACAGGTGATTGTGAACCACTAATATGAGTACCAGGGACCAACTCAGGACCTCGGGAAAGGCAACACCCACTCTTACCGGCCCCAACGTAAGACGTCTTAAATTAAATAAAAACAAATTGGACTTCATAAAAGATCAAATAACACTATTTAAAAATAATCCTCCTTCAAGATCCTATACATTTCTTCTACCAAATGTCCAGAGTATAGGAAACTAAAGTTCAATGAAAGTTAAGAAAACTACCATCTAGTACAGAACAAAGCAGGGCCCGGAGCAGCTAGCTTTTAGGTCAAAGAGAATGCTCAACATGGCTGAGTGTATAAGAGGTGGCACCTACGGAAGAGGTCACAGAAAGAATATCGGTGAGATAGATGATGGGACCTTAACTGACCCACATAAGCCCCGAAACCAGCCATTTATTATAGTAGACAATTTTTTTCTTTTCTAGCAAAGTGTTTGCTTCACTGTTATTTTCAAAATAACCTCTCCTTCCCTTTACTAGTGGGGCTTACCTTCCCTCTACCAGAGCAGAGCAGAGCGCATCCATTTAAGTGGTTCCCCCACAATCAGTCAGCATCAACCTTTCCTTACAGTCCCGATGGATGCACACCACTTACCTACAAGGGGGAAAGCACCCTCTGTCCCCTCATCAGTGCGCTCTGAAAAGGATGAGTAAGGGAAGAAATCACAGGTCTTTTCATCTATTTACTATGTGCCAGTCTAGGCTGCTGGAGAGACTGACATTCCTTTCCTCAGCAGACTGGCCTCCGCAGCAGTTGCTTTTCTGCTAATATCTGTGATGTCCATAGTTTTCTACTATCTTCATCAGATTTTCTTTCTGGGAAGTTTTAATTCACCAGTCCTAGTATCTCCTCAAATAATGCTAAAGAATTTTTTTTCTCCACAGCATCTGGAATTTTCAAATACCTGAAACTTTACAGTATCCTTTAGTGACTGCTTATAAAAACACAAGACAGGGGCTTGCTTTATATGCCATCTCTCTCACCCTGGATTATTCACATCACTACCCCTGAACTCCTTAGGATCTCAAAATAATAAAGCATCCAAACAGAAAGCAGGCTACACACGAATGAATGTAAGAGAAAGAGTTTCACTTCTCCATAGGTACAGCCCCCAAATCTCATTAGTATTTTGTTGCTGGACCACACTTAAGTATCTAGTCTGCTTTTTTTTTTTTTTTTTTTTTTTGGTGTGTGTGTGTGTGTGTGTGTGTGTGTGTGTGTGTGAGAGAGAGAGAGAGAGAGAGAGAGAGAGAGAGAGAAAGAGAGAGAAAGAGAGAGAAAGAGAGAGATTGATTGATTAAAGTCAGGGAAATAAGGGGGGTTATTAAAGTTAGGGAAACTCCAAAAATGATTCAATCTGCTCTGAATAAAACAGGAAAAGAGCTAGAAATATTTTGATATGTTCTCCCCGAAATGAGCACCCCATGAAGTCCGCAAAGGTAGCACTACCTTATTACTATGTTTTAAGAGGACACCTACCCGTGGTGATGTATTCAGCAACTAGTTCTGACTCTACCACAGCAATGGATGGACTCTCAGGAGAATGTCTCTTTTCCTGGGTCATCTGAATAGGTACTGCCATTTGACTCAAGTCAATAGTGGGTTGTCTTGGTTTAGATTCCAATTTTTCCTTTACTGCATAAAAAAGTCGGGGAAAAGTTACTTTTATTATAAACAAGTACTAAAACCAGAGCTGTCTATGGGAATAATGAACCAGACCTCTGGGGTGTCCTACCATTAGTGGCTAAGAAGACAATGAATTGGAAACTGCAGACTGCTCTGTATGGTTGTATAGACTACAGCCTATGTAACAGCAGCCTACAATAATTCATATGCAATCACATTCAAGTCCCCCCATTACTCCAGGCCAGCCAGCTGTTTCTCTCTATACACTCCTCCTAGGATGTTATTTCCTTTGTATTCAAAGTAATCCCTGGCACACTCAGTTCACATCAGCTTGATCTGCTCTAGCGCATATCCCAGTAGCACTTCCCACTGACTAGTTCATTTGACTTACTAACAATTCAAGGGTCTGGGAATGTTATCCAGACACTGGGTGCTTGTCCAGCGTACACATGGTCTTGAGTTTGATCCCCAGAATAAGGAGGGAAATTCATAGAACCTTTTCTGAGGAAGGACGATTGCTGAGTTCAATGCTGACCTGGGCTATATCCAGACCAAAATGAAACCCTGTCAGTGTGTGTGTGTGTATACAAATTTGGCATTTTAAGATATGGCCAAAAAACTGTTACAAGTCTTTAATGACTCTTAAAAGAATAAAACATAAAGCTTCTCACTGTTAGGAAAGAATAGGTGCTCTGCTTCTGTATGTCTAAAATGTCTGATAAAACAGCCTGTAATTAATAACGGTATATGTTAAGATGCATCTATTTTAGTCTTCTTACCACTTCTTCAACAAAGTCTCTTCACTCAACATTTCTATCTACATGAATGATCGATAAAAATGATTGAGTTTTTTCAAAGACAAGCAGCTGGAAAAAAGTGCCAAAGGCTAAAAATATTTAGCAGAAGGAATAGTCTACGTTTATATCCAATGAGTATAGAGTACAGCACAGAATTACAATAAACGCTACTAAGTAACTAAGTCCACTAAAGGTTGCTCTCACCAAGCATAGACTATGATAAAAGCAAAACAATCATTTTAAACACAGAAACCAAATCTAGAGTCCTGCTGCGATCCCACAAGCAGATCCGGCCCTGGCCATCAACTTTTCTCAAGTCTCTGCTAACTTCTCCAAAACAGGAAAGGGTCAGATGAGATCATCACTGCAACCCATAAAATAGTTGCATCATTGTTGCCCTATTACAACAAAAAACCCAGTATAACTTACATAGAGCTGTCCTAGAATCTACTGAAGATATTTAGTAACTAGAAGAACTGATAGGATCCTATTAAATACAGATGCTCTAGCAAATAACTTAAACACAAATAAATCTGAAAATAAGGTGAGAGCATATGAGAATGTTTACAAGCAAGTCTAATGGTGTTTTTATGGTACAGAATTGGTCTGACAGTATCTATGAGCAAAGCTGGACCCTTCGATCTGTCCCAACATTCTAAATATACCCAGCAACTGGGCTACACCTATCCTTGTCCTGCATTTGTGCTTACAAGTGACAACCCCCTTCCCACTGCTGGCAAGAGGATTCTCCATTTGAAGTAGAAGTCACTCTGTCTACTCTATCTCTGTTCTAATGACAACACTCCATCTATGCTTCATACTCCTATGTACATCTAAAAGAACAATACACTGTACCAATAATTACAGATAAGTCCAGAGGGGGAGAAAATTACAAAAACTATGTAACAGCGGTGTATTTTAGCAACCCGTCTCTAGAGAAAACACGCTTCATTCAGCTGAGCATGTGAATTCATACCTGTTGTCTGCTGGAGTTCTAACAGAGCTTTGATTGTTGAAGTGGCTGATTGTGATTCACTGGATACATCCTGATATATTATGGTGGGGCTAGTCTCCATTGCAATCTCATGTTCTGACCAATCCTGACGCCGGGAAGCAATTACATGAACTACAGGCTGGGAATCTGTTTTATATTAGTTAAAAAAAAACAAACCCTATAAACAAAGTTTCTCTTAAAATAAAGCAATATTTATGTTTACCTTTGTATTTAATGTACAAGTCAACCTTGACTTCTCTAAGCAGACTGTGAGGTCCCCGAAGGCACACTGATACTGACTCTCACTTCTGAATCCATTTATTCACTCACACATTTACTTGACACTAGACACCTGTGCATCAGGATCCATATTTAAAGGACTTAAAGGAACTCACAAAATAGTCCAAGAAGGCTCAAGAAGCACACAGTCTATCTGAAAAGACGAACATGTAAAAAGACAAAGTACAACTCAATATGCTAACTGCTGTCTACGTGGGTGAGCATCTATATAGGTGAGTGCTTGTGTTAACCAAAAACAAAATGTTACAGATAGGAGACTGGTTTTTCCCAATGTACATGAAAAGATTTCTATCAAAAGCCTAAATACTTGGGGAATATTTTGCTGAATTACTGACAGTAAGAAAAGACAGTCTAGAAACAAAATGATGTAACGTGACAAGTGGAAGCCTGTCATTTATTAGCAAGTTGATTCTTTGGGTTTTAGCTCTGCTCCTTAATAGGAACAAGGGGTGGGTATAAAGCAATGATAGTCTGGGCTGCTTAACAACAGTAATACATTCTGAGAAGAACCATAGGCAATCCTTACACACTCAGAAGAAATAGCTTGCTACAGGAAGGCCATATGGTACACCCTATTACTGTTATCATATGTATATGTATGTTTATGTGTATATATGAACACATACAGTCCATTACTGACTGAAATATCAGTATAAGCTACATGATCATATGTAACTAAGCTTCATAAACTATAAAAGTCAGTAGAAATGAGGTTGTTGAGGGTTTGGCTGAAAATTCAGTTCTAAGATCTGTGGTTGATTTGAAAATAAATTTCAGCACATGTAAATAAAAAATGGGAATCATATTAAGCAACACACACTTAACAGTTCTCTATAAAGCTAGAAGGTTGGACCATTTTGTCTAAGATATTGTATAAGAAAATGGAGGAGATACAAGGACATGATACCTAAAGTTCAGATCTAGATTGTTACAGGAAACAAAAACTGATAGATAGCATCAGATTCTAGGGTAAATATCAAATGGTTAAAACAAGAAAAGAGACTGCTTTTAATCATGCTGCTTAGTTGAAGCATCAGAACAAAAATTATCTGGTGGCTCAAAAATACAAGAAAAAAACCATCAAGTTCACCCTCTAAGAACATCACATTTTTTAAAGCCAGGAGGATGTTCAAAAATATTGAAGCAAAGGCAACATTCTTCTAATGAAGCAATCTTTCTGAAGAAAAAAAATCAATATGCAAGAAGTTTATAATGTTTAATAATCATACACTAACAGGCCAGGTGTGGTGGCATAGTTCTGTAAGCCCAGATTGGACTATATGAGATCCTGTCTTTAAAGACCAAAACAAAGCACACTAAGCCCAAAGCCAAGACAAACAAACAAAACCCTGAGTAGAAACCATCACACCAGAGACATTCAGTTTCTACTAAGCTTTCAACCACATGGGAAGGACTGGCTGTTCGTTTGCGATGCCAAGTGCCATGTGAAGAATACTGCAGTCTCTCATTACATATTCTAATAAGATACGTAGAAAACGTTGTTTGCTTAGGTACAGACTCTCATATAACTCAGGCTAGTTTGAAATTTGCTTTGTAGCCAAAATGACCTTAACCTCCTGACCCTCCTGCTTCCACCTCCCAAGTGCTGGGGATTGAAACCAGATTTGCATGTATACCATGCAAGTGCTTTTCTAACTGAGATACACCCCTAATGTCCTAATATGCAAAATTTTAACCTGAGAAATGATTATACTAGAGAAGCACCATTTTATATAAATTAAAAATAAATTTTTATGATGAACACAAGCCTATAACCTGAGCACATAAGAGGATTATAAATTGGATGCCATATAGTCTGGGCCTCTGTTTCAAAAACAAATTCTCAGCCGGGCGTGGTGGCACACACCTTTAATCCCAGCACTTGGGAGGCAGAGGCAGGCGGATTTCTGAGTTCAAGGCCCGCCTGGTCTACAAAGTGAGTTCCAGGACAGCCAGGGCTATACAGAGAAACCCTGTCTCAAAAAAAAAACCCCAAAAACTAATTCTTATTGCTGATATAGGCAAAGAGGCAAAGAGAGTGAGTCTCTGCAACCTAACTCTGCGATACACTAAATATTCAGAGTCGGGACTATGTATCTACAGGAGTGCTAACCAAATAACATCTCTCCAAATAAAACCATTCCTTAGGGACCGGGAGGACGCCACCTCTTTCTGTACATACAGAGCAGATGATGATCACCAAGAATCAGACAGCAACCCAAAGAACTGTGATACAAAATGAGAGTGGAGGGCTGGAGAGATGGCTCGGTGGTTAAGAGCACTGACTGCTCTTCCAAAGGTACTGAGTTCAAATCCCAGCAACCACCATGGTGGCTCACAATCATCCGTAATGAAATCTGATACCTTCTTCTGGTGTGTTGAAGACAGATACAGTGAACTTACATATAATAAATAAATTAAAAAAAAAAAAACAAAATGAAAGTGTGAACTAAGTAAAAACTCTTTCGACAGTCTCCCCCTCTTCTACAATTTGGGCTTACGCTCAAACCTAGAGATGCTTCGATCACAGGACACCAGGAATCTGATCTCCTGTTTCTGCAGCAGGCATTCAGGTGTCCAGCTAACATGTATTAATGTATGCTACCAAGTATTAGCATGTCTAAACTAGACCTTTGTACTTCTTAAGGATAGTGGCCTGCTTCAGACTTCCCTTACTGGTTTTCTTTATCAATTATGTATTAGATGTCTACTGCATATTAGGTACCAGGAATCCATACTTTAGTACTATACTCAAAGGCAAACCCAGGCATGTATGATATGTCTTTATCATAAACTGTCTGTGACATCCTTTTATAATCATAAGACTTCTAAACTAGCAGGATCTTAAAGGTCAATGTCCTCCTCCACCCCCCACCACTCCCACATGCAGTCATCATCAGGAACCCACCACTTTCTAAGACTTCCTTTTCAGTTCTGCCTGCACAGCTGTGATATACAAAGTTTTGTTTTGTTTTGTTTTACATAAAGTAGAAATAGATCTTTCTGTCATCTGTACAACAGTACTATTGTCTGTCCACTTACCTACAAAGGCCAACTCACTTCGTTTATATCACAGAGCACAACATGATTAACAATCCCAGAACCCCCACCTAATCCATCCCCACTCCTTCACAGACAATGATTCCCAGATGTCTAAGGCCATCTCTTCCGAGCTAAGCCCAAGCTGTCTATATTCCTTCTGTGTTAGAATATAAGCCTTTCCTCTGAAGCACTGTCCCAATGTTATAGAGAACAACAATTCCACAAAATTTTCTGCAAAAAAAAAAAAAAAAGGGTTCTGTGGTCAAAATCACTGGGAAACATTTTATATTATGTAGTAGATATCCTAGTTTTCACCTTTAATAATATAAATTACCAAATAAATTAGCTAATGAAATTCTGCAAAAAGTACATTTTGTATGACCCATGTTTGCTTTTAAATAAACAAAACAAAACAAAACAAAAAAACCAAAAACAAAACCTTCACTCTGGCCTCCCAAGATCATGATTCTTAAGGAAAAGTAATGCCAGAAACTGAGTTCTTGATTAAAACTGTATCTTTATGACATTTATTTACAAATTTGACTCATGTTCTGCTCCTTTAAATGTCTACTCTCAATTCACTTCCTTGTTCTCTTCTGGTCTGCTTAATACAATCTTATATTCAATCCACCTTAAACCTTTTAGATGGGCAGTGGTGGCACACACCTTTGATCCCAACACTTCGGAGGCAGAGGCAGGCAGATCTCTGAGATCGAGGCCAGCCTGGTCTACAGAGCTAGTACCAGAAGAGCCAGGGCTAAAGAAATTCTGTCTCAAAAACCCAAGCAAGCAAGCAAACAAACAAAACCCACAACCTTTTAGAAATAAAGCTGATATAAGTAAAAAAATAATAAAAATTTTAAAAATCTGAACACCAATAAGGACACTTACCTCACTTTACAAGTGAGAAGAAAAACTGGAAGAGCTATTTGAGAAGATAGAAGGCAAGTAGCTTCAGAAAACACATCATCTGGGTTTCAGTGAGTGACACAGGCAAAAATATTACTGATCTAATAGTCTCGGCAAGCTTACTATCTATCAATATTCAAACAAAAGACTAAAAATGTTAGGAGAAAGTGAAGAGGAGAAACAATGTTTTGGAATGAGGCAATAAAAATGAGTTTATAAGCATGAAGCTTAATCATTCCCGTTATCCTTAAGATGCCAACAGAGAAGAAAACAATAACAAAAAGTATAAAACAAAATAGTTAAAATTAACATAAAAAACAGTACCAGATATATAATATGGTGTGATGAGTCCTGCCAGGGTGATTAAGATTCCCATCAAGAAGATGCCCAAGGCTTTCTACTCTACCTGCTCAGGAATTAAACCCGGGGCCTAGATGCCTCCTAGTGGTGGGTATAGTTAGAAACCACTAAAGCATCCAGCATGTACAGGAAAAACCCTTGAAAAGAACTCTTCAGTCAAAAAAGGATCAATTCTTCCTTAGAACAGAACAAAGAATAATGGACTTTAAAAAATCATCAATAGATGCTAAAATGTATGGACAAGTGACTGATGAGGAACGCTACACTTACAGTCTCAGAGTACCTCCTCCAAAACTGGCATTAATTTCAAAAAGGAATATGTTAACTTCACAGCAGAGAAAACTAGAAGCAATCATCCTAATCAAGTGAGCACCATTCCTCTCATCAATGTGGCAGACATCATGTCTACCCTGAGGAAACTGATAGTCATCTACCTGTACAATTCCTACTGAATTAAATCATAAAGAAGATTCTACAAAGTAACCAATCTAAACTCTTCAAAATATCATAATCAAGGGGGAAAGTGGGGATTAAGAGGCTATCTAGGGCAAAAGAGAATAAAGAATGCTAATGGTATCAGAAATGATGGCCCATACACTTAATTCTAGCTCTTGGGAGGCTCAGGCAGAAAGATTTCCATGAGTTTCAGTCTGGCCTGGACTAGAGAATAAGATCCTGTCTCAAAACACCAAAGAGGAGGGCCAGACCTGCCTATAATCCCCAGAACTCATGAAGAAGAGGCAGGCAGATATTTTTTTAATTTATGGCCTGCCTAGTCTACATATCAAGTTCCAGGCTAATCAGGATTACACAGTGAGACGAGGAGGAAGGACGAAAGGGGAAAGAGAAGGAAGTGACAACAGTAATGTGATAGTTGCAACGTCACACAGCTGAGTATAATATGTGACCCTGAGCTGGAAAGTGACTAGGAGACAAAGCAATAGAGAACATCACTTATCACTTGGTTGTATATCTAGATGAATTATAAATTAGCTAATAGCATTACATTAAATTTCTTGATTTTGATAATGGTAATTTAGTTACATAAGGATAAGACATAAGAAATTAGAGACCTAAAAACTAACTGTTTGGAGGTTAAATCACATAGTACCTATAACTACTCTTTACCTGGCTAAGACTTAACAATTGTGCACACATACAATAGACACAACAGAAAAGAGACTAGAGACAAAAGTAATAAAGCAGGCTGTCAGTAGTTCAGTGGCAGTGCGTATGTTTAGCCATGTATAAGGCTATATACACATAAGTCTCATCCTCAGAACCAAAAATTAAAATACAAAAATAAAACGAGGGCTGGAGAGATAGCTCGATGGTTAGGAACACTGGCTGCTTTTTCAGGGGACCCAAGTTTGATTCCAAGAAGCCACATGGCAACCCACACTGTGTAAACTCTATTCCCTAGGGTCTGACGCCCTCTCCTGGCCTCTTCCAAACCAGACATGTATGTTGGTGTACAGACATAGGCAAAACACCCATACACATAAAAAATAAATAAAAATTAAAAAAAAATGAAACCATCAGCTGGGTAGAACAAAATATAAACAAGTAGGAATGGCTGGCAATCAGAGCCACACATTGTAAGTGGTTTACAAACTGATTTACAATCAGCAGGAAGATAAAATGAGAATTAGCAAAATGACTTGCAAATTATTTCTACCCTGATAGCAGGGTGAGAAAACTACTCACTTTCTAAAATAAGTGCTATATTGTTTGTTGAAACCAACAGCTTATTTATTTTTAACTGACAAGCTTTCAAAGACCATTTTCTACTTGCTCTGTGAATAAGCATTTCTTTTTCTTGGAGTGTGGACTTTTAGCCTCTAGCAATGTTTTGTTCGTGACTAAGAAAAATTTGTATGCTGCAACTGTATGTGAATTTTTTTTCTAATATACTAGTCTAGATTTTAAGATTTAGCCAGGTGTGGTGTTTTACACCTGTAATCCCAGGACCTGGGAGATGAAGGAAGGATAATCAGAAGTTCAAGGCCATTTTCAGGGGGGGAAAAAAAAAAGGCGGGGCTGGAGAGATGGCTCAGTGGTTAAGAGCACTGACTGCTCTTCCGAACATCCTGAGTTCAAATCCCAGCAACCACATGGTGGCTCACAACCATCTGTAATGAGATCTGACGCCCTTTTCTGGTGTGTCTGAAGACAGCTACAGTGTACTTAGATATAATAATAAATAAATGTTAAAAAAAAAAAACCAGCAAGAACTGTATTTTACTCAACTTTAATAAGATCTAACATAATTCTTACTTAGTACATATTACAAACCAACAAATAATTAACAAATAACATACAACTATGTAAATCATATAAAATTAATGTGAAGGCATCATTGGAGAATTAAAATAATAAAGTGTTTGTATAATATGGAAAAAAATGTGCTTTCTATCAGTGCTTTTATAAAAAAGCAGCAGGCATACCAGCAAGATCAGTACAGAGGCAGAGAGAAGAAGAGAGGAACAAGGCCTAGGAGGAAAGAACAACACTTTTGCTTATATGCATCAGGTTGCACAAGCACAGACATACACACAGGCTGAACAGCTCTAATCCAAAATGCTCCACATCTGAACCTTTCTGAGCAAGGTGACATTACTAGCAGAAAACCCCATCCCTAACCACACATGACAGTCACAGTCAAAACACAGGTGCAGGGGAAAACAAGACCTGTGACCTCACCCTCAGACTAAGTGTAGAAGGGTTATATGAAACATACATGAATATCATTTAGACTCTGATCCCATCTGTAAGATACCCCACTTTCCTTCTCTTTTTCACACACACACACTCACACGCAAATACAAAATTTGAAACCTAAGACCATTCTCATCTCAAGTGTTTCAGATATAGGCTCCTCAGCTTGTGGCACCCAACAACAAGGGCACTCAGAATAACTGAGTAATATGAACAAAAGACAATGTCTCAGAGCTTCAGAGTAGACCATGAGTTTATATTTTGAGAGACATCCTAGACCAATGTCATATTGAGAACAATACTAAAGATTATCTCCTGCTGTGCTGCCTAGCTTCTAATAATTGGGATAACCACTGATAACCATCTGGAATATTTTTGAGAGTTAAATAAAATGTTATTAATAATTAGGTGGGAACAACAGACATAAACTAAGATCCATACAAACCAGGGGATGTACAGCCACCCACTTATAGCTCACTCCTGGTCACCTTGATGCTTCCTCAAGGTTCAGCAATAACCATCCTTGAAAAACTACATTCCTTTTTCTTGTATACTTCTTCCTCTTCTTACCCATACCAAACAGGAAAAACATAAAAGTAGCCATCTAGAAGTTATAGCTGTTTGATACTGCCTACATATTAAAAAAAAAAAAACTATCAATGACTTGATGAACATATGACAAAAGGTAATAATGGTAAGCTATGCCAAAAATAAAATTTTATCTCTCTCACTAAACAGACAAAAAAAAAAAATCCAATTCAATCAAAAGTATAAAGTTTGATTTGGAATCCCTAGAAGGAGCAGCTGTTTAGAAACTGAGTCATGACATCATCAGCGCTCACATGAGCAGAAGTACAGTAAGCCTTACCTTGAGAACTCTGGGAGGACTCTGTGGAAGAAGAACTGCTGTCTGTGTAACCCTGTGGCTCCTCTTTTCCTTCCTGAGCAGATGAATTACTGGCATCTGCTACCCTGGATGCTTGCTGTAATGTTTCTGTCACCAGCTGCCTTGTTTGTTCACTGACAACTGTAGCCTGAAATGTCACTGGTTTGGGTTTAATGAGAACCTAGAAGAAAAGCAGAAATGCCCAGATGAAATAGCATAGCCCCATTTAAATGCTAAATTAGACATGCATGGTTGTTTATACCTATAACCCTAGTACTTGGAAGACAGAGGCTGGAAGACTGTCACTAATTCAAAGCCAACTTTGGCTAGGATAAAATCCTGTCTCAAAACCAACCAAACAAACAAACGCTAAACTTACAGGTCATTTTCCAGATACACAAATTACCATCATGCATATTTATCGTTAGGCTTTGGGCACAGTATTTGTTGCCAAAGACTAAAATCCACAGATGAACTCGACCTAAGCTACGTACAATATTTTAAGTGGTATATGCCAGATCATAACAGCTTGAATTCTTGTTGTTTTTTAATGTGTCTGTTTACATGTATGTGCACAGCTCAGGCACCAGAAGAGGGTCTGGATCTTCTGGAGCTGGAGTTAGCTGTAAGCCTCCCAATGTGTGTGCATGGAATGAAACTCTGGTCTTCTGCAAGAACAACAAGCACTCACAACCACAGAGCCATCTTATTAGTCTCCCAAAGCTATGATTCTGACAAGTATTTTCATTGTTTTTCTTATCTAACTTTAGAAATCATTTTTCAGAACTATCTATCACAGTAACAACCACAAGCTGAGTGGTAGAAAAAAAAGAAAATAAAAATACATGCAAACTAGACTCATTAGAATTTTTCCAACCATAGTATCTGTTTGAGCTTTCTCTCTCAACTTGTATTAACAGAATAAAACCAAGACCATAATTTGTTCAAGCCACAATTTTCCAAGTTTCTTTTAATAAGAAACCAAATAAAATTCCTGACACACCTTCACAAAGCAAACTGCAGGAAATCTAAGTCATCACTCAAGGAACTACAGAGGAAAACTGATATAAAATGCTTTCCGCAGCAGCAAGAGATCAACTCAGCAAAGTTAAAAGCTCAGACACTAAACAAGTAAACCAGGAAAAATACAATCATACTGAAACATTCTCCTTCAGTATCTGGATTCTAGACATTTAATTGGACTCGTGGAATAAAAATACTGACTCATACCCAGTACCACCATCACCACCAAAACTACTGCTACTGACTCATACATGAACGAGGCTCTTAAGTACTCATTTCCCTGAGTTTAAAAAAAGGATTTGTTATACTCTACATGGTGAAACAAATGGAATCATTACAGCTGAACTGAATAAATAACTTAAGCTTATAACAAAGCTATTTTTTAAAATATATAAACAATGGCTACAGTTTTGAAGGAACAGATTCCAAAAGCCAATTATGAGTTTAGATAAATACCTTTTACAAAAACTCTAGGATTCTATTTCTCAACCAAAGCTGATATTGCTTCGATAGTCTCAGAAAAGCACCTACAAAGTCAACAGCCTACACTGAGGTGAGATTATACCCTTATTCTCAGACTTTGACAGTCTGAAAATGAACTCATCACCAGCATCTGTTATGTAGGGCTGGAATAGAACAAACTTTCATAAGTATCTTTCATAAGCATCTGTGCAGGTCCTGTCCCTTCATAGAAAGAAACTAGTCTCCAGTTCTCTGTCCTTCCTCAGCTATCCAGTTCTCACAGTTATAAATATCTTCAGGGAATTTATCCCAAAGGAATTCTCCTCCCTGCCTTTGCTCATATTGTGACAGATATATGCAGATTATCTTTAAAGTACTGGGGAGAAAAAAGGCAGGTTTTGAGAACAGATTAATATGCATTCAGTATTTAGAAAACCTGTTTCTTTTATCAGACTATTGATCATTTCCTTGACATTTCTATCAGGCTAGGCATAGTAGTGCAAGCCTTTAATCCTACCAAAGGCAAGCTGATCTCTGTGAGTTCAAGGCTAACCTGGTTTACATAGCAAACCTCCAGGACAGCCAGGACTACATAGAAAGACTCTGCTTCAAGATAGGTAGGGAGGTAGGGAGAGGGAGAGAGAGAGAGAGAGAGAGAGAGAGAGAGAGAGAGAGAGAGAGAGAGAGAGAGAGAGGCAGGCAAGCAGGCAGGCTGGCAGGGAGGGAGGGAGGGAGAGAGGGAAAAAAGGAAAGGAAAGGAAATTTCTACCTGGGAATTAGCCAGAAGTTAACACATCTTACAGCCTACCTGGGTTTTCCCTTGTTGTCCATACACAATTTTTGTTGGAATGATTTTGGCTGCTGGCTGTACTGTGGAACCTATCCCTTTGGGCTGTGTTACAATCATTTTGGTGATGGGTCTTGTAGCAGTAATTATAGCTGGCTTGGCTCCAGTTGGCACTGTCTGAAGAGTTTTTTCTCCCTAAGTTGAAGTCAATTATTAAAGAGACTTATATACATTTAAATGATTAAAAACAAACAGAACATACAAATAAGCAAAAACGCAACTGTCCTTTCACTGAAAAAGCAAAGAAAAATTTTGGGAAAAGGACTGTAGATTATGCAACAAAGTACAAGATTTCTAAATGATTAAAAAATCCTGGGCTTCACTGTAATAAGATTACAAGTCATACAATCAACTTTCTAGCCAAAACAGAAATTATTCCTCATGAGTATGTTTTTAAAAATCACCGGATCCAAGAACATCTAAGAATTAATGCCACCCCATTCATAGAATACCTATATTAAAACAGAAATTTCTGGAAGGACATACACTAAAATGTTAACAATTGTTATGTTCAAGATTGTAGGTCATCTCCCACACTCATTTTTACTTTTTAATACATTTGAAGTGAATATTTATATAATAAAAACCATGCAGTTTATCAGCAGATTAACAAACACATACAAAATAAGTCAGGCATATATTATAAAGATATGCAGTAGGATGTCTGTATAAACACATATGAGAGAGATAAAAAGAGTAGAGATATTAACATCTTTCTAAGGTTATATGGAGGAAAGGGGAAAGAACGCGTAAAGCAGTTCTCATGTTCTCCTAGCATGTTAACAATGCTACTTTAGTCCATTATAAACTCAAGCCCAGCAACCTTTCGGCATTTTCTGAAAATTTATTTACCTGCTTTATTGCCTTTCTTTTCTTTCTACTTCTCTGCGTGCATGCGTGTGTGGTGATGAAGAGAGAGAGAGAGAGAGAGAGAGAGTGAGGGTGTGTGTCTGTGTGTGTGCATGCGTGTGTGGTGTTGAAAAGAGAGAGAGAGAGCGTGTGTCTGTGTGTGTGCATGCGTGTGTGTGTGTGTGTGTGTGTGTGTGTGTGTGTGTGTGTGTGTGTTGTTGGAGATTGAACCCAGGATCTGGGCTTTTAAATTTAGCATTTGGTAAACTGAGAGCAATCAGGTAAGCTTTCTAAAAAGCAACCATTGAGAATTCAGATCTAAATCCAAGTCCAAAAATTAATAACCTAACTATCAACTACAACTATCCAAAAGAAACAAAGTGTCTCCAATCAAGGGGTTAGTTCAAGTCTCACATATTGTTTGCAGCAGCATTCTCAGGAAGATCTGTGATTGATCCTGCTGATCTGTAAACGGCTTGACAGCCTGTTCTAAGCACTGTGACCCAAACAAAGCCAGCTTGCAGAGTATTATCTGAGAAAGCTCATGTGTGGTGGGCCTGCACAAGATGCAGGCAGGGTATAAATACACACTCTGTGTGCTGAAGAAGATGGTCCCATAGGCTGATCTGCTCATTTTACTAGCACTGCTGGTAAACTACTGCTAAATATCTATTAGAAAAAAATTCCCATGTGAGCTGAGATCTCCCATAGCAGATAACATCCTTTATAAGTCCTAATACTACAGAATCCTAGCTTTCTGTTGACTTACTGATGTGAATTCAGGAAAGGCCTAATCTGGACCACTTTCAGCATTATGAAAGACCGTGATACATAGCTTTTATCTGTCTTCTAGTGAGGTCAGGAAAGGTAAGGATGCTACTGAGTCTGAGTGCTTAAATACCAAGAACAGTAAGAAACCAATGACTGAGAACTTCTCATGTGTTAAGATACTGCTCTAAGCACTTTCAAAACACCTACCATCACCCAATGCAGGCATGAAGAAATAAATATTGCACTGGTTAGATAAGTCACCCAGAGTCAAACTACAAAGCAAGACACAAAGCCTAAGTGTGTCTACCTGTAACCTCTTAACAATTGCCATCAGAACCTAAAATGGGAAAATAAAAAATAAACAACAAACTTTAAGTAACAAATCCCCATCTATAAATTTTATTTTAAACTCAAATATTTCTCTTTTGTCCAGCCTAAATCAATGCTTATCTACTGACCATAAGCAGGAACAGAATTCCTCCAAGTCTTCCTGCAGCTAAACCAGCGGAATTCTCCATTTGAAGGAAACTGAACACTTGAATCATGGTAACAAGCCACCTTGCTATGAGCAGCTATAAGCAACACGCTTTCAGCATTACTGTATAAAATGGCATCAGTTGATGATAAAGGTTATTCTATCGCAGCAGTACAGAGTCAAGCCATTCCATCCACTACGGGGTTCTGATGGCCTTTAAACCGATTAGTGGATTACTGAGTGTGTTTACAGTCTTACTTACTCCAGCATTTAGCAAGGTTGTGACAACGTTTTTGCCTGGGAGGCCTTGAATGGTCGTTCCTTTCCCTGTAGTCTTTTGTACAACAATCACATTGGGCTTGGAAGTCATTGGGATTGTAGTGATTTTGGTAGTCGTTCCTTAGAGAAGGGGGAAGAAAAGGAGGCCTGAGTTAAGGACTGGTGATACTTGATTGTTTCTGTTTATGATGTATATAAGCAATGCCTGTCTAAACAATGTCAACTTTAGGGGAAGGAGTGTGGTCCTAAGGACAAAACTGAAGACTTGGAATAGTGGCACCTTGGACTGATGAGACGCTGGGTAATATTAACTGTACTGTAAAGATCTACGGCAGAATTGCCCCAATATAAAGGACTATCGATTTAGGAGACAGTCATATCACGTCTACCAGTTTAACCAAAGGGAGGGCACATGGGGACAGGGAGGTAAGGGGGGAGGGTTCAATAATACAAAATGGGAGAAAAAGGACTAACAGGAACTAAGTAGAACACTATACTAAAATAGAACAAAATTCTTTTCTAGAATGACCAATACTAAATGCCTAAAATTCTAGTGTGCGTGTTTCACCTAAGGAGAAAATGTATGCAAAGAAGTATTACATATTCAAAAAGAAGGAAAGGCCATGGCTAAGCTTTCACTACAGTTGGTCTACATTTTGCATAACACAAGAGAACATGCAAAAGCTGGTTAGCATCTGTGGTTTTCTGGTTTTTGCTTTGTTTTGTTTTGTTTCCTTTTGCAGTTCTGGGAATCAAGCCCAGGGCCTTGCTCATACCAGGCCTACCTCTGAGCGTCATCTGTAGTCCATTTAGCATTGTTTAGGGTACACACTGAATCATGAATGCTTACGTACCATAGCATCACACATAGAATCTGGCTGGCGTTTAGAGAAGCTACCTACAGAGACTGCGCTTTAAAAGGGTAAACCACAGTGAGACCAAAAACAATCACATGTGGATCACAATGGGCTGTGATAATGATGATGCATTTCAGACTTTTTTCTTTCTTTTTTAGGATGCCTGTAAACTACAGAGGCAAAAGAACTACAAGTTCAAAGACAGCCTGGGCTATATAGCTGGTGTGAGGTCAACCTGGAATACACAGTGAGATCCTGTCTCAAATGGTAACAACAAACTGAAAAGAAAATCAAAATGATTCTACCAGACTTGGTGGTGTACGCTTACACTGCTCTATTGACTAAGGTAGGAGGATCACAAGTTCTAGGTCAACCTAAGCAACTCAGCAAGAACCTGCTTCAAAATAAAACATTAAATGGTGTAGAAAAAGTTTGAACATTGTGGTATGTTGACTGAACAAATTCAATGGCTTAGTTCCTACTATCCAGATTCTTCAATCACTCTATCTTGCTTTCTGTGTAAGGCTTTATGCTATGCTACTTTGTTCAAGGAATGATTGAATAAATAAGTGAAAAGTACACAAACAACAGCTCCTCGCTCAGACACTGGGAAGACTGAAGGAGTTACAATCAAGTCTTGCCCCAGATCCCCAAAATGCCTCTAGGGTTAAGACAATGAATTCATCTCTGAAGGAATCAAACTTCTGCATAAAATGAGGATATTTCTACAATCAACTCTCAACAACATTCAGAAAAAAATGTATAAATTTGAAAGTTATTTGATATATATGCATATAAATAAGTTTCCATCAGTTTCTTCTAGAAAAATAAAAATTCAACTAAATTTAATCTGCCTTCTAAGGTATTATACAAAGGAAGCAAGAGCTTCACAAATGATTTATATGTTTACCACAGGATTATTTATAATAACCAAACAAGAAAAAAAAAATCTAATAGTCAACCCCCCCACCTATAAACAATCTAAATCATCCAACAGTAAGAATATGATTAAATTTCTGTACAAGAGAATGTTATAACCATGGGATGATGGTCAAAATGCATTTACTGATATGGAAAAATATATAAATTATTAATAAAAATTAAATAGAATGTACATAGAAGCATTTACACAGTACATTATCGTCTTAACCTTGCTTGCACCTTTCTAAAGTCCCCACAATGAGAGGATTTTTTTTCTTTGCTTTTGTTTTAAGTCTTCTATTCTTACAGCCATATGTTGAGAATATTTTAGCAAAAAATGCTTTGTTGTGTGTCATCAGAACCCATTATCTGCTCATCGATGAAGGCAGAAAACTATCTAAATTTGCTACAAGCTGACGATGAATAAACTTTGTAAATTACTACACCATAATCTCAGTGTCATAGGACAGCAAGAATATAAAATAAGTGTTTTTTTTTTAAAGTAGAGATTGTGAAATGGAGCCAAAAGATGATAGGTAAGCGTGGAACAGGAAGTTGTTAAAAGTACTTGCCACCAAGTTAAACTGTTCCAACTCTATGTCAACATATCCTACAGTGCTGGAACCACCCACTTATGTGAAAGAAATAGCAACTAACCATGAGCACTTTCATCTTTAATATAAAGGTGAATAGTGTGTGTGTGTGCTTTGATAGGTATCAGATCAAATCTCTGCTCCTAGGATGTGCATACTTATATTACTCTACTGCAGTACAGAACAGCTACACCATGAATAAGGTTCCAAAAAGACTTCGTGACATTTAGACACACCTACAATCTATAAAGTACTATGAACTCAGGTATATGCAAGAAATCCTTTATAAAAAAAGGTTATAAAAAAGCTACCCTCCAATGAAGGTCAACTTTCTGAAATAATGTTTGAACAAGAGCTTTATACTATTTAAAGATACTATCAAATAATAAATTAGAATTTTAACTATGTTATTTAATATCCACTTAAAAGCTATGGCACAATGTGCCCTTTCCTCCTCAGGTTGGCAAACCCTGGGTTTTCTCACTTATATGGAAGAGTGGAGCCAAAATTAACAGCTTTGAATACAGAGCTCTATGCCACGCCATGCTCTACCGGCTTTTTTCCATTCTCCAAGTTATCAGCAACATCAAATTACTGCCAGGGACTTTATATTCCTGTCACTTTAAAAATATTAGAGCAGCTCACCTGGGTCAGATAAAACATAACTAGTCTACAAAAGTAGTAGACAGCTAAAATCTATAAGGCTTGCTTGATCAGATCATTTACATAATTTTAATTAAAAATAATAATCAGTGAAAACAAATGTCTCATTAACATTCCACTTCAGAATCTATAATCCAAATACCATAGAGATTAACGAGGCAATAAAACCCAGGGAGTGTTCCAACATACTAATAAATAGGCAGAGGGTTAGCTTTACAGTCTCAGTAATGTATTTTTTAAAAAGCAAACAGCATAAGTGGTGAAAGGCAAATAATGATATTCAAATATCTTATGTTTAATAAGCTAAAGTGACATTAGCAACTGAAAACCTGAATTATATTCCTGAAATACATTCAGATGCAAATTTGATTCCATTATCCCCTTTGCAGCTTTGTCTGACCTCTGAATGCACAGCCCTAAAGTTGGTACAATACCTCAAGTCAAAAAGTTGACAGTGTGAGAACCTTTATTAAATAAAAAATCACTATGCAAACATAAACTATAATCTTTGCATTGTGACTTAAAACTAAGTGCTCGTTCAACTTTAGATTTATCAAAAGCCTTATATATGAATACTTGATATTAAAACTAAAACCTGCATTTAATCACTATACATAAGGACTAAAACACAGTGCCACATTTTGAAGCAAAAAAAAAAAAAAAATTGATATCAATAGAGTCCTGCTGTAGAGAAACATGGCTTTTCTCCTAATCAAATAGCTCCATGCTTTTAACATACTCTAGATATACCTACCAGAAACAATATTACTGCTAATTATCTTGCCTCCCAAGGTAGCTAATGACTTGGGTACTACAGTGATGATGCTGCCACTGGTAGTTTTCATATAGGTTGCAGCCCCAGGGGCTGTGGCCACGCGACCTAAGGATGGGCTCACTGCTGGACGGGTATAGGTTGCCTGAGTACCTATAGGAAGAAAGCAGTGAAAAGAAAAACTAAAATTGTCAATACTTACAAAAAGAATGATAATCATACAATTTCACTATAGTTTAGTGAAATACATATATCACTTCAACTTGAAAATGGAACTGCAAGGTGCCAAGGCATTCATTTATAATTTTATAGCCAGTTTTCAATGTGTATAGCAAGAACCAATGTCAAGTCAATTCAAATTAAATTTACATATAAAACTTTGTGATGTGTTGTAGCATCAAATTACCAACCCACAGAAAGGGAGAGCCCGGCCCTGCTCGCACTATCTTTCTTCCACTGGTCTTATGCTGAAGCTAATGAAATGTAGGTGTTTCTCTTACAGATTTAAAGCCCATCTGATACTGTCCCAGAGCCAAACCCACGGTCACCATTCAGCAAATAAGGCATTTACCTAAAATTTTATAACATGTCTGCTATTCTCTAAAGAGATTTCCATCTTTTAAGGATCAGTCCATTGTTTTACTAGCGATATGGGTGAAGCTGCCAAGAATTGCCAGCTTTAAATTATCTCTACTTTCATATTCCTTCAACCTTAACTGACCGGTTAGGAAAACCTATCTTTATGTCTCTCTCAAAGGACTCGATACCCTTTCCTACTGTTACACGACCTTTTCTCTTGCCCAAAGAAAGATTAGAAACTAATCAGATGGGTCTTCTACAGTGTCTTATAAACCAGAAACTTAGAAAGACTCTTCTATTCCTAGAGGAAGGAATAGCCTCAGGGAAATGAAGCGGAGACACAGAAAAGACAAAGATGGCATTTGCTTAAATTGAAATTAGATTCAGAGACTGTGTGACAGACATTTCTAAAATACCCACATCAGAAAAAAAAAATGCTTTTAGAAAGTTACTTACTTTAAAAACTTATAACCATTACAACCACGAGAAGAACGTTAAGAATTAGACTAATCACGGCATACATCAGAGCCAGGGAAAAAACATCTATGGCAAAGTAAACATGCTACAGGGGTAGAAAGTTTGAATACATTGAATTATAACTATTTAAAAGAAACACTTTCTGGACTATAAACTCAGACACATAAGCCAGTATTGCTAGGGGTATGGCTTTTATGTAGGTTCTAGGGATTTGAACTCAGGTCCTTCTTACACTAACTTAACAAGTGTTTTTCTCCACTAAACTATTTATTGTCTTAGCTCCTGACTTGATATCATTTAATACTTATAAAGTTCACAAAGGGTGGTAATTTAAAATGCTCTACATTGTTACCACCTCAAGCTCAGACTAATTGCTCTTCTATCTGGGAATAATAACCGGCTTCTCTCAGCCTAGGCAACACTTACTACACTGTTATGTAACCTCTTAAGCAATACCCTTGCGCATTAGTTAGGCATATTTTCAGTTACTCAACAAATCCTGGGCAAGCACCTACATATGGTAGCTAAACAGATTTGTTCCCTTAGTCCCATAAAGTTTATTGTCTAATATGAATAAAACAACAAACTACTAGGTAAGTACAAATTGGAGAGGATTATGAAAAAAATATATCAAAAAAGAGCTAACTTGAGGATCAGGACAGAGCAGAAGGAGTCAAGAAAGATCTTTTGAAAACTGTTCGGTAGAGTGCTTGCCTCACATGCACTAGGCCCTTGGTTTGACCCCCAGCGCCTTATAAACCTGTGTGGTGGAGCACACCTGTAATCCCAGCTCCCAGGAGGTAGGGGCAGGAGGATCAAGAATGAGTTCAAGGTCATCCTCAGCTGCATAGAGTTCTAGGCCACAAACCCTGTCTCTAAACAAAATGTTAAAAGGACTTCTTTGTAGACCTGTCTCCATCTCTCTATGTGCAGTATGACACACACGGCTGGTGTGGGAAGCTACTGATGGCATGAATGAATGAATGAATGGACTGATGCTTGTGGAACTTACCGGTAGGAGTGGTTACCAGTTTAGTTGTCATAATTGCACCATTACTGCTAACCACCATAATTGGGGAATTGCTACTGGTGGGTAGAGTTGCAGTCACTGGTTTGGGTAAGATTTTACTTGGTTGAACCTGCTGTGTGATGATTTTAACACCTTTGAAAGAAAAAAGATAAATCTCAGTAAAATAATGTTTAAGAAATGTCACCTAGCCCAATAGGGCAACAGTCACACACACTTACTGAGGCTTAACCTAAAATGCCTTTTTAATACTGATGAAATTCATTATTCAAATTCCTCCTGTCTAAATTCTACCAATTTAAGAATGCAGTCATATTTCATTAACAGATTTCTTAAAAAAACTAAATCTAAACTTTTATCTATGGAGGTGTGGATACAAGTTTCAAACCAGATAGCAAAAGCAAATAGTCTGTTCCATGTAAGTATTTGAGAAGAAAGGACTAGCATAAGGCATCAAAAGCAGTCACACAGTCCTTCCAGATTCTCAGCAACAAAGACTCTTCATGGCTCTGTGAACTGACATACAATGGTAAAAACCTTAATAGGCCAAGAACAGTTTGTTTGATTTTTTTTTTTTAAATGGCCGTTTCATTTTTCATTGTTTTGTATTGAGATAGGGTCTCATTATGTAGCCAAGGCTGGCCTGGAACTACAGATTCTACCGCCTATGCCTCCTGAGTGCTAGGATTACAGATGTGTGCCACCATGCCCAGCTTAAAAAAAACCTTTCTTGATTTTGTTTGTCTGTTGTTGGTATGGTTGAACCCAGGGACTCATTCATGCTAGGCAAGTGCTCTACCACTAAGCTATATCCCGAAGTCCTTAAATATCTTTCTACACATAAAAGTATTTTAATAACTCACTTTATCAAATATAGAATGCCAAAAAGGCCACATCAGTATTGCACCTATATAAAACATGCATGTGAAAAGAACACAAAGACAATACACAAGAAATATAGTACAAATTGTTAAGGAAGTTATGTTAGGACTTTAAAAGTTATTTTATTTACAATGCTATCATGTTTATATTGACCTTCCAAGCATCTTAAATGGAGTACATTTTT
Organism: Mus caroli; assembly: GCF_978045245.1. NCBI lineage: Eukaryota > Metazoa > Chordata > Mammalia > Rodentia > Muridae > Mus > Mus caroli. Next base: position 47,828,416 of record NW_028227263.1, on the reverse strand, counting down.
AAACAGTGATAACTAAAGAAGAAAATTTTAGTGCCATTTCCCCACTCTGATCTTTAAAGAAGATACATAAAAGAAAACATTTTCATAGAGAAAATTAAGAATTGTATTTTTTGGTGTGGCATGATGGTCTACCTCGACTACCAATTTGACAGACTTTAGAATCACCATGGAAACAAACCTATGGGCATGTCTGGAGGGGTTTTCTAGATTAGGTTAAGAAGGGAAGATCTACACACTCCATGGGCTCTGATCCTGGACTGAATAAAAGGGAACGGCCCACTCTGTTGCCTCACTGAAGACTCAACACGACGACCTGCTGCCTCAAGCACGCTCCAGCCGCCAGTACTTCCCTAAGGGATCTCCTAAGGCCAAGTTAAATAAAGTAAGCCCTTCCTTTCCCAATGGCTTTTGTCACATCAACAAGAAAGTAACCAATACAAGTGGTGATTTAGGCTGAGTCATAAAGGAAAGAAATAGATATATATTTATAGATAGATAGATAGATAGATATTTAGCAGCTTTAAATAGTTCTAAACTTCTATTAACTAAGAAAGAAGTTAAAAGTATGGTATTTGGGCATAATTACTTAAATAACCTTTATGACTATTTTTTATGTACAAAATAAAAATTAATTAGTATATACTTCATCAAGCTATTAAGGATTAAATAAAAATTTAAATTATCTATACATGTCAAGAATTCAATAAGTATTATAGAAATAGTTCTAAATATAATAAACTATAAAAAATGAGGTTATACAAAGAAAAATCACTTCTAGTATTTTTTTTTAACTAATGAACCATGATCCTGCAATTCCCGTGCAGAAAGAAGCTGCATGAAATAATCATCACAGGAAAAAACAAAAACCTCAGAGACAATTCTACTCAGTTCTGGGCAAATCAAGTGATAATCTGGATCAAATAATTAACACTGAGGAAAAGCATTATTTCTCAAAACTGATCATGAAAAAGAGAGCAAAGCAAATAAACTTCCAAAAACCCTCTCAGCAGGTGGCTGGCCCAGAATTGCCCTCAAAAGGACTGTCACTTCAATGTACCTAAAGCATTCTGGAGAGCCACAGTCGGTGCTCTGGCAGGAGGAAATCTCCAAAACTACACAGCGGAACTAATTAAAGTTTTCAAGCAAGTATCACTCAAAGGCTTTGGGCACCACAGGATGGCTCCATGGGTAAAGAAAGTCACCGACATCATGCCTGCTTACCTAAGTTCCATCCTAGAAACTCACATGGTGGAAAAAGAAAACTCACTCCTGTAAGGTGCACCCTGACTTCCACATGCACACCACAGCACACACGCACGCACAAACATACTCTCAATACAGTACATACACACATACATGTCTACACAAAATACAAATAAAATGCAATAAAAGAGAAACCTTTGGAAAGCGGTTTTATGGTAAATAGCGAACAAAAAAACATGTACCCAACTGAACCTCTAAAATCTAAAGTCGAGTTCTGTGATATCTGAACCAAAATCATTTCTTTCCCTCTTCAGTTCAGAAGGGTGGTGATTCCACTCTAGACTGCTACAGTCAGGGAGTGGGAGGACGCTTCTGTACAGCTCCGAGCCAGAGAACAGTCTTAAAACAAAACAAAACAAAACAAAACAAAAAACCAAAACCAGGATTTCCACCTATCCTCCTCACAGTTACTTAGTACAACTGAAATACCACACAGAATATTTCTAATCCACAGAATCCAACTAGGAAACAATACCAAAAGGACCACCAAAAAAAAAAAAGTTCTCCAAACATAATGGAAATAAAATAGCATAATCCTAAATACACTGTCAACAAGGAAGGTGCGGGGAAGGTTTCAGAACAAAAAGTATAGGGAAAACGAAAACATATCTAAGTACGTATGATGCTGATAAAATAGTACCAAGGATTTATCAAAGCATAGTTGTAAGTGTAGAACTAAATACTAAATGTATAGAAAAGAAAAAAGGAGCCGGGCGTGGTGGCGCACGCCTTTAATCCCAGCACTCGGGAGGCAGAGGCAGGCGGATTTCTGAGTTCGAGGCCAGCCTGGTCTACAAAGTGAGTGCCAGGACAGCCAGGGCTACACAGAGAAACCCTGTCTCGAAAAACCAAAAAGAAAAAAGGTCTTTAATCAATAATCCACATTCCAGTTCTCAAGAAGCTAGAAAAGCAAAATAAAGCCAAAGAAAACAGAAAAAAAAAAAAAAAAGAGACTAAAACTGAAACATTCTCTGAGACTCTGAACTCAGTTCAGATTACCTGTCTTACTTGTCTTACTCTGTAGTGTCTTTGTCTAGTTTGGTTATCAAGGTCCTAGTCAGTTTGTAGTGTTCTGTTTTCTATAATAGATTAGGAATGGTTGGTATTAATTCCTTAAATATTTAGTTTACTTCTCCAATAAATCAGCTGGGCCTGGAACAAGAAAGCAAAACCTGGCAAAGTAGAAAGCCTGACAAAGAACGAGCGCATTAGTATAGACTCTGTAGCCATTTAAAGGATAATAAGGAACTGAGAATGACAACTAACCATTCTGACAACTTAGAAATGAATAACTTAAAAAGTATAAACTACTAAAGCTCAATGAAGATGAAATAGCTAATCCAGTTTTCCAACCACTAAAAAAAGTGAGTTCATAATTTACATGCTCACAAAATAGAGATTTCCAGGCCTAACTGACTCACTGGAGAAGTTAGCTAAGATTTTAAGGAATTGATACCAATCTTCTCGCATCTCTTCAAACTCACTCTGAGGCCACTAGTATCTTGATCTAACCAAACTAGACAAAGACACTACCAAATACGACAAGTATACATCAATTCAGCAGACAATCTGAGGAGCTGAGGTCAGAGTCCTAGATCCACATAAATGCCGGGCAGAATGGTATCCTGCCTGGATCCCAGCACTCTAGAGGTGAGAGGTGGAGACAAGGAATTCCTGAGGAAGCTGAGTAACTGAACTAAGCAAACTGGCAAGCAGTGAGTTCACGTGAGAATCCCTACCTCAGCCTACAAGGTGAAGAATGATCATGGACAGAAGCAGCAACCTCTGGCCTCCATGTGCACTTGTACACATGTGCACAAAAACCTTCACACATTTACACGTTCTTGCATGTGAACATATACACGGCCACCACATACATACATTTAAAAATTCTCTTATACAGAGATAAAAACCGGAACCAATGTTGTATGAAAAAGAATTATATACCATGACCAAGTAGGGCTTATTTCTTTTTTTTTGCCCCCTCCCCCCCCTAAGACAGGGTTTCTCTATGTAGCTTTGGCTGCCCTGGAACTCACTCTATAGACCAGGCTGGCCTCGACGCCTGCCTCTGCTTCCCAAGTGCTGGGATTAAAGGCGTGCACCACCACGCCCGGCCTGGCTTATTTCATATGTGTGAATAGCTCAACAGAAAATGAACTCATATGATTCAGCATATCAGCAGCTAAATACAAAAAAGGTATTAGATCACATCACTTGAACATAGAAGAACATCTGACAGAACCTAACACAAAGTCATAATGAAAAGCCACAGGAAAGAAGAAATGTCCTATTTCAACTCAAATCCTATAACAGGCTTCACACTCAACACTGAGGCCAATGCCTTCTATCCAAAACCAGGATGTAGGCAAGAATGCCTGTTTGATTCCCTCTTACTTATTATATATTCTAGCTAGTGAAATAAGACAGAGGGGGTAAAAAAGGAAGGCAGTTGGGGGAGAAATATTGATTGTAAAGGAAGAAAAAACATGTCCTCACTTACAGATGACATAATGAAATACATCCTATCTACATAGGAAGAAGCCTAAGAAACCTATGTAGATACTCCCATATAATAAAGTTCAGCAAGCTAGAAGAATACAAATTCAGCAACGTGCTTACACACCAACAATACGTATGTGAAATGGAAATTAAAACCACACCATTTAGAGTCACTTTAAGAAAATCACTTAGGGCTATAGCTTAAAAAACATTTATAGACATTTCCTACTGGAAACCATAAGAAACTGAAGAAAGAAGTAAAAAGATGTAAATAAATGGGTCTGCTCACGACCCTCAGGCCCAGGACGAAGGATACCCACAGAGCTCTCACTGTCCATTTACCTGACTCCTGTTTGATCTGGATGGTAGGCTTGATGCCAGGCGGCAATGCTGACTGCTGAGGCTGCTGCTGCTGAGACACTGAAGAAGGCTGGGCCACTGGCTGCTGTGTCTGTTGTTGTACTTGCTGTAACTGCTGCTTAGGAGACTGCTGATGCTGTTTAGGAAACTGTGCAAGAATCTGGGTAGGGCCACTCACTAAGCTTTTGGGGGAAGGAAGTCTTGTCGACGCCACTTTGATTGCTGATGTGGATACACCTACAGAAAAGTAAAGAGGATTTAGAAAAGGGAGGGTGGGCAGCTCAAAACAAGGAGGATTTGAACCATTCCATCAGCGTAACTGTCATAGAAATATAAAAGATCAAAAGAAACGTCAACTGTTGTTAAAAAAAAAAAATTCTACAAAGTAGACTAATTACAGTGCTTACTCGTTATAGTCTTGCTTCGTCAACAAGCTTCTAATTTTTCTTTAATTATCACGCTATTTTCATTGTTGTTTAATCCTACTACGATTAAATCCTTTCTTCCTTTCTAACAAAACCCAGGTTTTCTCCCTTGAGAATCCACATTCCTGGGCACTGGTACACACTTCTGTGGAGGCCGATCCCTAAGCCAGCTTTAGAGGGCAACTTTTAATTGATCTAAGCTTGTCACAGTACATGATGACTTTTCTGGAATAAAGTAAAGCTAATTAATTATAGCCAACATGTTACAGGAGGAATCTTTTCCTAGAGAACACCTAGATAAAAGTTTTTTCTTTTTTAGGGGTCGTGCTACACAAAGAGGGATTTTCTCTTCTTCCTCTGGATACGTTCATAGCTGGCCATGACACCTACAATGTACTCATCTAACCAATGATAAAGTTACCCAAGGAGGGAAAATTTCATTCATGGTCCAACCATTTGCCTAACTTAACTGAAGCCTTCTGTCATATGAATTTCTGAAAAAATAAACTTCCTTACAGTTAAAAACCAGTCAGTCACTCAATGCTTATTTATGTGAAGTCATTCATTTAATTGCTCATCACATTTTTAAAATAAATTTAGACACTAATCCAGTCAGACTCTAGAACTGCTCAAAAGAATACAAGAAACACCACTAAATAAAACATATTTTTCAAAGCCCATCTTTAAAAAGATTAGGGATGAAGCTACATTGATAATTTTGACTAAATATGTGCTATGGTTTATATGAGAGCCCATGTGTTAAAATTCAATCCCCAATGTAATGTCTTAAAAAGCTAGAAAGTTCATCTGACTTAATAATTATGGTTTAAAGTAGAGTCGTTAGAGCACTAAAATTAAGCAGGATAATCAGGAAGGAACCCCATGATTGAGTGTCAGTGGCTTTTTAAGCGGAAAAGAACTCAGAGAAAGTATACGTATGTGTTCCTTGTCTCTTGCCATGTGCCAGCTGTGCACTGGCTTGAAGATCTGAAAACAAGAAAGTCTCACCAGATACAAGTTCTTGATCTTAGATTTTTAAATCGTAAGCCAAAATAAATCATTTTCCATTATAAACTTATGCAGGGTGAAGTATTTCATTGTACCAAATTAAAAATGGTCTGGTTACAATATAAGAGAGCTAAAAGTTGTAACATGAACCTTAGAGAAAGAAGGAAGCCCAAAATACCTTTTTATGTAAAAAAAAAAAAAAAAGTATAAATTTGGGCCAAGAGATGGTAAAGCATCTGCTGTACAAGCCTGACAATCTGCGTTTGATCCTCAAAACCCACAGAAAGGTGGGAGCCGAGGACTGACCCTGCAAAGGCTTCTGACGGCCACACACTTCATGACCCATGTACACATGCATGCACACACAATAATACAAATAAAGTGTAAGTAAAGAAAGATAATACATAAAAGTAAAGAGTACAGGTCATATCTTGTGTGCTTAAGAAGATAACAAAGGACGGTGGGATCAAGAATAAGACATCATACTAGCTACACAGTTTCAAAGTTTTAAAAAATCGTAGCTATTCCTGGTTGGTATAGTGGGTGAGCAGATAAAAAGGACCTGAGTTCAATTCCTAAGACCCCCATGGAGGAGAAGAGAACCATCCCCACATACTATCATCCTCTGATGTCCGCAAGGATGCAATGAGTGTGCACGCCCATACAAATAAACACAAAGCCACGCTTACACACAGTATAAAGAAACTTTGTGAAAAGAAAAGAAATCGTTTCACCATAATGTTCTGTTTTACTTTATGTTGCTTTGTAAACAAAAATAACAAGGACTTAGAATTAGCCAGGCATTAGTGAAATAACCCAATACAATTGTTCAAGAAGAAAAAGTGTGTACACAGACAACTCCCAGAAGTTCCCTTTTCCTATTGAAAACACTTGCTTCCACGCTGGTGAGACCTAGTACAAGTCACACAGATATTAATCTAGAATACTAAAACTAAGAGATAATCTAAATAATAATACATGAGTAATAAATTGTCCAACAGTAACAGAATTAAACAATGAAAATAAGTAAGAGGGGTATAGAGAGTAGGAGAAAGTCAATGATGTAAAACTTTAAGAAGATGTATCATGTGGAGTGGGACGTTTTTATTGCAGACTACTCGTGTGGGTAAAAAACTCACTCTGTTACACAGGAAGGGCATTATAATACAGCCGTGGGCAACTGATAGACTTGTTTTATTTCTTTACTATTCTCTAAAACTCCTAAATCCATTGGTCTCTGCTTTAAAGCCCTTAAAAATAAATAAATAAATAAAAATAAAAAGGCAGCTTAGCTTAGATGCCAAATGTGGACCATCATCAAACTCATGGGACAGGGGAAACTGACAAGGACAGGACTCCATGGAGTAAGAGTGGAGAGCAGAGATTGCCCCGAAGCTAGTCTAGAAGAACGATAGTCAGCAGAAGACTGTCACACTATTGTGAAAGGAACACAAGAAGTCCATGGAAACTATGAAAAAAGAATAAAATCAAAGAAAAAATTTTCTTACTAAATAAGAAATAGTAGCAGCATTAAAATGCAATCAACCTAAGTAATTAGCAGTGTCCCATTCTTCAGTTAATGAAGGGCAAAAGGACAGACACTAGAGACATCCCAGAAGTTAATTACATCTTTCAATTTTGAGCAAAGACTAGAAAGAACCAAATAAACAGTTACCTAAAAATAAACTAATTTCATATACACACAAAACACACCAACTCAGGCCTCTATGATACCAGCATCATACTTAATACAAAATTACAAATTCTCCTTTCCAAACATTAGAGCACAACATATACAATGTGCTGCTAACCTTTATCTAAGGAAAAGCTTAAGTATGTATATATTTGCTTCCACATTTACCAATGGAAGGACTGAGAAAGTAATGGGGGCTAGGGAAGAGGAGGACAGGACAAGGTGTGGGAGTTACAGACAAAAGAAAATCTCTAACATTTCATATCCTCAAGCTGAGCAAGGGTGAGCAGGTCACTGACCTCTAACAGCAGATATCCTCAACCCCAAGATAGGAAGACAGACAAGACAGACAGACACACACACACACACATACACACACACTCTTATTCACCCCCACCCCGCCCCCTCAGTTGTCTTCAAAATTCTTTCAAACAGGGACAGAATTAGCTGGTGGCTCACCACTCACCTTGTGCTACTGTTGACATGACCACGGACGGTGTGGAAGATACCACCGTTGTTACTGCAACTGTACTAGAAATAGGTGATGACGTAGAACTGCTGTTGCCATTGCTGCTACTGGTGACCAGAGAGGCCTGGGATGCAGTTATAACAACAGGTGGCTTCTGAGTCGTGGAGGCAATGACTGATGTTGGTACAAGCTTAGTGACTGCTGCATAGTTATGAGATTTGGAGAGAATGTTGGGCACAAAGGTTGAACTTGGTGATGTGGTCACTATAATAACCTAAAGGAAGAAAAATAAATTATTTCCATGTACCTACTCTATACTGTCAGTACATTTAAGGTCATATACAATTCAAAACTAAGGTCTGCAATAAGAAAAACAATTCAACCGAGAAAATATACAATTAACTAGAAGTTTATAAACCCTTTCCTTTACCTAGCAAGTATCTAAACCAGCAGGTATTTTAAGAGGTGGTGTCCAATGCTGTGCATGATGTACCTCTGCAAGCACCAGCACACCATCCACCACTTGGAGGATCATCCACCTCACATGAGAAAGTCACCTGGACAGCTGTTCACTTGTAAATACTTAGTGAACACCTACTATGTTCCAGGCATGGTTCTAGATGCTGAGAATAGAAGAATAAACAAAACTTACTTGTTCAGAGTTTGCATTTGAGTACGGATAGAGCAATAAACATACAGAACACACAGAAACCAATGAAAGAGACAACAAACCAGAGTAAAGATAAAAAGGATGATGATAGTGTTAGGGTTTTTGTTGTTTTTGTTTTTTAAATAAAGTACTCAATGAAGATTTCTCTGTAAAGTGGTATTTGAGTAGAAACCAGAATGAGGTGAGGGTGCTAACACCTAGAAGGGCACGTGGTGGCACGGGGCGCATGGCATAGGAAACAAAGGCAAAAGCAACATTGCTATACTCAAGAAGCTTGAAAGGTCTAAGGGACAGACTGGCATGTGTAGGACACACAACTTCTGAGAAGTAACAGATGGAGAACTAGATGGAGTCCCAATACTTTGTGTTCTTTCATATGACATGACACAAATGGTACCACTTCTCTGTGACCTTCCTCCATAAAACTCATAACCCTAATCTACAACAGCAAGCAAATTCTAGGAGCGGGGTATCTTACTAAAAACACCTGACCTATCAAAGTTATCAAAAAAAAAAAAAAAACAAAAAAACAAGAAAATCTGAAAAACATTCACACTGAAAGATGTTTAAGGAGATAGGACAGGGAAATAGAATGTGGCATCCTAGGTGAGAATCCTGGAACTGAAAAGGACATTAAGTAAAACCCAAGGAAATCTAGGGAAAGAGGTGAAAGTATGCAGCTTTTATAAATTTTCTGTATATCTACAGTATCTATCTGCTAATTTGAAGCTACAGTAGGGCAGTGATAGTAGATACAGATAAATGAAGACGTTCTCAGAAGCCAGCAGAAATGTAATGGCTGATGTGTTCATGAGAGCTGGATTAGCCAACAATATGCAATATTATTGAAAACAAGAAACTATTATACAAACTGAAATGTGGACCAATATGGTAAAGAGGGTTATAAGTTTCAAAGTCAAACAAGCCTGCACTTAGACCATCTTGCCTCCACCACTTTCAAATGGCAGGGCCCTGGACATGTTAAAACCTCAAGGCTTCAATTTATTTCTTTTACAAAATCATTACAAGGATTAGATGACATAATCATATGAAGCATCTACTAGGCACATAGCAGAGGTCAATCCCTGACAGTTAGCAAATGTTACACATAGCAGTGTACTATTCCTGTTTACTGTTAGATGGATAGGAGTGAAGCAGTACAGATCACTTCTATACAGAAAAGATATTCAATATACTGTTTGTTTCATTAGAAACATTTTCTTTCCTTCCAATTCTGTTATCCTGGCTACCACACCCAAACTAATTAGTGTACTAAACTGGGTTTGACTTTTGTCAATCCTGCACCAATAGTCACAGCTTCCCAGAGGCCCAATGCTGATGACTGCAGTACAAAGAGGACTCACTAGGCTTGCCAGGAAAGCAATCGCAAGCGGCAGTTAATCAGCGGAAGGGAAAGTGAAGTGTGCACAGTTCAAATATTTGAAATTCCAGAATGAGAGTATGGAGATGGGGTTTTAACATTAAGAAAAGAATAAATCTAGGGTCTTTAGGATCACATTCTAGATTACAGATACAAATGATAAAACATGGTTTGAGATTTCAGTACACAAATGACTTTCTGATCTGTAAAGGGATTTCCCAAACTAGAGATCCATCCGGGAAATTGCTTATACTTTAAAGTTGTTTTAAAACAAAATAAAACAAGAAAGGAGATAAAAAGATTTTGAAGCCAAGTGAACCACACTGTTTATTCAGGCCATATCTCAAATTACTGACCTTCTAGCATTCACAAAAATTCCTTAAGAGTGCTGGGACTTGCACCCTAAGGACAAAATGAAAAATATCAATCAAGCACATGAAAGCATAAAGCTATATTCTATTGTTCTGCTTGTATGAGTGCCGTAACAGTGTCGTTTTAAATGAGGCATGTTGACATATGTAGAAATGTATCTACACTAAAAATGCACAACCTATTTACATGTGAATATTGTTTACAAAATCAGAAACAATTACACTTAATGTAAAGTCACTTTACCTACAATAATTGCTAAATTGACTTAAATACAAATTGTGAGAAATCCAAGGTAAATACAATTATGACAATGGCCTTGGATAAAAATATATTTTAATCCAATTACCCAGCAAAGAGACAACAAAACATGGAAAATGTCTTTATTAGTCCTAACCATAACCTAGTTATCCAAAAATCTTTTAAAACTAGATGGCAGAGAAAAAAATGAAGAGAAGACAGTTTTATAACTGGAACGCAGCAGATGCTCAGTAATTATGTATGGAATGAGTTCTTGTCTTCTCCACTTAAATATTTATTTTTTAAAACACAAGTAAACCTAAATTTCTGAATCTGAAAATTCATGGTAAGCACTGTATGTGACTTTAGAAACAAATGTGCCTGACAGCTTCAAATAATTATTCTCACCTCAAAATCCTGAAGGTAAAAACAAGAGTTGGTAAAGAAAAGAAAAGAAAAAAAAGAAAAAAAAAAAAAAAAACCCAAAGCATTCAGATTTCACTTATAGGGAAACCTATATATTACAAACATTTTTATGTAAGCCTACCAAAGAAAATTTGAAAGTTAATGATGTTAGGTGACACTTATTAAACACCAACGAATAATCTTCTCTAACTCTGGTAACTTAAGAAATATATTATTACTTTTGCCTTAAAAGGAAATAGATGATTAGCAGACAATTATCAGAGGGTCAGTGACACAGTTCTATGGGAAAGTGCTTTGTTTAACATGACCAGATAGTTACTGGAGCTAGATCTACTGTGTGTGTGTTGATTGTTCAATTATTCATTCATTCATTCATTCAATAAATATTCATTAGCATCTAGTACAAGCAAAGACCTTGTTCTAAGTTCTAGGGAACAATGATAAAACAGACCAAAGAAAGCTACCCTCAGCAGTCTATGGGAGAAATAGAAAATAAACTTGCAATTTATAATATCAACTACTTATAAACATAATGAATAAAAACAAAAGACAATAGAAACAAAAGAATATGGATGACATATAGGTATATTTTAGTTACAGCTTTCCTATGCTATTTCTTGAATACTAAAATCATTTTTAAGTAAATTAAAGAGGAAGAAAAAAGAACTAGTCATAAAATCCAGCAATGAAGGCAGCTAAAACTATTACAGTAAGGTTTAACAACCTGAAGCAAAGTTATATAATAGTCAATTGGTGTCAAGGCCAGCTCAGAAAGCAAAACTAAGAGCTAAGCTGTGCTAAAGATGACCCAGCTCCAGAGTCCAGCACCTTTCCAGTACATACAAGGTCCTGAGTTTGACCCCCAGCACCACCTACATACCACAACCACACCAAACCAAACCTAAAAACTTTCTACGAAAAAAGGGAATAACTCAAAAATGCTTACTTGAAATCCAATAAAAATGTAAACATTATGCTTAATAAATTTCACAATCAACAAGAAGCAGTTAATGTCAACATATTAATGGATAAGCTTTAGTGAACCAGTGGAGTCATATATCTGGGACAGTTCATTATTATCAGCAAATTAGTAAAATGCTGACTTCCAAAGATAGTCTACAAAGCAAAAGAGCTGGCATTTTCTAAGTGGATACTCCATGCCACATCTTAAATACTCAATTGCACTTAACCCTTGATGCAGACGAGAAAAGACTTATTATCTCAGGTACCACGGTACCCTTCCACAATTGATTCCAAAATACTGGCAGGCAGGTTTATAATATTCAAAGCAGAAAACAGAAAGATTCTTGCCTGATGAATCTGACCAGTTCAGGAAAACTAAGGACAAGTGGCAGAGGGAAAGGGCAGTGAATGTGACAGTTTCATATGTAAGCTGACTGACAGACACTTAAGCAAAGTCTGAAAGGAAAAACTAACAAGTGAGATAAAGAGCATAAGAAAAGAAAGCCAGGCCAAAAGACTTATAAATATAATCAAATAAAAGAATATAATCATTCTATCAAATACCAGGATGTTATTTTTAAAAAGAAAAATAAGGAGCATCTACAGAAGAAGAAAGAAGAATTAGAAATGTAGACTATGATGGTTGCCAAGTATTCTAATGGATGCCTGTGATCCTTAGCACTCAGGCATTCAAGGTCAGCCGACACTACCTAGGCAGTTCCCGGCCAGTCGGAGTAAATAGTGAGGTCCTTCCTTCAAGAAAAAGAAAGTATGACAGCGAACATGAACAGCTCCATGAAAGTAATAAAGGATAGTGATCAAGGATACAGAAAACGATACACATTTAACCATGTTAGGCTCTGGTTAAATGAAAACACTGGGTTGCCCCCCACCCCCTTCTATTTCACAGAGAAAACCTGGGTCTAGAGTTTAGTTTCCTCACGGTCAAAAAGCTGGCAGCAAGCTAGAATTCAAATGAAAAAAGTCAAGTTCCAAAATCATGAACCAATCAATTATGGTACAGGGAGAGGAGGGGAAACAGAAAATAGAGATGAAAAAGTACAGGAAAATTAAAGGATCAACTTAGCAACTTTCACATTCCCAAGTGATCCACAAAGGAAATGTAAAGGGCCAGCAAGGTAAGCAGGGACTTCCGAGAACCAAGTAAAGGATAAAAAGCTCTAAAGCTAGGAGCGGAGGGCCATGACATCTTTTCTGTTTCTTTTCAGTCCTCTAAAACATGGCCAAAGACAAAACCAAAAGCTACAAAGAGAATGGCACTGCGTATCTCAAAAATAGTTCTGAAAGCTGGAAGCCAAGTAAAGAATGTCTTCAAAACTCACAGGAAAAAACTTCCTTTGCCCACACTGGGTCTCAAAAAACAATACAGCCACCCATACATGGGAAGCTACTAAAGGACACTCTAGCAAAATCAACTAATAACAAGGGAAGGTAGGGCACAAAGATGCTACAAAGGAAATCCCAGAAGCACGGGTGTAAACCTAGCCTCAAGTCAGCAGCATCCGCCTAGTGTGAAGACTGAGGGTTCCAAGAGCATGAAACTGACTCAACGCCAGGCACCTGAGGTCACAATGAATGCGTGGCACCAGACGACAAATGAGCTGGGAGAGTTTAACAATTATTCATTTACCCATACCCCCTTTTCTCCTGAAACACACCCAATCCTACTGGTAAAGCCAAAAAGTGACTTCCTAAACATAAGGCCACATAAACAAAGACTTTAAAAGTTTTCTAGTTTGTTTCAAAATGACATTACAATGATCAAATACAGCATAAGTCCAGAAGCAGATCTGCTAGCTAACATCTTGAGCAATCGTTTGGCACCTGAGCTTCATTTTAGAAAGTAAGTAACACTATTTATCCCAATATTTCACATGTAGAATTACACAAGCCATGTGAGCACCCCCAGCGTAAAACCAAGTCCACAGTCAGCACACAGCTGTCAACTCTACATCACGCTACAACAAATGACTGACAAAAGAATGACTGACAGTCCCTCTACCACCTACCTTCTGTGTTGTTGTGTTTGTTGTCTGTGTTGATGGTTTGGTAAACGTTATTTTCACAGGTGACATATGGGGTGGTAAGGAGTTGGCAATGCTCTGCATAATGTTGCTCATCTTGGGACTTCCACTCACAGGCACAGTGATCGTTTTTGAGACCGGAACAACAGCCTTTGGAACTTCCTTCAGGACAACAGGGGAGGAGCTAGAGGAGTTTGTTCGCCTGCGTTTTCTGGGTTTTTCATCTTCATCTGAGCAGCTAACGCCTGAAAGACAACAACAGTTTTCCTCCTTCACAAAACTAGCACTGCCTCTTCTACTCTTTTCTTAAATGCCTGTGTCATCTTTGGCCTCTCCCTTTCTTTTATGCCCAAACTGTCACTAAGACCTGACAATTTTCCCTCAGAAAACCTGTCTCTCTGAATACCCACCCTCTTTTCTTAAACTATATTTGGGGCTCCTTGTCTCTTGCCTGTATTTTATCAATAACCTCTTAGAAGATGCTCCTGCAACTATCTACGTCTATTCTAGACTCCTACTAGAGCAAGCCTGGAAATTTCATAACTGAGATGCATAGCTAAGTTTGTATTTTCCTAACCTCTCAAAATCCTTACCAGACCAAATCTCAAGGACCCCTATCTTTCCAGGCACACAATACCATCACCCTAACCCTGTGCCCCTCTAAAATCTTGACAAGCTAAATTTCTCACCGTTGTCCAAAGACACTTCAGCACCCTCTTATCTGAGTCTGTATATTGTAATTTTCCTTGAAGAACACCACCAACCTCGAAGACCTCTTCGTCATCCTGCTATCATCACCTTGCAAGCCACTTCTCAGAGAAGCCTTCCCTTCCTTGCTGCAAAGCTAAGCCACCTCTCTTCTGAGCATTGTATATAAAGCACTTTGTACATCCCCTTCTGTACCACTTACCACATGACAATGTAACTGTCTACACATCTACCATATTAACAAGCTTCTTACACAAAAAGGCCTAAGTCTAACTGTTTTGTCTCGCTGGTATGGTGACCTGCACAAAGCTGGTGAATGAATAATAAAACTAACGTCTTTGAGTATAAACTGATAGAGCTCTTGTTATTTGAAAGTACATTAGTTTGTGAAATAGTTCTTCATATCTGAGATTCACTAAGAGCAGTTTTGAAAATGACAGTAAAAAAAAAACACAGGTCTTGAGGGGCTGGAGAGATGGCTCAGTGGTTAAGAGCACCAACTGCTCTTCCTGAGGTCCTGAGTTCAAATCCCAGCAACCACATGGTGGCTCACAAGCATCTGTAATGAGAGCTGATGCCCTGATCTGGTGTGTCTAAAGACAGCTACAGTGTACTTACATATAATAACTAAACAAACAAACAAACAAATAAATAAAAGGTCTTGAGTGTCTTTTTTTTTTTTTTGAGTGTCATTTCTAAAGACCACTTTGGTTAAATCTATAGAAACCTGAGAAAAACTTAACAGTCAATATGACTCTTAACATTTTTTTAACCTAATACCTCAATTCTCTTGTAATTTTATAAAATTCACATGACAAATATTACACAGCAATGTGGATGGGAAATTTCTACAGAGCATATATAAAAAAATTACATAGTATGACTCATGGAGTTGGTAATAAAATGTAAGTCTTTACCGCTTCAATCATTAGACTATATGAAGAACTAGCAATGACCTAGAAACCTGTCTAAAAAAGGGAAATACCACCTTTAAAAATCTACATGAAAATCTCTTATTACTATATCAAGACCAATTAAAATCAAATACTAATGATTAAAAGCACAGCAAACAAAAATAAAATATATAATTTTAAAAATAAAATTAAAAGAGACATTAATATAAGAAAAACTGGACATCAAACTGTTTTATAGAGTCAAGTATAGTGGTAACACCAGTAAGCCTAGCACTTGGGAGGCTGAAGCAGAAGGATCACAAATCTGAGGCCAGATTCTGTCTCAAAAACAAGCAAACAAACAAACAAACAAAAGACTACTGTATAGAGCAGAACAGAATCAGAAGTTTAAAACTGCAAATAAAAAAATTTTGAAGATTATATCAAGTAGAAATATAAAAGGTAGCCTCGAGAACAAGTCACTGCATGTAAGAGCTGGGTGATATGTGGAGGAATTCAAGAAAAGACTGAAAAGATTGGAATTCTGGGAAAACATCAAATAAGCACATGCCTTCAGTACCTATTCATGTCTGTGTTCCACAGGATTCAAAGGTGTGAATGCCTAAACAACAGCACTGACCAAAGATAGATTTCCCACACAGAGAAAAAAAATGATGGCATTTCTCAAATCCCAAAGCTGATTAAAAAAAAGCAAATACCCAGTCATATATACAGATGAGAAGTCTTTAGAACCTTCAAAAACTAACCACTGAAAATCAGCTTGTGCCCGATGATTTATTCCAGAACAGCAGATCCACTCAGAGCTTGGACTGCAGCATTTGGTCAAGAGGGTCCTGGTAACACTGAGACATCACTTACTTTTGACATATACAGTACTTCCACTTGGCAAGACAACTACACTGGAGGCAGGACTGGCAGGTCTTGGAGACTTAACCGTTGCTATGCTGCCACTTGGAACAGGGGTAGAGGTTGGGGTAGACGTGGTACTTGTGTAGGAATAGCAAACCACTACTGAAGGAAGGATAAAAAAAAAAGTCTGCTGTTAACTTCCACCGCAACCGTCCAGACATACAGAGAAAGTACTTTTATTGCAGGCCAACTTTATCATTTTCATATGATCAGAAGCTAAATGCTAATACTAAGTACTACACTCAAAGGTTAAAGGCTATTTTGAAAATCGTCCCTTAGTGGTCTTTCCCAAGTATTTACAGGCTTATCAACAGGTAATGGTAAATGGAGAAGAATGGAGGTACAAAGCAATCAAGTTTAAAACTTTACTGAGAAAAAGGGAAATAATTTCTCATAATGGCAAGAACTGGACACCAGGCACAAACTTGTAGTATTTTTTTTAATACAAACAGCAGTACCAATGATGGGAGAATGTAATATCTCCCTAATCAAGAGATCCCCAAAATGCTTACAGAAGGAGAACCAGGCTAGTCAGTCTGTTTAAATAAACTAATTCATCTGTCATTCGCCAATCAAGTGATATAACTATAACTAAACAATGACATCAGACTTCAAACTCCTTATCATTCAGTGAAAGGACACAACTTAGGAACATCAACAATAGCCTGGAATTAGGTAAGCCAGGCACTAAATTTTTCTACTGTCACCAATTCTCACACTATATCCTGTTTTAAAGATATGGAAACCACGATTTACAGATGCTAAGACATGCTGAAGGTCACAAGGCTACGAAATGACAAACTTAGATCCAAACACTGACGTCACTATTAGAAACCCAACTTTCTTCCCATTCTACCAGCTAGCAAGAAGAAAAGGCAAAAGGAAAGAAGAAATATAACTGCCAACAACGAAGAAAACAGGAATCCAACAGAGGCTACTAAGTATGCACAGATAACTGAAAAATATAGCTTCCTTCGGCATAAAGCCAAGCCTAAACAAGAGTGAAGTATGTCACTCTACTCAAAAACCACTACTAGACAAGATAAAGCAATATCTCAAAATAATCTGGCAAATATATTGTTTTTAGACTTTTAGACCTGCTTTTGATCTAAGCATACTCTTGAATTTAGTATTACCCTTGGTAAAACAACTCAAAGACTTTTAAAGCAGGCCAATTACTATATTAAGTAACAGTAAGAAAGTATTCATTGACTGGGCCAGAGAGGCTAAGAGTACCATGAGTCAAAACAAAAAAACAGTTTTATTTTCTTAAGCTATCAGTTGAACATCTTTTACCTTGTTTCTTCTCTAATGCTACTCACTAAGTCCTCCCAGTCACCTCTAACAAGAGACATTCATAAGGCATGGTAAATCTCAGCAGAAGGGAGGCTGAGATGAAAGGACTATCTCAACATTGAGTCTAGCCTGGGATACAGTATTTGGTTTGGTCCCCAAAACAAAATAAAACAAACAAAATAAAACAAAAGATACACTGATGTCAGAAATTCAGCCTGACAAACCTTTTGCAAATTAACATAATTTCCCTCTGAAGTAAAGAAATTTGATTTTGGTGGATACTGCAGTTTCTAGTTTGAGAGTCAAAGACATTGGTTGGATTAGAAATGGATCTCGTACTTTTAAGCACTTACTGTAAACAGATGGAAAGCCCTGAGCGGCTTCATGTCTACAGCGGTGTTCCTACTCACCGTCTTTGCTTGCTGTCTCTGCAGGCACAGGAAGGGACGCATTGTGCTGGACAGCTGCATTGGCCACAGCATTCGCTGTTACAGTGAAGGCAGTCTGGGGAACCAGCCTGGGCATCAGTGGTACCAATCTACGTCCTTCGATGGACCACTCTGAAGAACTATTAGGTCCAGACATACTAAATAAAAGAAAAAATGCTGCTACAAGGGTTCACAGTTGCTAAAAAGTGAGTCAGACACACACAACCTTTTCTTGTTAAATGACCAGAAGGGCCCTGATTCTGGAGAAGCTCCTTTCTAAGCAAGCAGGTCACACTTAGGAACATTTAAATTCGAGGAATGCCACGCACTGACGTTCCTACACACTGTATTCTATACTCTGAATCCTATAATGAAGACACTTCTATGCTTTGAAAATAAAAACTGATACTGACCTAAGAAATTGGGTTTCATGAATGAAAGTAAGTATTTCTACTAACTTTTAAATTTTATTTAATTATTTCAAGAAACTAAAAGCACTGAGTGTTAAGAATCAGATTTTCCTTTATAATTAAGGATGAAGTTCAATGAATCTTTAGAAAATTCCCTAACTGCCCGCATGGCCAGAGATTCTAAAGGCTTTAAAACATGGAAAACTGAGGCAGTAAACGAGAGGAGTTAGTAAGGTGGAAAACGGCTGTATCCAACAGCAGGCGTCACTGAGAATAGTCACTGTATTGTTATATTATTGCCCTTCCTGGGCTTTGGGGGGTGGTGGTTGTTGTTGTGGTTGTTGTTTAAGAGCAGATCTGAAGATCCTAAGAGAAATCTACCATTATTTTACTTTATTTGTCTGGTATACCCTGCACTCTAAAAGGCACTTGTGGCAACTGAACCCTCTCTAAGACATTATTAAATAGTCTCTCTTCCTTAAAACTTCTTCAGAACGTTTTGTTTCAGAAATCAAACCAGAGGTTAAAATACCAAAAGATAGCTGCCATATCTCTCACTCGGCTTCATGAAACATCCTCATGTTTAGTGTCAAGGTTTAAAATTAATCTAAAACTGGTTTTCTTCACTAAACTAGAAATAGAAGTTTTGTGAAACCACAATTCTATAGCCCCGCCTAGAGCTTTAGACTTTATATCCAGTGACTCTTCAGATTCAGACCCCAAATCCTTTGTCAGGGGGCAGTGAAGTACTTCCATGATGATGGTGGTGATGTTGACAGTGATGGTGTTGTTAAAATCAACTGCAGGCATGTTACATGTCAGGCACTGCTCTACATCTCTTACTGCCTTAACTCAGTTCTCTCAACAATCCTATGAAGTTGATAGCATCAGCATCTCCACTCTCTAGAATGAGAAACCGAATCACACAGAAGTTAAGTAGCTTGCCTTAGGCCACACAACTAATAAATGTTTCCTTCAACAAGTATGTATCATGCTTCTGTAATTATTGGTCATATCATAAACATAAAGAATAAAAGTTTCCCGGTGGGTTTTGTGGGCAGGTTTACTTTACACCAATTGAGAATTATTGCCTAATTACTGCCAATTTTTGCTGAAGAGAATAAATTACAACTTAAAAAGGATTTAAAACAGGCATGATAGCACAGGCCTTTAGCCTTTAATCCCAACACCCCTTGGCAAAAGTAAGCAATCTTGTAAATCTTGGTGAGTTCAAGGTCAGCCTGGTTTACATAGTTAATTCCAGGCCAGCCAAGGATATATAGTGAAATCCTGTTTCAAAACACTGAAACAAAACATTGTCTCAAAAAAGAAAGATATGAAAGAAGAAAAAGGATTCAAGTTCAAGAATCCAGTTGTGTTACTATAAAAATATACACAAACTCTTTCATAATTTAAAGCAAATCCTACAGAAGAGAAGGAAAGGTGGACGTCCTGAGGCATCAGGAGCCTCACGGATATGTCACATAAGCTCCATCTTAATACTAGTGCAGAAACAAAGAATAGTACAGACAAGATAAAGACAGAAAAGCATTATTACTAACTGTTAAATGAAAACTTTCCAAAAGCTAGTATTTCTTGTTACACTCCTATTCTGATACCATTTTATTAGACTATCACTGATAAACCTGTTTGGTATGAGTTTACCACACAAAGTGACTTCTACACTTACCTGGTGTATTATTTAAATGGTGGCAGTTATTATAAATTTAAAAATATGAAGCACATGGACATATGCTACAGAAAAGATGAAGCTTGCAGTGCAAAAAGACACAACTGCAACTTTTAGGAAGAATTATGTCTTCCGAATGTCCACTCATGCAAGCATGCTCAAATATTAAGTGAATGAGAAATGAAGTATCATGTTAGAATTAGGTCAAAAGTTCCTATTTGCTTTAGTGATAAGACTGTAAATATCTGTTAGCTGAACTTAGAAATTAAGTATTGTACCTGAGGGTTTCACAGGTCCCCTCAGTATGCACACTTGCCTAACTCTCTAATCATCCAAGGAACACGAGGAAGGTGCAGACCCTGCTCTGCTCCCTGCTCTGAGAAAGCCACATACTAATAAGCTACAATGGGGAGCAGTTAAGAAAAGCTGCATCCTCACACAGCAACACAGCATTCTGGGAATATCTGACAGGAGGCAGAAGTGCCAAGATCTGATATTGCAGACTATCATTTTAGTCTAATTGTAGAGACACTGAGGACTGGGCGAACAAAACATGTGAAGCATTAACACTGTCATAACTAAGAACTCAAGATACAGTAACCAAGGACAAGCACCTCCCAGCCAGGCCTTGGAGCAGGGCCTTCAGCACGGTTCTCTTGGGGCCAGGTCCCTTACTCCTTTTGTTCCCCTTCTTTCCTTCCTGATCCTCTCAGCTTTCCCACCACCTTTCAAGTACATTCTTTCCGAGCCAGGGAGGGAGGGAGGAGGAGGGGATGCAGTCAGCTCAGATGCATTCCTCTAGCTGTTTTTACTGACTAAAACCCTCATAGGCCATCTTCAGGTCTAGGCCCCACTGCTATAACTGAGGACAAGGAAGTGTCACCAAGCCTCATTCCCTAACTCTTAGCTCAACAAATAAATACAACAGCCAGCTAAACTAAAACCACAGTAAGAAATAAATATTAAAATCGGAGTAGAAAAAGACCTAAGCTTTTTAAAAAATTATATACTGAAGTAAATTCTTTTCAAAAAAGGCAATTCATATATTAAAGAAATCAGAAAGAAAGGGAAGGGCAGAGAAAACAGGTGAATAGAAGCCAACTCTCAATTATCCATGCTAATGGAGAGAGGAAGGAAAGGGAGAGGTCATATAGATTAAAGAAATCCACATATTATCCAAAAATTATTTTAGCAAATACTAGTAAATTCTTGTACCCATTTTTTTTTTCAGGCCAACTAACAAGTAGTGAAATGAGTTATAAAACTTTCGCCTCCTCTCCCTTCCCACCCTCTGACTAGAGATATTCCCAAGCAGCAAAATGGCTAAAGGTCGGGCAGTATTAGGAAGGTGAGGGGGGAAGAGAAGAAGCAAGGGGCATGGTTAATTCATAAATGGAGTATGTGCCCCTGAATAATTGAGAGCGTCAATTTGGAAATAAATACAAGAAAAAGCCTGAAATAATAATAACCTATTTGCATACCTGTAACTTGGTCTTTCACCCAAATATAAGGATAAATTCATTCTTAAAAGGGGAAAAAAGGAAAAGGAGACTAAATAAATGTTATCCTTTAAGAATGACACTGATGCATCAACTTACAACTCATTGCCCCATAAAACCACTTGAATGCATCTAAGGTATTCATTGTCTATTATTTAGCGCACAGTTTCCTATGACCAGTCCCCAAGTTAGAATCCAGACCCAGTTTAAAGTATTCCGATTCAAAAGTCTAAAGCAAATTCAAAAAGGGACACATTAAATTTGAATGTTTCAACTATGTTAGCCTGACAGTGAAATACTTGCCGTCTCTACAGAGAACTTCTAAGTTTCTACCATACAAGTCTATAAAGAATCTCAAACTTACAGAACAAAGAGCAAAACATTCAAACTACACTGTTAAAGAGGTGAGTACCCCATTCTATGTGTTAAGCAAAATGAGGGACAGTGAAGTACAAGAAGCCAACAGACCGTGTAATCAATTCAAATTCTGCCAAATGCCTTATGTCATCACATTATGGTAATGTGCTGAGTTCTCTTTCCTTTAGTTTTATATCAATTAAAACATAAAAGTTAAAACAAACTTTAACGTTTTATGAAATATTTCTATTATCACTGAAAGTATTCCTTCCTGGTCTTTTCTGTTCTTCAGGAGGCACTACCTCTCTATAACTAATGCCTGATTCTGCTCTCAGTCCTCTACCACCCTGTACCCAATCTCTCAGCTATGATGATCTGAAAACAATCTCATAAGAAGTCTTTATCATTTTACTGTGTTTGCTTTTTAAAGTACATTAAGTTATATTTATATTTCTTAAAAAGAACATATATTTTATAATTTTTTCTAAGACTTGAAATATCTATCTGAAATAATTAGAGCCATATAAAAATTATAATGCCTATTTATAAAGCAATACCTATATCAAATACCATTACAAGAAACCTCTAAGCACCTTTCAATTTTAGGAAGTACACTTATTTGTTACTGAGTTGCGCTTCCTGTGGTCTTGGATTATACAGAGATTACCTTGTAATAGGATTTGACCTAAGTACTTTAAGCTTCCCTAACAAAATGCAAAACAAAAACAAAAAGTAATCAATGGAATAAACAGTAATTGCTATGGGCAGGGCCTCTGAGTACAGAGATATTATTAAGATAAAAGGCTCAGGGACCTGCCACACAAAAGGAAGACTGTCTCAAAACTATTTTATACTACATCATTTAAAAAATCAGGGGTGGTAGACTAATGGCTTACTTATGTGCAATTGTTGTTAACCGTTCATCGTTTACTGCTCTCCGAACTTCAGCACGGTGGCGCTCTGTTGAGATGCTATGAAAAAAAATAGCCATTATAGAACTCTGCCAAGCAGGCAGCTCTTCTCTACACTTTTATTAATGTTTAAGTCAACATCTTTTGGGGGCTGAGGATTACTTTGCCTAATGTGTATCTTCAAATGTTTCAAAGTCATAGGAAAGATTTCATATTGGTTCTGTGTAACTGAGGATTATGTATCTGCAAATCCCAGAAAGACAAACTCAACCCGATATGCAGATTTTCCCATCTGTGAAAGAGCAGGCAAGACTCCTGTTAGCGAGCATAGAAACAGGTGCAAGGTCCTCCTTATCTCAGGACTGCTGGCAGGAGGACTGAGCACTTAGAAGAAAGTCTTCTAAGGTCTTTTGCTAAGGCTGAAGAATCTAATCATTCTATGTTCAATGAATATAATAAAAGCAGTAAGAGTTTCTTGTGAGTACATGCAATGAAACGTGACTCAAGTTTAGCTACGTGCCTTCTATACTATGTTACCAATGGTAAAAATGTACATATATTAAACACTGATAAATGAAACAATTTTTAAAGACATCCATTATATTCATAAATACCCAATAAAGTAAATACCACTCTTCTTATATTCTTTAGTACTTAACACTAAATTTATACCATGGATCACAACACTTAAGAACTAAAAGCAGAATTTACGAGGAACATAAATAACAAAAAAATAAGACTGAGAATCTTAATTACACTCCTATATTAATGTTAAGTAATAAGAGCCTCTTGCATATCTTAACTTCTAAAAATAAAACAAAATTACTTTAAATGTAGAAAGCAAAAGAGTTAAGCAGAACATTTTCTGAGAAATCACAAGATATAAAAATGGATGGAGACAAAGCACCAAGGAATCCCTTTCACTAAAGTTGTCGGATGACTTCAAGCTCCACCCAAGCTGAGATAAAGGAGTCAACAGGTTTAAGGCAGCGGCTATATCTATCACTAGTCCCCACTTACACGTTGAGGTGTCTTGCTCATATCTCTTTCTTCCGATGATGCCACTCTACATCCTGATACTCAGCTGCACCAGCTCTTCTTTCTTTCGCCTATGTCAAAGGACCTCCCACCCGGTAACTCTCTGCCTGAAACCCTCTGATTGGCTTATACCACAGAGACTAATTTTTCCCATTTTCTATAGCAGCAAGCACACAACTAGAATAGGGCCTCTAAGTACCCAACAAACTGTTCTTCAATTTGAGAGTGAGAAGAAGTAAACCCTACAAATTGAGATTTCAAGTCCCAGCACCCAAACTCTCAGGACAAATTACCTAAGGACTTTTGAGAGCTCTCCAAGAAGATCTTTCTTTTCCTTGGTGAGGTCCCCTTGTGCCCGAAGTGCACTGATAACTCCAGCATATGCCTCCAGTTCTAGAAAAAGAAAATCATTTTATCAAGATAGGCCTTTAATTTTGAATAATGTGGCTCTGCACTATTAAGATTTAGAGCAAGAAATCCCAAATCAACCAAATGCAAAATTTAAAATTCCTTTAAAAAATGTTATCAACTAAAAAACCTTAAGTGTCAAGTTCATCATTTATATTGCTCTGTTATAAAATGTCTCATGGAAGCTGAGAGTATAAAATGCTTAGGAAGGAAAATCTCTAACACATTACTGAAGAATATTTAATCTAGCCAAACATGATAGATCTTTACATCTACAAAAACTACCATCCAAGCAAATAAAACACAAAAATCTGCCATCCAAATAACTAATTAGTCTAGTGATACATGCCAGCACTCACAAGGCTGAGGTAGAAAGGTGGAGAGTTCGAAGACAGCCTGAGATATATAGTAAGAAACTGACTCAAAGAAATATAGGTAGGAGAGATGATGGCACCTTAGTTTGATCCCTAAAATCTACTTAATAAACTCAAAGAGAAAGCTGAGAGGAGGTGGCACATTCATTAATCCCAGCACTCAGGAGGCAGAGGTAGTCTCAGATTTCTGAGTTCAAGGTGAGCCTGGTCTACAGAGTGAGTTCTGGGACAGCCAGGGCTATACAGTGAAACCGTGTCTTGAAAAACCAAAAGATAAAAAGGAAAAAGGAAAAGGGAAAAAAAAAAAAGCAGATATGGTAGTATATAGTTATATACAGTTATCACCCCGGTGTTGAAAGAAACAGCGACAGGAGGACCCCTTAGGCTTGCCAGCCACTAAGCCAGCCCAATCTACTAAACTGAACAAGCTCTAGGAAGACTTACCTAAAAAACAGAATTTTTTTTTTAATTAGGTAGATGATGCCTGAGGAACAACATTTGAGGTTGTTCTTGTGAAGGAATATACAAATAAACACACATGCACACGCATGCATAAGATACAAACAGAAACTAGTAAATGTGGGCTAACTAATGAGACAATACATCTGCAGATTTCAAACTACACAATATGTAAACAGTAATCTCACTTGATTCATAGCATCCACAATTCTGTCAAAAGGAGGCATAAAGAGATAAAGAGATGGCTCAGCAGTTAAGAGTACTTGCTGCTCTTTCATAGGACCTAGGTTCAAATACCAATACATACATAGTGGTTCCCTGAAAACCAACACTCTCTTCTGGCTTCCCTGATCCCCATGCACATACGGTGCACAAACACACACTTGGGCAAAGCATCCATACATATAAAATAAAAATAAGGAAATCTTTTTTTTTTTTAAGGAAGCCTTATATAGAAGAAAGGGCTGAGTAAATGAAGCAGAAATGTCTAATTCCACTGAAATAGCCTGAGTGTGAACATTCTGTGTGTCGAGTGTGTACTGAACACTATGCAGACACCACATGGAGTGTCAAAAGACAATGCTCCGATTCTCCAAAGGCAAAAACTCAGTTCCAAGAAATACATTTCAGCTATGATCAGAGCCAGCCAAGATTACAAAAATGGTACTAGGAATAACCATCTTAGAATTCACTATATTAAATGTCTATGTTCCTATGAAATATTCTATTCAACAAATCAGTGTTGAGTCCTAATACACATATACTGAAAAGTGATAAGTTCTGTCCTCAAGTATTTAATTGCAAATGTCTTTAGGCAATTATGATGGTTTACATATAGTGATAGAGCAGCAGGCAAAAACACATCATCTGGTTTGGAAAAACAAGCTTTAATCAGGAAAAGAAGTGTCTCTGTAGACAGCGGAGGGATGAACTCCTGCAAAAGGAATAGAGAGCAAAAGAACTGAAAAGATTCCTCATTACTTCAGGAGCTTCCCGTAACAATAACTACTCGTAAGAGCTTTTACAGCAAAGGCAGCAGTGAAATTATCTGTAGTGAATAGTCAGTAATTCAAACCAAACTACTAGCAGAATATAGACAGAGTGCCAGGGAAACTATTTAAATATTTGTAGATATAAAGCAAAGTCCCTATCCTCAAAATGATTAAAAGCAAAGTCTAAAAAGGATATGTGTATGTTAGATAGATGACTGATAAGTAGGCATATATTATGAAGGTTTTACTTCACACATGTAAGAGAACAGAGTAAAAGGGAAACAGAAGTAATCTGTGGTCTGACTAAGAAAACCCTTTAATCCTAACCGAAAGAGTTATTTGCTAAAACCCAGTAACTGACTGTAGAGAGTCTGCAGAGTGCTTGAGAATGGCAATGCCATAACAACAAACAAAAGATCAGAAGGAAAAGGTGGCTTGAGAAAAAGACAAACGATTTGCATTTCAGGTTTACTGTATGTTTCTGAGACATGAAGCTAGTTTTGAGACTAACTTTAAATCCTGATCCTTTCGCCTCCACCTCCTTAGTGCTGAGATGAGATATGTGTGTCCATGCCTGACTTAAAAACACACGATTACAAAGAAAGCATCCTAACTGAGGAAATATGACAAGCAGAGCTGGACAAGATGTCGCAGCAGGTAAAGGAACTCACCACCAAGCACTGTAGTCTAAGTTCAATCCCTAGGATCCACATAGAAGGAAGAGACCTTGAATCCTGCACACTGTGGCCTGACTTCCACGCATGCCCCATAGCATGTGTGCAAGATCTTGCGTGCATAGGCATACACACAAATTAAATAAATACAAATTTATTTAAAATGTAGCATCTTTTTTTTCGTTTTAGACAGGGTCTTACCATGTAGCCCTGGCTGACCTGGAACTTTCTATGTAGAGTAGGCTGGCCTTGAACTCAGAACCACCTGCCTCTGCCTCTTGAGTGCTGGGATTAAAGGCAGGTGTCACCACACCTGGTTAAAATGCAGTAAAAAATTTTAATATAACAAATATTTCTGACATTTCAAGTTTTATTTGAAGCCGAACTAAAAAGCCATGCACAAACGTAGGAGGTGGCAACACACAAGCCTGCGGCTCTGAAAGCATTCCCTCAGCCCCACAGCATCCCCGCAAGCAGGTCAGTCACCGTTAGAACCTTTACTTCCTTCCAAGCTTCCTTTCAGACTTGTTGGCAAATATGTTTATGAGTATCCTGAGATAGCTTAAACTCAATCTAGTTCCTGGTGCTATTTTTTGGCAATATTTTATTGTAGGGTTAATTCCAGTGACAGAATGTATAATGAAGCTGGGCAGTGGTGGCACTAGCCTGGTCTACAGTGCAAGTTCCAGGACAACCAAGGCTACATAGAGAAACTATGTCTCAAAAACAAAAAAGAAAAAAAAAAAAAAGAGTATAATAAAATGAAAACAAACATGAAAGCCACAGAAAACAGAAGATGTATCACACTACTTTTATAAAACTCTAAAATAGGCGCTTTTAAACAAATCAGCTACTCAATTATACTTTAGTCATAAAGCCCACACAAGTCAGTTAAGTTACAGCTCAAGAAGCAAGGGAGGGACAGCTAAGGAGTAGCAAGCATTTGCCTGCTACTGGTACCTTAAGTATATCATAAGTGGCCTAGCCCAATTTCCTTTTTTAAATGTATATAAATATTTTGCTTGAATGTTTGCCTATACACAACGTGTGTGCCTGTTGCCAGGAAAGCACAGATCCCCAGAGCTGCCATGTGGGTGCTGAAAACTGAACCTGGGTCCTCTAAAAGAGCAGCCATCTCTCTAGTTCCCTAATTTCCTGATAATTTAAACATTTGACATCTCAGATTGAAACAATTTATAGTTGTTTCTAAAGAGACAAAGTTTTAAGCTAAGGACACTTTTAAAAAATTGTGTGTGTGTGTGTGTGTTTATGTGTGTGATGGAGGGAGGGAGGGAGGGAGAGAGAGAGAGAGAGAGAGAGAGAGAGAGAGAGAGAGAGAGAGAGAGAGAGAATGCAGCTGCCAAAAGAGGCCAGAAGAGGGCATGAGGTACTTGGCACTGGAGTTACAAGTAGTTGTGACCCACTTGACCTAACTGTAGAGTTCTGGGAGCCCTTAAGCTAATGGGTAAGACCTCTTTGGAGTAGGATATCAGATATCCTACATATCAACTTTACATTATGATTTGTAACAGTAGCAAACTTTTAGCTATAAGGTAGCAATGATTCTTTTATGGTTCCAGGGATCACCACAGCATGAGGAACTCTATTAAAGGGTGAGAGCATTAGGAAGGTTGAGAGCCACTGCTCTAAGCTAACAATTCTTACAGAGGGTATCTTCTCTAGACTCTGAACCTCAAAGACATGATAGTAACCCAATAGGTGAAAGAAGTCTTTAGTCAAAATGCTGTCAAGGTCCACCTTCATAAGTGTCACCAGAGATGGCAGTGCACAGGTTGTGGCTATTTTCTTTAGTACAGAAGCAGCACCTAGCATCTCCCACACAGTCTACCTAAAACTACACACATATTTATTACTAGTTATTTATTACTTTAAAATGTTTTATGCTCATTTTTTCATGAACCCTAAGTCTTTATTTCTTCAGTTTCTTCTAGGGTATCTTTTTTTCTGTGCAACCTCCTCTTCTAAGCTAGGAACAATCTGATTCTCTCCAGTGATGGTCAATCAGATGTTTGGGGCAAAGGGAACCCTGATATAGAACTCAATCTGACCCTAACTTCTGTAAGTCCCCTGGCACATCTTGGGTAGTTCACCTGTTTATCTGAATGCAGTTAGTAACTGAGAATCTACATGTAAATCCAAGGGTTAAGAATTACTCTCTATATTTGAAGTGATGTACAGAAAACAAAAGAAAGCTAGCACTCTCTTTGAGCTCTTGAAGCTGCAACTAGACCCACTGCTTGTCCTGGGCATACGTATTAGCCCCATCGTGGTAACAACACAATGGCACACATTGCTTTTATAAAGTGGCATCTTGTGGGTGGCTGGTAGCTTTTCAGATATAACCTTGATAGCCTGAGCAGTTTCATGGGCATTCATTCTTGATCACCAAAACTTTAACCTCTTGATGTGGGTGATTTTATAGGGTCTTATGGTCAAGCCATTTTTATACATTACTCAAATCACTTCTGGGAAAAGCTAGAGATAAAATTAGATTTAAAGGTTACTAATTTTATATTTAAACATAAACCCTTGATTTAAGGCTCCCAAAACCCAGAAACTTCAGTCCAATCTACTGTCTTTGGGATCTATTTATCTAGTATTTTTAACTCTGAGAGAAATGGAGTTCAACTTTATAACCAACAGCAGGTTACATTAGTGCATGTGTATAGCCAAATACCTTCAAAATAGTGATACAAGTTTACATGCAAGCTTAAAAGATTGTCTCCCTCAAAGTACACTCTTCAGATAGCTAAAACAAGGTTACGTAGTTGGAAATCCGGAATGGGATATTAGCAGCCGATACACAAAAGCTACAATTTTATCTGATCTACATAAAAGAATTTTGCAAAGATTTCCTCTGAAGGAAAACATTAGTGGCCTACAAATACATCTGAAAGTAACTGCTTTAAACACTATATTATCAGATGTAAGCCACAATGAGAGGCTTTTTATTTAATTAATATTCATTACCAAGACACTGATGATCCCTTCCAAATTATCTGTCACCTCTTTCATTGAGTACAGTGCCTCAGGCTACAGTAATAAATAAACCAGGGCCCTTATAATCTAAAACAGCATATTCATGAATATTCATTTGAAACCAAAGATTCAAATGATGAGAGTAAATCTTTTTCCCAATATACCCAAGAATGGCACGTGGCTAATGCCACTCTCCACACATGGGGATGACATTAGTTCCTTGCACAAACATATGCTTTAGCATTAGGGCTTGGTTTTCTCCCTAAATACTTGTTGAAAAGAGCTGCTATAGGGGAAAAAAGAAGCATTAGTCAAATTTATATATAATGGGTATCTTATCAATTACAGTAAGAAATAATTGGGAAACTAGGCAGCTTGACTTAACTTAGAATCCAGAAAAGGCATGTTTCTCACATACTCAGTTAGTAGTATCCCAATATAAGTAAAACACAAAAAAAATTACGTAGAGCAGCAGCTTTCAACCTTTGACCACAACTCCTTTAGAGGTCAAATGACCCTTTACAGGGGTTACCTAAGACACAGATATTTACATTAAAATTCATAACAGTAGCAAAATTACAGTTATGAAGTAGCAACAAAAGAATTTTATGGTTGGGGGTGACCACAATGTCAGGAACTGTATTAAAGGGTCACAGCATTAGGAAGGTTGAGAAGCACAATGCTAGAAGTCAAATACTGACTGCATGACTTAATGGGAGTACTGCCTCATGTCTAAACTTCCTATGTAAAAAGGGGACCAAAACCAAACCAAAGCAATCCACCTTTGGGGTTTGAGTGTTACGTGAGATGTATAATGAGAAGGCTTCCCATTTGCCATGGCTCCTTATGTCATAATTCCTCCATCTCATGTACAAATCATTCTAGGTCCTGAGGAAACAGTGAGAAAGATGAGGACTATGCCACCAACAGCCATGACCCACGCAGAAAAAGAAAAGGTCACAGAGAAATATAAAATATCAAAAATAAAACGGGCAGGCAGGGCCAAGCACACCTGTGGTCCCAGCACACGGGAAGCTAAGGGAAGAGACCGACAGGATTCTGAAGACAGCCTGGGCTACAGAGTGAGAACCTGGCTTAGAACAAAAGCAACAAAAAGCATACCCAATTTTCGAAGAATCCGTTTGCATTCATCCCTGCTGAGATCCAAAAGGGTTGGCCACACAACAGGCATTGCTGCTTCTGTCTGGTAGCCCCAAAGAGCTTGTCCTCCCTATCAGAAGAAAAACAAATCCCATTACCAATGTATACGCAAGGATATAGAAAGCCTTCGACTGGCTACAAAGTAAGATTGAAAAGAGAACTCATACCACTTTCATCCCACACTCCAGCTCCTGACAAAGGAAAGAAACCACCATTTGAGAGCACAATGACCCAGCTCATACTAACAGGGGAAAGAACAGGTTTTAAAGTCAAACACTTCTTGGTACCAGTTCCAGCTTTACAACATAATTAGTTGTTTCATCCTAGTGAATTGGCCTCTCTGAACCCAATTTGTATGCCTTTATTTAAAAAAAAAAAAAAAAGTAATCCCACCAAGTTTGTTTCAAGTATTATTTAGGAAACAGGGCAAGCCAAGTTCTGTCATAGTGGCTGGCATATGACTTGCCAAACAGACTCTACCACCTGTGCAACCTTGGACAAGTGATTTGACCTCTGCCAGTTTCCTTAATCATAAGTTAGGAGATAAAATAAGAAAACGGTGGAGCATGTCATTTGGATAAATGAAACTCAATAACTCTTTTCTCAAGTTTTGGCAGTAAAAAGAGTCATTTTCACCAGTTAGCAAAAGTTTAAAAGCCTAGAATTTCGCACTGTGAATCCCTTGGTCAAACAAAACTACACTACAGGTTGAGAACTCAGTAGATCTTCCTTAACATCTGTTAAACTGATAAATGGATGGTCAGCAGCAGAGTAGAATGAATGAATGAGCCAGCCTAAGAGTCAAACACTAAACCGATATGAGTCTTCAACTGCGTTCCAGGCTCTGGGCTGCTAACTCCAACTCTTGGCTTCAAGTGGAGCCCCCTTCCCCCTACTTCCCATAGTCCTCTGAGCTCAGAACCAACTCTGAGCGAGCCAAACTGGATGGCGCGCCCCAGCTGGCAGGATGACATAAAGAAAGGGGGTGGAGAGGAGGAAGGGGCAGAGCCAAAGGAATCCGCTCGCTCCCCAAGCCAGTCCCCGCCTCCCGGTAGAATCTCGGAGGCGGCCGGCGACCGCCCGAATCGGGTACCACGTCACGGCATCCCAAAGCATCCCCTCCAGGGAAACCCACGGCGGGGCCGCACAGCAAAGGAAAGCCGGGCAGCAGAAGCCGGAGCGTGCTCCGGGCACCCGGGTCGCACCGACTCGGTCCCCCACTCAAGTGTCAGCAGGCAGCCCGCCCCGCCCCCTCTCTAAACACGCACTCGCTCACAGCACCACAACAAGAGCAGCCCGCGCGGCTCCGAGCGGGTTCCAATGTCAAGCCCGCGCCCCCGTGGCCAGCAGCCAGTCTTGGGAACCCTGGCCAGCGTCCGCGCCTCGCGCACTCCTCAGCGGAGACGACAACGGAGAAAAAGCGGGGGCACGGGCAGACAGTCAGACAGCCCGGAGTCGCCCCGGGGCTCCTAGACCTCGACCTCCGGCGTCCCATCACCAGGCATGCCGGAGTCGCCCTCAGTCCACTTGAGGGAGCCCCGCGATCCCGTTAGGAAACAACGGAGGATGGGGCTGACCGACCCAAGCCGGGCTCCCCGTGCCTGGCCAAGCGCTCCCCTACCCTGGATAGCCTGCCAGCTTTTCCCAGGACCCTGCCTGAGAGACACCCACCTGCCCGGCCTTTCGGGGCTCATCTAAAAGGCTCCTCCGCCAAGACTAGGGGACACCAGGAATTAGGTTTGTTTGCGGTGCCTCAGAAGGGGCAAGATGGCGACAGATACCAGAGCGCAGGCGCAGGCGCGCGCGGCTCGCCGGGAGGTGTAGTTCGCCTTTCCCGCCTTTTGAGAAACGAGCACTCAAAAGCCTCCATTCGTCCTGTCCCTTTTCCTCTGCCTTTTGAAAGGAAAGGGCGGACAACGCGGGTCCTAGTGGGAGTTGTAGTCCGAGTCCAACCTCGCTCCTCTTTCTCTCGCTGCTTGCTGGTCTGCTTGCTGCGCAAGGAAGTCTGGGAGTGTAGTTCCTTTCGGCTTCTACATTACCCTCCAGTCTCCAGCTTCGCGCGCCTATCCTCCGGCCTTTCCCAGCCAATCAGCTGCTCTTTCGACTGTACGTGTGGCGTCACACGTAGCGGTTAATATGGCGTCCGTAATTGGAGCTGAGCTTCGACCTTTTCCCTCTAGCGAGGGTAGGGATGAAAAGAACACAGCTTGGTCCCTGATGCCCTGTTGAGGATTAAGATCTGGTTCCGTAGACGCTTGGGAGTAGTCATCAGCGTCTTCCAGCCACCCAAACGACAACTCAAGAAAGGTTATCCACTACGGAGAGAGAAGACCTCACAGTGGTCCGTACACCTTTCTCGGTGTTAACGAGTTGCAAGTGGAGGAAAGGAATCCGAGCGGTCTCAGCTTGGGGTTACGCCATGTACGAAGTAGGAGAGGTAGTGATATCGCGTGCAAAATCTGACAAAGGGACGAAGGGATTTACTTGAGGCACTACGACATGGTAGGTTCACCATCAGCCTTTGTTATTATTTAACCACACAATGTTGTGGAGGCCTTGTGCCCCTATTTTACAGATCTATAGGGACCCAATATGATCCAGGACCCAAACGATACAGGAACTCAAAGTTAGTTTCTAGTATTATAAATCCCATCGAATTTTGTTGTGTCCTCCCTCTAAATAAAGAACTCTGGTAGCATCGGATGCAATGAAAGTGCAAATCTTGAGGAATTGTTAGTGTGCAGCCTTCTGTTAGCAGATTCCCGTGAAAACTAGGGTAACCACTGGGAGGACATCTAGCTCAATGGCAGATTGCTTGTCAAGTATGTGCAATACCTGGAGACCTGAATCGGATTCCTAGCACTAAGGGATGTTAGGATGGACACACGAGAAAAACTACCCTGTGGGAATATTAAGATACACACGTGAATGAAAGTTTTTTTCCTAGTTCATTATGAATTACATTTATAATCTCAGCACTGTAGAAGTGGAAGAAGATGAGGAATGCAGGGTCAAACTGGACTGCAAGAGGCACTGAGACCAAAACAAGAAAAAAAAGTTTTTAAGTAAATTGTGAACTACTGCATAAATATGAGTCTACTCCTGCTCCTGAATGGAGCTGTAGGTTAGTCAGAAATAAAAAGGACCATTTCCTATACATCTCTCCTGGCCTTCTATCGCACCCTATTTTGAAGTCAGTTTCTTAAGAATACCTTACAAGGGGCCGGGCGTGGTGGCGCACGCCTTTGATCCCAGCACTCGGGAGGCAGAGGCAGGCGGATTTCTGAGTTCGAGGCCAGCCTGGTCTACAAAGTGAGTGCCAGGACAGCCAGGGCTACACAGAGAAACCCTGTCTCAAAAAACCAAAAAAAAAAAAAAAAAAAAAAAAAAGAATACCTTACAAGATAGTAAATTAAGCCTTCTCGAGACAGGAATCAAAGGTGTACTCCACCACCACCTCACTGGTAAATTCAGTTTTAATAGATTTTGTAATTTAACAGACATTCTAGGATTTGACTCTTGCAGCATCTCCATGAGACAGGTGTAATTAAGCTACACCGACCTATAAACGGGAAAGCACAGTTGTTCAGGAACTGGTGCACTTGAGAGGGTTCACATAGTAGAACCCTGTTTCCAAAGAGCTGGAGAAATGGCTCCGTGCTTAAGAGCACTGGCCTCTCTTCCAGAGAAGCTGGGTTCTTTTCCCAGCACCCATATGGCTCACAACCATTAATTCAGTTACAGGAGTACCTTAGGCACAGGACACATGTAGTCCACAGACATCCACGCAGGCAAAATACCCAGACACCGAAAGTAAATCTTTTAAGACAACAACAAAAACTTGACTTTTACAGTAAGTCAAAAATAAGTGACAAATGATTAGAGTTGACCCTCCATCTCTTACATAATAAGTCCTTACAACTGTCACATATATCCCTAGTTAAACATAAGTCCTTGGTACGGGTTAAAAAGCACCCCTAAGGTCCCACATAAGTAGATTGATAAAACAAGGATTTAAGTTTTGGCAGCCTGGGGTTGACGAGAAGGTTCAACAAGTTAAGACACGAGTCTTGCAAGCCTGGTGACCTGAATTCAATCCTCCAGTGATAGTGGGAGAACTGGCTTCACAGAATTTTCCTCTGATCTCCAACATATACACATATACACACAATGAGAAAACTCTTGTTATATGTAGGGAGCTTGGTCTTAGAGTCTGTACCTTCCGCCAGTAGTACCTCTCAAGATTTAATGTTAGCAGGAACACATGAAGGTAGGTCTTGGTAAAATGCAAGGTTTGAATTTCGTAGTTTGGGGATAGGGCCAGATCCTATTTCTAAGGAGCTCTAAGTCAATGCTGCTGACACTACATACCACTTTACACCTTCCCTTTCTCCTAGCCATTTTCATTAGCTGGTTTTTGTTTGTTGTTGTTGTTTGGAGTCAAGGTCTTACCATGTATCCTAGGTAAGCCTCAAACTTGAGACCCTCCTAAGGATTACAGGTATGAACCAAAGTCCCTAATGTCCTCTCTTAAGCATCAGACTCAAACTACAGCTCTCCCTTACATTGCATAAAACTTACCCTGGCCCTACCAGTCCCATGTCTATTTCCATGCTTTTTTTTTTTAACAAGTAATTTGTATTTTTTTTTCCCTTTTCCCTCTTCCCTTCTCCCTCTTGCCGGCCCTGCTTGCTCCAACCCATAGGCTGGTGTGTGTTTGTTTGTTTGTTTGTTTGAATTTGTTTCTCATTACGAATGGTTATGAGCCACCGTGTGGTTGCTGGGATTTGAACTCATGACGTCCGGAAGAGCAGTCAGTGCTCTTAACCACTGAGCTATCTCACCAGCCCCTATTCCCACATTTACCCTGTTAAACAGAAAAAGAAAAAAAAAAAAAAAGAGTTATGGTCATTTGAAAATTCCCTGGCTAGAAAAGAAGCTCTCTATGAAGAGGGACCAACCAGATATATTCATTTTGTGTGTGTGTGTGTGTCTGATGCACAAAATAATAGCTATATACATACAGATTTTTCTATTCTGGTTGCTTTTCATATATTAGCTTCCTTAATACAATATCCTGATAGTAACTATATTACTCATGGTTCTCTAGAGGAACAGAACTGATAGAATAAATAAATAAGTATATATATTTATATACATGGGATTCATTAGAATGGCTTACAGGCTGAAGTCCAGCTACTCCAACAATGGCTATCTTCCAACAGAAGGTCTAGGAACCCAGTCATTGTTCAGCTGGAATGTGCATGGCTCAGCTGGTCTTCAGTATATACTCTAAAATCCCAAGGAAGAAGGCCATAATGCCAGTGAAGGAATAGACTGGCTAGAAGAGCAACCTTTCTTCTCCCTGTCCTTTATATAAGCTGCTAGCAGAAGGTGTGGCCCAAGTTAGAGGTAGTTCTTCCTACCTCAAATGATCCAGATTAAAAGTGGGTCTTCCAACTTCCAGTGATGTGGTTAAGAAGAAAATCCTTCACAGGTGTACCAAGCCTCTTGGGTTTTAGTTAATTCCAGATGTAGTGAAGTTGACAACTAAAAATAGCCATCAAGTAGCCATTTTGTGGCTGAAGAAAACCAAGGTACAAGTTAAATACCATGCATAAACTGAGAGATTAGAAAAGTAGCAAAGCTATGATTTCAGAATTAACTCCCGAGAGGGAAGTAAGACCTGCTAGACCTTAGTGGTCACAGTTGCCTAGTCTGGGAGAATGCTTAGGGGCAGATAGAATACCTGCCTTAACTATCCCTTGCTTAACTAAGCAGCTAAGTGAGTATTCAAACTGACTTCCTCAAGATCAGAGGCCTGCTGTGGGAAGAGAGATGTAGCTCGGCAGTATAGAGCACTTGCTACTCTTGCAGAGGACCACAGTTTGCTTCCCAGTACCCATGTGATGGCTCACAGCTACCTAGAACCCCAGACCTGGGGAATCTGGTACCCTTTTCTGAACTTAGGCACCAGACACACATGTGATTCACATACATGCATGCAGACAAAACACACAAACACAAAATAATCTAAAATGGGAAGAGATTTTTCTTTTTAATTATGTGTGTGACTCTGTTGTGTTTGTTTACATGAGTGCAGTGCCAGTGGAGGCCAACAGAGGGCATTTAACCCCTTGAAGCTGGAGAATTCAGTTAACTGAATTCTGGTCCTCTGCAAGACTTAAGTGGTGAGCCATCTCTCCAACCACAACATGGCTCATTTCAACATTTAAGGAGAAAAAGAGTCTAAAGAAGTAACAGCAGGACTGGCCTTCTGGTTACTGTACTTTCCACTGTGCCATCCTGCCCTTAGACACTTACCTTAAAGTATGCCAGTCTAATGCAGCCAAGGGATATACTGAAAACTGGACTATTGAGACCAAAATCAGCAAACTATGGAATAATAGGTCAAGATAAGTGGCTTTGGAGACTGAAAAGAAAGAAAACAAGGTAATTAAGTGATAATTATAATTAACATTTCTGTAATCAAATAGTATCCAACAGCTTCAAACAATCTAGAGTGGCCTCTGAAAGGACAGTGAGACATCTGGCCACTGCTTCATCAACTACATCCATTCACCCTCAGCATCTTCTGCTTCCTAAATAGCTGGCTTCCTGGTTTTAACAGACAGGTCTTAGCACTCTGTGAACTAGGCCATTTTGCAAATCCTCTTCTTCCTAAGATGCTGCAGAACGTTGCCCAGTATGCCACTGTCCTGCCTCAGCTGTCAAAATTAGCTCTCAGAAGCAGCTCTCCTAGTTACCAACAAAATAAAGCTCTAGTTGTTTGCCAGCAGACCCACCATAGTTACAATTCTAACCTCTTCTAGACCACTGCCACCTCTGGGCTCTGTCTTCATGTTTGTCTAGCACTTAGTTCAAGTGCACTGCCTCCCCTCAAGTCCCTTCTTCCTTCTCTGGAACTAAGTAAAAGCCAGCATTCATCCACACATCTAGACAGTTCCCCGATGCCTTAGCTTTCACCATCAAGCAAAGCTGCCCTGTCTAGTCTGTCACTCTGAGGAGGAGCTTTGATGGTCAGTCTACTGTCACCAGCTTCACCAGCTTCATCTGCCCCATTGTCCCCTCTTCTCTTACACCGTTGTAAAAGTCTTTCATCATTGCTGCTGCTGGCCAGCTCCTCACTTCAGTGCCAAATCTTCCACTCCATTCTACCAAGCTGTGCCATTGTAATCAGAGCCCAAGCTATTCCACATTCTAAGCAAACCTTTTTAATCCAGGTTTCTTATTCCTTCACCCTCACCGAACCTGTTCAACTTCAGTGACATCTGCAGGCTTCCAGGTCAGTTCTGCTTCCTCTTCCTGTTTTGACTTTCTACCCAGAGCCCCGCATCATTTATTTCAAACTCAGTCTTCTCCCCAGTTTCCATTTTGTCTCTGTCCTGTCCTCCTAAGACAGTCTTCAGCCTTACATAATTTTCACCAGTTTGTTAACCATTAAGTGCTTAATTATCTTGAACCCCAGTGTCTTGAAACAATAAATATTTTGTTTTAATTCAGTTTTTAGTTTCTGAAAAACTCACAAGTTACTTAGCTGGGTGATTTTGGGTGGAGGAGGACAGGCAAGGTTGAGAAGGGGTTTCATACTTCAGGCTCGCCTAGAACCCACTACATAGCCAGCCTGGCCTAAATCTCTGAGCAGTCTTCCTACTTCAGCCTCAAGTGGTCCGATTACAGGAATGATATTGGCAGCTGGGTGATCACTGTGGTCATATTTGAAAATACCAACTTCCATGGTCCTAACTATTTACATTCCTGGTTACCAGCCAAAACTAATCACATCCCTTCCCTCCCACACACCCTCACTCCTTCACTCAAAATTTCCAGTCTCTCTTCATTATAGACACAGATTTCTGTGTCTGGTTTCTCTTTCTCTTTCTCCTCTCCTCTCCTCTCCTCTCCCCTCCCCTCCCCTCCCCTCCCCTCCCCTCCCCTCCCCCTCCCCCCTCCCTCTCCCGCGCTCTCTCTCTCTCTCTCTCTCTCTCTCTCTCTCTCTCTCTCTCTCTCTCTCTCTTTCTCTTTCTCTCTCTTTCTCTTCAATTAAATAAATAAATGAACCTCGTGTGTGTTTGCTTGTGTGTGCATGCATGAGCACCATATTCACACATATGTACTGGCATGCTACACATGGAGGACAACTCAACTTTTGGAAGTAACCTCTTCACCCTGAGTTCTGGGGGTCAAAGGTCCTCGGGCATATGTAGAACACATTAATACCCTCTGAGCCATCTTGCCAGCCCAACCTTACTCTTGAGGACCACATTTTTGTCATCTTAATCTGATCTAGCTACATTCCCTCAAGTACATTTACTCTCAGGGTAGCAAACTGTTCTGTTTGTCTGATGGTCAATGACAGAAACGAGAATAGAATGGTAACCACAAACTTGTGTTCCAAATGGGGGATAAAAGAAAACAAAGAGCCAGGACCAGCAGCACAAGCCATAATACAACCCGAAGCCTCTACCTCTCTATTCCTGGGATTACAGGTATGCTCCACCACCCTGAGCTTCTACTATTTGTAAAGATGTTGAAGTATACTGTTACGATATTAAAGGGCCTGTTGTTTGTTGAAGCACCATGGTGAATCTGAGCTCTGTATAGAGGGTTTTATAGTCACACCCTTAGATTCATCTTTAGACTTTGTTACTGGATTTCATCTCTACCTGCAAGCTGTTTCATTTTAACATCATTTGGCATCTGGAAAAACTAGGAATGAAAAACAAAACCTCTGTATTTTAACAATTACCCGGGCCAGGTCTCTTGGTCTTGATGGGTTCTTCTTTACTTCCTCAGGGAGCCGGGTAGTACTTGTAATGCCGCTTGGAAAACATCAGTTAGATTATCCCAGCGTGTTAGGTACCTTTTCAGTTTCCCTGCCATCCCTAGTAACCACTAAAGTTTCTTCTCCTGTATACTTAAGATTCACATTCATCCCACTTCCAGGAAGAGATTCCTCATTTCCTTTATGCTCTCACAGATGCCGTGCTGTAGAAACCTCAGGCTTCTGCTGACAACCCTTTTGAAGCCATTAGGTCAGCACTAAGACCAGTCCCCAAACCATACTTAAAGTTCTGGTATAACATCTTACTCTTGAGTCCCAAAATTTGACCTGCAGATCAACTACTACATAACATCACCACAAAAATTTTTGGTAAAAACAGTAAGATTTATTTTCACTCATGAATTTGCAATGTGAGTAGGACTTGGCAGGAGTATTAGCCATAGTTGGAAAGTACAAATTGTTAACAATCACACCCAAATTTAAACTCCGTTCCAACTCTTTAAAACAAATGCTTTTCTTACTGTATCAATATGATACCGTTGTCCTAGATGGATGAATATTAAATTTAAAACCCACAATGATCTGTGTGCAGAAGAAGAGTTAAAAGAGAAAGGGATAATATGAAAGCAAGCCACATAACAGAGCAGCCAGACTCCATTATATATATATGCATGCTGAGGCCCTGCATAGCAGTTTACACCTTATACTTGAGAGGCTGAGGCATGTGGATCTCTGAGTTCGAGGATAGCCTGGTCTATATAGTTCCAGTTCAACAAGGCTAGCCTCAAACTAAATATGTAGCTGAGAATAATCTTGACCTCCTGATCCCCC
Organism: Mus caroli; assembly: GCF_978045245.1. Taxonomy (NCBI): domain Eukaryota; kingdom Metazoa; phylum Chordata; class Mammalia; order Rodentia; family Muridae; genus Mus; species Mus caroli. The sequence continues at coordinate 47,787,737 of NW_028227263.1, read as the reverse complement.
TGCCTCAGCCTTTTAAGTACTGAGACTGCAGGCTTGAGCCACCACCTCTGGCTTGCAGTCATATGGTTTCATTTTGGTTTGGTTTTAAGATAGGGTCTCACTTAGTCTATCTAGCTTTGATCTTGCTACAAAGGTGAGAATGACCTTGAACCACTGGTCTTCCTGTCTCTGTCCTGCCTTCCTGAGTGATGATATTACATTTATGGCACCGTGCCCAGCCTTATGTGATACTGGAGATCCAACTCAGGACTTCATGCACACTAGGCAAGCATTCTACTAAGCTAACACCAGCCCCCAAATATCCAAGATCTTGAGGCAAAGGACATAAATATTAGCAACCTCAAAAAGTAAAATGGGGGATGTTAAGTCTTAGTAGTCCTCCGCTGGGAGTGCTGGTCAGAATAATGTGGGTAACACTCTGAAATATCAGAAGAGTGGTGTACAGCCATGGAGGAAAACCTTAGGTGGTCATCAAGGTGGTATCTCTGCCCTAACCGTTTCTATGTCTGTGACTTCCACTCTACCTCGTGACAGAGTACTGGACTTAGTAACACAAGTCATTGCCATTGAAGCCACAGTGGCTTAAGTGGCAAAGCACTGTCTGTGCTCTAGACCATGACTTGACACTGATTAATGGCTTGATTATCTGACAGCCAAGGAGGATTGCAAATGAAAATAGAAACAAAGATATAGTCTCACACATTGAGTTTTTCACCCTACTTCATTTTAGGGGAAAAAAAAAAAAGGATTTTTTTTGAGGTTCTCACAAGTGCTAAAATGCCTCAGGTGAGAGGCTGATGATGATAGTCTGCAGTTACCCAAGGCGAGGTCCAAGGTGGTTCCTAAAGATGGAAATAATAACCCTGTCAGATGGGGGAGGGGATGATAAATCCAAACATAATACCCAGCTTGTCTTCACCTCAGAGAGTTTCCAGCTGCTTGTGGCGTTATGCTGTGACTTGCCAGAGATGAAATGCAAAAAAAAAAAAAAAAAGGCTGCACTCGAGCCAGCTGGAGGAAAAGCTTGGAGGCATATTCTCTTTCAAGAAGTGCTGAGAACCTGTGAAGTCTGCAGAGAAATGGTAGAAGGTGTCCTTTTTCTTGTCAGTTCCAATTAAGGTCTTCCCCTGGCAAACCCCAGAGTGCACCGTTGTTTCCTGAATGCACTAGTGAAGATCAGGTCAGGCTCCTCTTGAGTTGAAAAGGCTTTGTTGTGATGCTGTGGGCTTAAACTTGTCACTTTAAGGTCAGTAGTTCAAATCCATCCCTCACTGAAGGTTACCATAATAGAGGAACACAGGCTTATGGTGAGCCCAGGGAGTATGCATTGAGACTTGGTTGTGGGAAGGAAATGAACCAAATGATGTTCAATTGAGTATGTGCAAACACACACACACACACACACACGTGCATGCACACATGGCCTACCCGAACACATCACGAGGCAATCAGTGGTAATAGCAGTTATTCCAGCAGATCACAATGAGATTGACAGTGGAGCCTATGACCTTGGGAGCTTGGAGTCTGTTCAGAACAGTGAATCATGGCATTAATGAGCAGATGGCGAGTTGAACCTGAGAAAGCAGTACATGGGCATATTGTCCAGCACCTTGCCTAAGCTTTCTGTAACAGGCCTTGCACCTTCCCCCTCTCCAGCACCCCTCCATTCTCACTCCAACAGCAATGCCTTTGTCCTTTCCCTTCTCCCAAGTCCTTATCTTTTTAAGTGTAAGAAACATTACATATTAGTCTTTTCTGCCTTAAAGAGTAAAACTTATTGACAAGGTATTCAGATCATTTTATCTCTCCCACCTTGTAAGACATACATGGAAATGTTTCTGCCACACACAATAAAACTTTTGCTTATATGAAATAAGTAAGTGAACTACCCTCTTTCCCTCATTTTCTTTGCACTGATTCTTTTTAAACAAACCAATAGAGACAGACTTCAAGGTCAGATCCCAGCCAGTGGGGAAAAAGATAGTCACCACCAGCATCAGACTAAAAGCCGAGGAACCTTCCTGTCCAGTCCTGCTTGCTAGCCTGGATGTGCTCTGGTCTACTCATTTTGCAAATCTTTTTACACTGTGTACATGCAGAACCAATAGGTCAAAAGAGAACATCAGATCCTCCTGAAACTGGAGTTCTAGAGAGTTGTGAGCCACCCAGTGTGGGTGCTGAGAACCAAACTGGGGTCCTCTGCAAGAACAGCAAGTGCTCTTAACCACTGAGTCATCTCTCCAGCCACTGATCACAAATGGGAAGTAGGAAATGTTTGTAGAAATCAAAAGAGATCTGAATTTGAACCCGAAATCTTCTGTTTTGAAGCCTTTTGTAGCATGTTATATCACCTCTCTTGTGCCTTACTTTCCTCTATATGAAATTTTCTGTGCTGATGATTAAATTTAGGATCTTATATCTGTAGGGGCTAACACTAGACCACTGAATTACATAGTGCCTGCCCTCCTGATGTGTAAACATTTCTTCTGAAATTAAAACATTCCATCCTAGAGGGCAACTTCTTGACATAGGATGTGAAGGACAGTGAAATAGGGTAATTTAGACAAGATGTTTACAAGGAGGTAAAACAACAGGATGTTCTAAGGAGAGGTAAAACATTCCATCCTACAGAGAAGGTCATTGAGACAGGAAGTAGCAATTCAAAATAGCTTCAGGAAAACCCTGAAACTGACCAGATTCACTAGACCCCTCCCTCCCTAAAAGTATATAAGCCGTAAAAACTGCTAAGAGGGACAAATGGACTCTCAGCCAAGGCCAGCCACCTAGAAGAAGCAGAGACCAGACTAGCACCTTGAAAGAGTACAGACCAGCAGAATTGACAAACAAAATCCAGCCAAGCTTCCTAGAAGAGGCTCGTGTATCTGTAGGTTGTGTAGTGCACTCCAGGTCTCCAGCTTTTTAAACTGTTAGCTATGTTGGGGTGGGCATGGGTGATACAGCTGTCTTGGAGTCACTTCTATTCCTGTAAGTAACCCCTCAGCCATATTCTTGTAAGTAACCAATAAAACTCAGTGGTTCATGAAGTTGGGCTTTGGTGTCACCCTTCCTTTGGTCTGCCATCAGCTCTTTATCTGAGGTAAGTAAATATTTGTTCATGTCTCCTCAGGAATAGTGTCACATAACACCTCTCAGTATGGGATTAAAAAGGGAAAAGGGTATCCTGTGGTAAACCCTGTAAAGTTCCTAGCTCATTGATTGGTACAAGGTAGACTGTTCGTGGGTAAGTGTTGATTTTATTCACTCATCTATGAAATCCAGCTTAGTGTGAGTATCAATCCCCCTACCAGTCCAGTCTTCATTATTTCTTTCCTTCATTCCATAACGTTATCTACTTTAATCCCATACTGCCTTGTGCCTTTTCCCTAGGTCTTTAGGTGGGTGTGTGCCCCTGCAGATGAAGGCCAGAGTTGATACCACTTGTCTTTCTGTACCACTTCCTACCCTAATTGAAACAAGCTCTCTCACTGAGCCTAGAGCCTACTGATTCAGACAAACTGACTGGTCAGCAAGCCCCACAGATTCCCCTGTCTCCCCCACACACACCAGGATTATACACATGTGCCACCACGACTCACTTTTTAATATGCATGTTGGGGACAGATCTCGAGTCCTCATGTTTGTGCAGCAAACACTGAGTTGTCCCCAGATCCTCCTAGGACTTCTCCTGGGCCGACTGCTCCTGGAACTCATACCATTATGTAAGCTAAACATGTCTCAAGGGAGTCGCTCAAGCAACCAGCAAAGGGATTGTTTTAGGAAAGGCATCTCCTGAACAATTGTCTAATTGAAATAACACTTAATCCTGCTTTCTAGGAGACAAACGAACACGTCTGTCTTCTCCCAACATAGTGCTGAATGGTGCACGCAGCAAGGAAGAAATTTCCCTACAATTAAGTGGCTCACAGTTGATCGCTGTCCATCCAGCCCAAATGCTCAGAGCCTCTCTTTCCAGATGGCTTTGTTTCTTCCACTTCCAGGCTAGCCAGACCAGAGAACATTCCTATAATTCCCATGAGAACATTCTTATTCCCAAAAGGGTAACCTGATACATCTTTTTCTGCTGATCTGATTACAGAGTGAAATACATTCCTTGGAAAAAATGTACAACAGTGAAGTTTTCTTTTCTCTCTTTTTCCCCGCTCCCCCCCCCCCACAAGTATAGAAGGCTCTAGAAGGTGAGAAAAACTAAACCCAGAAGAAAAAAATCTGTTGTACTGCAAGCAATGGAGAACACATGTAGTCAGCATAACAGATGTCCTGGGTTTAAAACCTCAGAGCCTATGTCATAAAAGACTCTATATCTTAAGAAAAGAAACAGAACCAAGAAAATAGATAAAGGACTGAGGAAATAGATGGCTCAGTTCGAGAACCTGAGTTCAAAATCCCAGAATCCATATAAAAGCAGGACGGAGTTGCATTCATGTCTGTAATCCCAACAACCCATGGCAAGATCAGAGACAGAGACAGGCGAATCTTCTAAAGAAGGCGGGCTAGCCATACACAGCAGCAAGCAACAGGCAGACCCTGCCTCAAACGAGGTGGAGATTGTACTCTGATTTACACACACATGCTGTAGCATGCACATGCACACACACACACATACTCAAGTGCACATGCACACACACGCTAAAAATAAAACAATATAAATATAAAATCAGGAGATCTAAGAAGCTCCTACACCCTGTGTTCTTTTAATGGTTCAGAACTGGGAGTGGTCATCTAAAACCTCAATCCAACTCATCCAACATTTTGTGACATCCAAATTCGGGGCACTAGGGTTCCAAAGATCCTGGTGAAAGCAGACTTTTCATCTTCGTCTACCATTCTCTGTTACTAGGAAAAATCATAACGTTCAGCTATGGGCACACAGCCATGAGTTAGGATGTATGGACTTTAAGAATTCAGACTTTGTGGCTGGAGAGAGAAGACTCAGCAGTTAAGACTGTGCCATGTGGGGTTGGGGATTTAGCTCGGTGGTAGAGTGCTTGCCCAGCAAGTGCAAGGCCCTGAGTTCGGTCCTCACCTCTGAAAAAAAAAAAAAAAGTAGAAAAGAGGAAAAAAAAAAGTGCTATGCTTTTATAGATGGCCCAAGTTTTGTCCCCACCACCCAAGTTGGCTGTTTCACAACTGCTTAACTCTAGCTCTAGGGGATCCGACGCCCTCTTCTGGTCTCTAAGGGCACCTGCACTCACATGAACAAACCTATACACCAATACACACAACTACCAGGAATCCTGACACCCACAGTTGTGGATACAGCTAAAGAAACGCTGCTCCAAAGGTAGAGGGGAGCCTGGACCAATGGAGCCCCCGACAGACAGACACCAGCAGAATTCAAGAGTGCCCAGATTACATAAAAGGGGTCTCAATAGACAAATCGGTGGAGATGACTTAAAAAAAACAAAACAAAACTGTAGATTGACAGATAAATGTCTGGCATCTGGCTGGAAGTCACTAATGATGAAGGGAATCCCTCCAAACAGCCCTGCTATTTTTTGTTTGTTAAGTCTGTGTCTCACTATGTAGCCCAGGCTGGCCTCAGACTCAGGTTGATCCTATCCCAGCCTCCTGAGAGCTGGGCTTACAGGGATAGGACATCCCTAAGCAGAGCAAGGCCTAGGTTCTACCCCAGGTTCTGTTCTCATCCTGATGTGTGACCGCTTGCTGGTAAGTGGCGTTTGTGGACTTTGGTGGGTCAGGAGGCACCTTCCTCCACAGGCTTCACACCTCTCTCTGCATTCATCACATTGTTCACAGATCTAAAACTTGTGAATTCCTTCTCATTCGCCAGCCTGAGATTCCTAGAGAGGAGCAACTTTCATAGCCTCTGTCCTGAAAACAGAGGTAGGGAATACGCCAACAAGGTAAAAAATGGTTTGATTGGTGGAGGAAATGGGAATGCAAGCAAGACATGTGGGATAATCTTCTTGTACATTCTATGAAGCTGTGTCCCTGTCCATCCTCACCTGCCTAAGGCGCCTTGGCTTGGTTTAGTAAAGAGCGGATAGCCTACGGCCAGGCAGGAGAGGGTAGGCGGGACTTCCAGGCAGAGACAGGAACTCTGGGAAAGAATCAGGCACGGGGGATTCGCCAGCCAGACATGGAGGAAGTCACATGTTGGACGAATGGTGACTGAAATAGAGGAAATGGACTACATGGCAAAGATGAAGTAGTATAAGTGGGATATTACGTTATATGAGCTAGTTGGGAACAAGGCCTAAGCATTCAAAAATAATAAAAGGTCTCTATGTCATTTTTCTCAAGCTGGCAAGTCAAGACGGTCAGGTGATAAGACAGACTTGGAGCTCGGGTATTTGAAGCTGTAAGATGGAGGGCAGCTAGTGGAAGGTCCAGAGCCAAGATGATTCAAGCGGGTTCAAATAGCATATTGTGATTGGTTCATGACAGAAGCTAAGGATGAGCCCAGGGTGTCTGGCTGAAGTAGATCCAGAGTATGGTATGAACCGAGAACACATAAAGAGCCCTGACCTTGCAGAGGACAGGGTGAGTACCAGAAGGAAGTGTGTGAGCTGATTCAATGAGCTTGTGCAGGAGGATCCTGGGCAGAGAGGCTCTACAACAGACAGAGACCAGCAATGTTGAGGGTAAAGATAGGAGCCATCAGAGCCGTGGGGGTGGGAGTGCAGGCAGGTTGGTATAGATGGAAGAGCCAGCCGAGACAGAGGGAAGTAAACAAGGGGGAAGGCCTAAGATCAGAACGTGAAAGCTAAGAGCTTAGATCCACCCAGTAGGACAGAGGCTGTAAATTATCCGCATGCTTTGGCGTATATGCTTTGCTTGCCCCCAAACAGGGTTTTTCGAGACGGTTTCTCTGTGTAGCCCTGGCTGTCCTGGAACTCACTCTGTAGACCAGGCTGGCCTCAAACCCAGAAATCCACCTACCTCTGCCTCCCAAGTGCTGGGATTAAAGGCATGCACCACCACTGCCCAGCTACCCAAACAGGTTTTAAGAGGTTTGTTTTGCTAATGTTTCAGATCTGGGTTTGGCCACCCTAGGCTCTCATTCAGGTTGTCCTGAGGCCTGTTTGTCCTACATGCTACGAACAAGTATTTAGTGACTCCACAGACTCACCACACCCTTTTGTCATGTGCTTGTGTTCTTGGTTGTTAAGAAGAAATATATTCCCTAGTATCAGTGTCTCCCTGTGGCTGACACAGAGGTCAAACCACCACCACGGGCATTTCAGGAAATGGGGAACAGCAGGCCTCTGTGAGGAAGAAATGAGGTCTGTCCTCCGGGAGACAGCAGATTTCTCCTAAGCCTGTTCCCTTGTTCGCTTGTTTGTCATCTGCAGGGTTGCTGTGTAAAACGTGATGACTTCACGGGGCACCTCACTTTCATTACATCTCACAGTGCTCACAGAGCATCAGGAAGGAATGTGCAGGGTGGGCTAGTCTTAAAGGTGTAGAAGACATGTCTGGCCAGAGCCTGTGGAAGAGAGGCCAACACTGACTCTCAGAGCCTCAAGGAAGTGATGAATCAAATAGAAAGAAATCGAAAGGACACAGAGAAAGGGTTTGTCCGGACCCCAAAGGCTGCTAATGGCCAGAGCTCTCTGCAGCCAGTAATGCCACAGGGGAGATGTAAGAGCAGATCTGCCCACACCCCTATCGAGGGCCAAAAGACTGAGGTGCACTTAAAGACAGGGGCTTGAGAGCTAGCCTAGCTGTTCACCAAGAAGGTCGCCAGATCCGGCCACTCGCCTGCTAGCCATCTCTCCTCACATCCTAGCACTGCCTTTCACATCTAAGTATCTGAGCCCTCCAGCTCTCCGAGAGTCTTGGACTCAGCTTTTGTACTCTGAACAGCTAGTCAGAGGAGGCTGCCTCAGCCCCACGGGGACCTCCTGTCTTCAGCGATGATTCTCTGCAGCCCAACTCCGGCAGTCTGGCCTCCTCTCCCCGTGTAACTGATCCCAGTCCTCTGGCTCTGTCAGCACCTCTTCTGTGTACACCATGACATGTGTGAGCCCCCAGCTGGGCGGCAACCCTCAATGAAGTGTGAGTTTCCTCCCAGCTCACACACTGCCTTTCAGCAGAAAGCCAGACGCCTGGGACCAACTAGTCTTAGAAACCGTGCTTTCACTGGGGGATCACGGAGAAGAGCTCCCCTAAGCCTTCAGATTGACATCCCCGCTCCACATCTTCTCCCACAACCATGCTGCTTATGCCTGCAGAATTAATATATATAACAGCACAATGCTGTGTCATGTTTCAAAATCCTTCAGTGGCTTCCCCTTTTCTACAAAATTCAAAGCAAGCTATTTGTGTTAGCATGTGGCACCTTCCCCAAGAAGACCCCAACATGCTTCTTATTGGCTTCCCTCACTCCCACCACTATCAACAAATGCTCCATCTGGAATGGTGCACATGGTTCTCAGGCAAGGAGCTTGCTTGTCTCACCTCTCTCCTTCCTTCTCGCTTGCCAGGTATAGCCCTGTGAGCCTGTAATCTCAAGGCTAGAGAGGAAGAGTCAGGCAGAGTCCTAGGACTAGCTGGCCAGTTAGTCTAGCTGAATCCATGGCTCCAGGTTCGATGAGAGACTCTGACCCAATAAATAATGTGGAGATTGAAAGAGACAGATAATGTTGAACTATGGCTTCTACCTGCACACATAACCATGCATACACACACACACACACACAAGGGAGAGAGACAGAGACACAGAGACATACCTGGGTATCATCTATTTAATTATTTGGGCATGTGCTTTAGAACCTAGACCACAGAGGCCAAGTAACACAACACCAGGGAGGGCCTGGCAAAGATGTTCAGAACTATTTATAAGAATGATTGTGCCCTCTGTCCTGCCATATTTGGTAGATTGAGAAAAGGACCTTCCTGGTAGCTCATGCTATCTTAGCCTCTTCCGCATAGGAATGGTGTTTAAGTTGTCATTTTGTCCATTCTTGTGTTTGATGACAAGAATCTCTTTAGAGTGTCCCTAGTGAGGACATGGTGCCAAGTCATTTCCCACAAGGACAGTTAGAAAAGTGGCTAGGCCCATCTAGGTGGAAGTAAATGCCTGGACCAAGGGATGAATTTCCTGTGCCAAGACACCACAGTTAAGTCTCTCCATGGAACAGACTTTTCCTTTCTGCCTGCTGCTCTCAAGCACAAGTGATCAAAGCTCAGCTTGCTGGTAATAAGGGCCAAGGCCAAACCACTAGTGTGTCACTTGTCACCATGCCACACTGCATCTTGTTGCTGCCCCTTTTCATTCTCATAGGGGAGGGTATCCTAAGTTCCACACATCAAAGATCCAGGAATCTGGATATTTTATCCCAGAAATTGGGAGATGATGAAATGTAAATAAAAGAGCATGATGGTCTTTAGAGCCGGCCAGGTGGTGAGTGAGCAGTTTGCATTGTCTGGCTAAGAACAGGTCCTGAATGGTATTCTGTAATTTCCTATCTCTGTTACTTTGGCTAAAACACCTAACTTCTCTGAGGCTTCATTTTATAGTATGTAAAAGAGGGAATGCTAATGTTCTCACTGGTTTATGACAAATAAGAAAATGCATGAGCATCAGATAGGATGTCTTCAGCTTCTAGTGATAAACAAGGACCCAAAATGGCTAGCAAGCACCATGAAGGACATTTAATAATCTTACATAACAGGAAGTCCAGAAGTAGGGGAGTTTCAGGCTTGGCGAGCCCCTAAAGGACCCAGGTTATTTTCATCCTCTGCTAACCTCAGGATGAAGCTTGGCTGGGCTGGATTCGCATAGTTCAAGGGATCACATCCACACCCTCCACTGCACAGCAGCAGGAGGGAGATCACTCTCTGTCTCATTTCTAAGAGTGGGAAAATCGTCCCTAGAAGCCTCTCACCGATTCTTGCCGTCATATTGTTGGCCAGACCTGAGTAACGACTCATGCTTTAACCCAACAGCTGACAAGGGAGATTAGGAGCCCCATGATTAGTCATAGTGGAGATCAAGTTCATCACCCAAGAGATAGCTATCTGAACAACAGGATTCAGTTAGCAGAGAGGGGTAAGGGTGGATATCGGGAAAGAATCCAATGTTGTCTGTTATGTGTGCAGTTGTGTGATAAACATTTGTTTCCTATGTATTATAAACTCTCACTATATGAACTTACTGGTGATAAATCTAAGGCCCCAGTTTCCTCTCCTGAAAGATGGGGATAAGATTATCTGGTTTGGCAGTAGTGGGACACACCTGCAATCCCAGCACTTAAAAAGTACATACAGGAGGGGCGGGGAGGCGGGGTTCAAAGTCATCCCCAGCTACAGACTGAGTTCAAGGCCAGCCTGGACTACAAGAGACCCTGTCTCAAAATACAAAAATAAAAACAAAACTAGGGCTGGATGATGGTAGCACATGACTTTAATCCCAGCACAAGGGAAGCAGAGACAGGTGGGTCTCTGTGAATTCAAGGCCAACCTGGCCTACAAAGTTAGTTCCAGGACAGCCAAGACTACACAGAGGAACCCTGTCATGAAAAAAAAAAAAAAAGCCAAATAAACCAAAAAATTACTAATTAAATAAAAAAGATTAAATTAGATAACATATAAAGTCATCAGTGCTTAATAAATACCTACTTAATATAATTGTGTCTAATTATTGCCTGGATACTTGGGCTACAGGGATTTTATAAAGGTTCCTAGGGTTGGCCCCCGCCTGCAAAACTCAATGATCACTAGAAGCAGGTTATACTTAACATTCTCTAACTGCAATTCTGCATGTTAATTTGTCAGTCTATAATCCTGTAAGCACAGCCCTGTATATCCAATAGTTTTCCTTTTCTGTAAGGAGGCTCAGTGAAACAGTGATCTCTGTAAGATGGTCCACTCTCATGACGCCCTTGCCCCTAGACAGCATGAAGAGCCCCAGTGAAGCATTTGATAGCCCAAGGCCAGTAAATCCAACCATCCTGGGAGGAGATCTCATTTCTTGGAGGGCAGAAAGCATCTCTTGTTTCCTTTGCTCCTCTGCAGCGGACACCAGTCCACCAGGGTTAAGATCCTGTGACTGGTCCGTCTCCACCACTTATGATGGGCGGCATTGAGCAAAGCATTGTGCTTGTCTATACATAGCTCTCGCCACACCTGCACGATGGGAAGAAGCTTCATCTTTCCCTGCTTTCCCCCATACTCCAGCTGTGCTGACTTGGAATGACAGGTTATGCCTGCACAACTGTCCTCCTTCTGAAAGTCAGTGCCAGCCCCACCTTATCCTCTCCTGGGCTCCGCTCCTCTTCCGTTACCTCCTTCCCACAGCACAAGGACCCTAAAAGACCATGTACTTGTCTCTAACTTTGCAATGACCTCCCAGGATTGTGACTCTCTTTAACTCTCGTCTTCACTGCTAGATAGTGAGACCTTGAGCTGAGAACAAGGTCATCCTCCAACACATGGGCACCACTTCACTCTCAGATGGGTCAGAAGCAACCAAGTGCTGTCATTGCGGTAAGGTCTTATCAATAAATCGGGGCTCATGCAGAGGGATTGCCATGTATGCTTGTAGAGCTCCCAAGAGTCACCTCTGGAATCCCAACCATAGCAAAATAGCATGGTGACTTACTTCCTGGAGAGACTATCCCAGCAAGTGGAGCATTTCAATAAACAAACAATCAAAGCGTAGAACAAATGGAGAGGGGAAATGTGGGGTCCCAGGAGGAGCATGGAATCCTACTTGGCAAGAAGCTGAGAAGAAAGATGTTCAAAGCCAGAGATTTATGGCCAGGAATTTTGTTTCCACAAGGACCTGTCTGCTCAGAGTAGTTAGCAGACAGGACACAGTGCCAGAACGATTTGGAGGGATATAGGAGGACACCTATATTCATCTTACTTGGAAAGAATTCTGAGTTTGTGCATTCCAATGGTCTTCTGCAGTTGCAGTTACTAGAATGTATACACGTCCCATCCAAACATGCAGGGATTCGTCATTTGATGAACAGTGGATAAAGGGCTTGCTTTGCAAGTGTGAGTCCTTGAGTTACATCCCTAGAACCCATGTCTAAAGCCCAGCATAGTGGTGTTCTCTGACTTGTACGCATCCTTTATATACATGCATACCCCATGTCATGGATGCCTGTATACCCACATATGTTTTTAAAAGACCATGCTCTCATGCTCCCTGACCTTCAAAAATGAATTAATATAGTGTGCTTTTGTTTTTCCAGGATTTAGGCTTTCCAGATGCTTGGTTGGCTGGGTTGAACTAAATGCCTTCCTTTTAAAATGTGGGTGCCATTCTTCTCCATTCCATGTCTTTTCACATGAGAAGCCTTAGGTATCTGTGACTCAGCTAGCCTTAATAACACTGTGCTAGCAGGGTCAAAGTTTAGTCTGAGTTTCAACTCCACTAGTCCAAGAGAGTTTACAGGTTTTAAAAAGATGTTGGATGGGGTTAGGCTTGTGGATCAGTGGTAGAGAGCTTGTCTACTATCCACAAGGGCCCTGGGTTTAGCCCCAGTGACACACACACACACACACACACACACACACACACACACACACACACACACAGAGTTCTCAAAGCTCTGGTTCTCAGAGTATGTCTAGAAGTGGGGTTTTAGAACTCTAAGCTTGTAATATTATCCTGGTGCAACTCTCAACAGTCAGAAGTCAATGCACCCTAAAATCCGGTAATCACAGTTCCCTGTAAAGTCCCTTCCAGCCTCCCAAACACGTGTCTCCAGTGAGCATTCAGGTACTCGTGGGTGGTAGTTTAAGCAAGTCTTTCCTGTTGCATGTCAGAGAGCATTAGCTGTTGAGAGATACTGTCCAACAGAGTTCCAAGTTTGCTGTGTGTCCCTGTCAGGTACACCAACTGGGTAGGGCTTACCTATTCACTCTGCCTGAGTCACCTCTATAATTAATCATAAAGGAATTAGGTAGGTCAAAGGGACTAGAACATGGCTTCCATCAACAGTTCATTCCCACAGAGGAAGGAAACAGGCTAATTGATTGCTTACCATTAAAGCTTCTATGTTCTTGGCCTGGGGCGCTTCAGCTCTCCCACACACCCGGAGAGCTGCCAACCCAGTCATTGCATTGGTCCCTAGGACTTTCAGGCAATGAAACTACTCTACTAGGCTGTGGCCCTCCTGGTCACTGTGCTGCAGAGGAAAGTTTCTCATCAAATTGTCTGCTTCCTGGGGCCCATGGTATCTTCATGTGGTGGAGGCTCCTCCCCAACACAGCATATCATCTTACACTGGCAGTGTAGTCATCACTGAAGACCAGACCAGCCAGGTACTCTCCTGGAGTCCTTCCTTTAGGGGAAGGTTAATCAAGACAAGAGCCTCTTCTGTCCATATACCTTCTTGTACCCTGCCAACCATGGTCTAGTAAAAGCTAGAAAAACATTCTCATTTGCAAGTTTTCTACATTGCTTGCAATATGGAGAAGGATAAAGAGACTGGAAATTTCCTTTTCAGTGTTTTTATTTATTCTTTGGTAACTTCAGGCATATAATGTATTTTTATCATATTTACCCCATTACCATTTCCCATCCCCCTCCCACTTCCATTGAACCTTTTCTTCCCAACCTCTCCCTCCGTCCCTCTCACTGGCCCATGAGTCCACATAGGGTTACCTGCATGAACATAAGCAACTTTCCAGTGGCTATACCACTAAACAAATGAGCCCTCTGCGCCACCCAACACCTAGCAATTAACTGCCAGTACCTCCTCTGGGATGGATGGGGCCTCACGAGCTGTCTTACAATAAGTGGACAAATAGCCTACAGTGGAGGGGCTTACCAGTGACACTGTAGGACAGGCAACTTGGAGCTTATGTCCATTTCCTCAGTGCTAGCCACTACCACTTACCTTGGCCCTTAATGTTCTTTTCACTGTGCTCTGCCTCCAGAGGATCTTGCATTCCGGGTTCCTTTCTCTTCATGGGGCTACCTGCTTCCATGTCTCAGAGCGCATGTTCAGCATTATCAGGAAGACATTCCATGACCAATAATGCCTAAAATAGCCTCATGCCGCACTTCCTGCTCACCCGTCCCCACGACACCACTGTTAATTTTATTGGTTTTGTTTCTATTGGAAATCATCTTCTATGTTTATTTTCCTTCTCCCCTCGCTAGAATGCAAGCTCCAGAAAGGCAAGCAGCTTGCTGCCTAGGGTTGCTGAGTGCTGTATCCTCTGCATTCAGAGTGGTACTTGATAACTGGATTGCAGGAGTAAATTGTTTCCATCTACTCCTCAATTATGCACTCTTTCCTGTCTCCCTGGGTGAGGGGTTTCTGCTACGCGTCCCCAGAGGACCCACACATTCTCTCATTATAACATTTAATTACAATTACAGTTGGTCCCTTGACAGAACAACACGGTGACCAAAGCTGTTGGGCAATTTATCATCTCCAGTCATATGCAAGGCTGGTACTGGGAATTCAGCTATGAACAAGACAGACGTGGTCTCTGTTTTCACTCACATTGTAGGTTTATAATTTCCACCCCTATGGGGTCCAGCCAATCAAGGATTGAAAATAGACAGGAAACAAAGTTACGTCTGCACTGAAAGTATACAGACATGATCTTCATGTCCTTAGTCCCTAACCAGTACAGTATAACTGTTTACACTGCACTTGTATTGTGGCAGGCATGGAAGCACTCTAGATAGGACCCAGAGTGTATGGGATGATGTGTAAATATTATTCCATATTAAGTAAGTGATCTTAGCATCTGTGGGTCTGAGTGTCTGCTGAAGGAGGGGGGTGTTCTAGAACCAATTGCTCATGGATACCAAAGGAAGGCTTTGCTTTGTACGTTACCCCTCACTACACCAGAAACTCAGGGAAAGAAGGAATCATGTCTGTCTTGTTCCTAGGTGAGTCCCCCGGAGCCAGCACAGCACAGTATTTGCAATATAACTGGCCATAATAAAGTATCTGACAGATTCAGTCAAGCGCATTGTCCTGTCAAAGGGGCCAAAAAAAGATTTAGTGATGGGTACATAGAAACCAAGCAAAAGAAAACAAGGCATAATCACCTCCAGGAAAAAACAAAATCCAAACAAGAATAGAAGGGAAATCACACAGCCCCACACAGCTTGACTAAGAACTGCGTTTATATAGACATAATCCATGCCATGGGACTGCTAGTTAAACAGCTGGACTAGCTTTGTCTAGTTAGTTAGTAGCTAGCCAAAGCTCCCTGAGTATCCCTGATTCCATATCTTAGAACTTGCAGGATTCAGCAGGTAAAGTACCCGAGATACACTTTTAATTCCAGCACTCAGGATACAGAGGCAGATGGATCTCTAAGAATTTGAGGTCAGCCTGTCTACAGAGCAAGTTCCATGCCAGCCAAGGTTACATAATAACACCGTCTCTAAACAAACAAAGATGATCTTGGTGTATATTGCTGATCTTATGTTCTACAACTTACCTGTCAGAAACAGTCTCTTGAAAAGGACCCTTCAGAGGGGTTAGAATCCTCTTCATGGCTCCTTCAGGAAGCTGGGACCACCAGGTCAAGAGGGAGGAGCAGCTGGGCTGCATTAATTACCTGCCTCTGGGATCTATTTACACACTCTTGTGTAAAAACGGCGGCGTTTCCAACTCTCATCCTCTCCTCTCATGCCTCCCAAGCTCCCAGACTCCTCAGACCAGCTGCCTCCCCTCCCTCCACAGCAGCGTGCTCACACACTCTGTGCCTCCATACTTCCTATCCTCTCTGCTGACCTTTCCACAAATTCCCTTCGGTTAAGCGCCACTCACCTTATCTCAGCTCTGTGGAACTGGGAACGTTTCTACTTTCTCCAAAAGTCCGTTCAGACACCCTCCCTCCATGAACTCCCCTCCAGTCCTCGCAAGGAGGGTTAGTCATTCTTGCTGTGTGTGGTGCTTAGAGGGACTCTTGGTGTTCAAATCCTCACTGAGGGGCAGTTCCCCCTAACCCCAGCCATGTGCACCAGTTTCCATACCTCTTGCTTTTCATCTTCCATTATCTTTTTGCCCCACCTGGTTTATCAATTAATCTCTGTGGAGGTTAATATTGATTGTCAATTTGATGGGATTTGGAATTGCCATCAAAGGAGACTCTGGGCATGTTTCAGGGTGGGTGGTGTGGAGATTTATTTCAATTGGGTTAACTGAAGTAGGAAGGCCAACCTTAAATGTGGGTAGCATCATCTCATGGGCTTGGGTCTGGTCCTAGAAGAAGAGCACAGGCATTCACTGCTTCCTGCTGCCTGACTGTGGGTGAGGTGTGACTGACTAGACGCCTCCTGCTCCTGTTGGCATGCCTTCCTCTCAGTGATGGACTATACTCTGTAGAACTATAAACTGGAATAAATTAACCACTCTTCCTCCATTTTATCAGGGTATGTAATCACAGCCATGAGAAAAATAACTAATACAATCTCTTAAATAACTTTAGTTCTCATCAGCTCTGTTTTAATCATTCCCTTTGGCCATCACCTCACATCAGGATTCCTGCAGCAGTTTCCTAAAATAAATAATAGTAATAATGATAATACTTTCCAACTGTCAAATTCTAAGGCTTATAAAATAATAATAATAAATAGAAGGCTCCCACTATCCTTCTCCAAGCTAAGCTTTGCTTCTCAGAGACAAGAACCACTTTTTGATTTCTTCAGCTCTATTTTGGTATATAATTTCATTTTCCAAATGAGATATACCTATTCTTTAATTTTAAGTTCAAACATTATTTACTTACTTTGAACAGTATCTTCTGATACCACCTTCTCCTCCATCTTTCAATATAATTAGATCTATAATTAGATCACATTTTGGGTTAAGTCATTAAACAGTATTTAAATATTATAAGAATAACCACTGAAAGTATTTACCTTCTAAGATACTATCACCCTTCCCAGGGTTCTGTGTCCTGATGAAGTCTTGCACTTGGGCCTGCTGGGCAGGAGGGACATGAAGGGACAGAACTTGATATATGAGAGGTGAGATAGGCTGGATATCAGCTCCTGGGCCTAAAGGAGCCCTGGGTGGTATCCAAATAGGATTCCCTGGACAGGTGGATGTAGCAGGCAAAGCTAATATAAAGCCTTCTGCAGGAGCCAAAGGAAGAGCCCCAAAGAAACTATAGAGTTTTGGGGATTGGCAAAGGCTGACAGCTTAACATATGCTGGCCTTGTGGGCAGAGTTCTGGAGCCCCTGGCAATGACTGGGCTTAAGATATTGCTTTTTTAAGGAAATATTTTTAAATTCTGTGTATATGTGTTGGCAGGTGCATGCGAGTGCCTGTTAAGTATGGATAAGGATGTCAGATCTCCTAGAGCTGGTTACAGGCAGTTATGAGCTGCTCAGCATGGGTGCTGGGAACAGGACACAGTGTTCTGTGCAAGAACAGCAAACACTCTTAACTGCTGGGCCAGTTCACTAAGGCATTTCCTGCACCATTATTGGAAACAACACAGGTTCCATCAGGGACTACTTCAGTGAGAGGCAGCACGTTTATCAGTGACTATGAGCGGTAAGGCAGTCAGAGTTTAGGCAGACTGACGCAGGAGATCTGCTGAGCTTGGTGGTGAGAAGAAAAGTTCAAGTCAGGCAAGAAGGAAAAAACCCTGGGGGACTCTCAGTCCTACCAAGGGCAGTTCCCATTCACAGAGCACTTCCAATTAGAGGGTGTTTTTCCATTCAAACTCATTTTCCTTTTATTAAAGTCCAACTTACTATTACATGGTCTGATTCTCAAAGGCAATTTTGCTCAAATAAAACATTTCCATGTGATTGCTTCCATCTAATACCAATGGCAATAAAGGCTTAAAAAGCCCACCAAGGGGAATTTTACTGTTCGTAGGCACAGTTCCAGCGAGGCAGATTTCCTTATGAGGTCTTCTTTGTCCATAACAAACTCCAGGATGCAAGCAGGACTAGCAAAATCATTATGCTTCCAGAATGTCTGCAAGTAGCATCGGTGACTTCTCATTGGGCTTGAGACCCAGATCACAGCCAACAAGTAGGTTCAGGCCTTTATTCAATCCCTAGGCGTCTGTCAGGCTTGGTCAGGTGTTCCGGCTTATTCTGGCTAACATCAAACTCACCTGTCCACGTGATCCCTGAGCGTAGCTGCAAGTTGATGATTGGACAGCAGAGGCAGAGCTTGGGGTAGAGGTGACGTGTAGGAAACTCGGAAGTGTATGGCTGCAGTGAGTGGGAGAGGCCAACAGGCAGCACGACCAGGCTAAGGTTCAGGCAGGGCACTGGCTGAAGCTGGAGAGAAGACAATGTGAGCGAGCGAGGAGCACCTAGGAGATTCAATTTTTAACTATGTGTATGTGCGAGCATGAGTGCAGTGCTGGTGCAGGCCAGAAGAGGGCGTGAGATCCTGTGAGGTTGAAGTTAGAAGAGTTAAGTTAGAAGTTGTAAGCTGCCAGAAGTGGGTGGAGGGAACTGGACAGGGGTCCTCTAAGAGCAGTGACTGACTGCTCTTAAGCACTGAGTCATCACTCCAGTTCCTACCCTCCCCACTCCCATCCACCCCCAAACTCCCTTTCTGATGTCACGATGACACAGCAATCCCACTATGGTGGTATTAATACTATTCTCATCTTACAAATAAGGCTCAGAGGCTCCAAGAGATGGCACGATCTGCCTAGAAACAGCTGACCTCAGAAAAGAGAAGCTGAGATCCTAACTCAAGTTAGTGTGAAGGCACAGCAATGTTTTGCTTCTGTGACATAACGTTGTCATCACTGAAGATTGCGTATGTCTGTGACCTTTCCATGGTTGTTACCAAATTCCTTAAAACAGTGTCAAGAGAGAAACAGGTTATTTTCAGTCTGTGGTCAACTGGCTCCCTTAGGAGCTGAGGTGAGGCTGAACAGGACGACCATGGGAACATGGGAAGGAGGAAGCCTTTCACCTCCTGATGGGCAGGAAGCAAAGAGATACGAGGCCATGGACCAGCTCCCCAAAGAACCCTAGCATATTGACTTTTTTTTTTTTATCTAGGTCCACTTACTAAGGTTTCCAGCATCTGACAAAATAGGACTACCAGCTAGACCAATAAGTTCAAGAAATTAGTGGGTATTTGGGGGGAGGCCTGTCACATCCAAACCATAGCATATCTATGGGAAGTCTCTTTAATATATCTGTCTATTCTTGGAGGGTTTCATACACGTAACCTACTTTATGACTACCCCATTTTCTTCCAGGCCACTCTTTCATATCCCTCTTCTAGCTTCATATTATGCTTTATTTTATTTTATTGAGGCAGTGCCCCACTACACAGCTTAGGCTAGCTTCAACCTAGCCATCCTCCTGCTTCAGCTTCCTAAGTGGTGGGATTATAAAAATGTACCATCATCATACCTGGTGTGGTTCTGGCATGTTAGTTCTGTCTCAGGGAAGAAACCTGTGTGGTTAGCAGTGGACAGAAAACTAGGAGAAGCCACTGATATGAGCTGGGCAGTAAGAAGAGAACATAGAGTGTGTGTGAGTGCCACAGGCTATTCCCAGATGGTGGAGGGCAAAGAATAACACACACACACACACAAGTGAGTGGCTGCTCTTCTTTCATTCATGGTTTGAGTTTTCTTTCTTAATTTTGTGTTATTTGTACAATAAGAACAATTCATAGAAAGACTGGGAACCCATGAGTTCCTATATGGTATGTCTGGAGTCAAGCGTTAGCCCTGAGTCTGGAAGCAGAGCTATCCTGACAGCAGCACTTGTAAAAGCAGCTGCTTCTAGACAGAGAGAGGAGAAAAGGCTACCATGTGGTCCAGGCTGGGATGATTCGGCTCTAATGGTTGCCACAGCCAGTGAGAAGTTCTGACCTGGGCAGGGAAATTCAGTTGTGCCTAGCACCTCCCTAGGGGTTTTTACACCTGATGGGGATTGCTGCTCCCTGGTCATTTGTTGCTGGCTCTTCCTGGCTGGGGCTCTAGTGTGGCCCTGCTAGAGGAAAGGCCTGTACAAGATTCTTATTGAAGGACAGGGGCCAAGGTGACCTGAGCCAGCAGACACTGAAACACCAACTACCTGAAGTTTATCTGGGTGTTGTGAGTGAGTTTCCAACCCTTTCCAGATGCTGTCCATCCTCACACCCTTCCCTGTACCTGCAGTGCTCTTTCTTGTGGTTTTTGACACAGCTAACCCCTGCCTGGACAATAATGCCTCATACTGTTGTTGTTTTCTTTATTTTGATGCAGGGTTTTATGGAACTCAGGCTGGCTTTCAGCTCCTAATTTTCCTGCTTCCATCCAACAGTAGTTGGGACTATGGGTACACACCGCCATGGACAGTTTATATGGGACTATGGGTAGAAAGCAGGATACCGTGAGTGTTCGGTGAGCACTACCAACAAGGTTAATCCCTTTCCTCCTGCCACATAGTTCACACTCCTTTTTCCAGCCTCCTTTTGGGGAATAAATCACCCCTCCTTCCTCTTTCTCCAAAAGCTCTTGATTCGTATTTTTTTTCTGCCATATATTATAGTTATTTATGTCCATGTCTGGTCCCTTCACTGAGTGGCGGGCATCTCAAGGTGGCCAAGGAACATGTTTTATCCAACTCTGATTCCCTACACAGCGTGGCCAATGTCTGGCATGTGGTATGCGCTCAATCACTGTGTGGAATGACACTAAATGGGCGTGTTCTTTCTCTTTATAGGTCATGGGCTTTCTGGGAAAGCTATTGAGATTTTAGGCAAGTGACCAGTTGGTTTTATGTCCCTCGCTTTCCTGTGCATTCTGGGAGAAGCAGGAAAAGGAAGAGAGCTAAAGGTACCTGTGGATCCATATTCTGCAGAGCTCTGCCAGCGCTCCTGAGAGGGGGCAATGACAGGAGTAGTAATTGACACCCGCAGGCGCTTACTCTTTCACACCCATTAACACTGCCAAGTCTCACAAGGCTCCAGGAACTATGCCGGGAAGCAGTGTATGGCTGAGGAAACAAAAGCTCAGATAAAAAAAAAAAAAAAAAAGCAATCTGCTGAATATTAAATTGTCTCAAACCCAGCTCTGTTGACTTCACACCCCCTTCCCTGGAACTATGGGGGTCACAGAGGCTCTACCTAGCCCACTCCCATAACACTTTGCTAAGAAAGGACAGCAGGCTAGACCGGAACCCTTCATAGGTGCATTTGCACTGGATCCCAGTCATTGACATCATACATGTTTACCTGTGTCCCCTCCTTTATTTCTCTGTCCAAAGCTCAGGCCTCTGGCAAGCCCCTCACTTTTACTGGGTCTTGGTTTTCATCTCTGTAAACAAAGGCTGAGCTAGAAGTCGCATCCAGTCCAGGGCAGGGCACAGCATTGCTCTCCCTCTCCTGGTGGACAACTCCTAGCTCCAACACTAGAGGCCTCCCAGACTTCAGCTGACATGAGGAGGTGTGTAGCCAACACTGCAGCCTTTCCCAGGCTGGCTGTGGAACCCCAGCCTCCTCTAGACGGCAGGGCCGCTCTACACAGATCAAATCCAGAGCCTCATTAGTCATGTCAGATGACATAGTTAACACTTGGGGCAGGCATAGCAAGTTCATCAAAAGCCCCTATGTGCTGGCTGCACCACTGAAGCTGCGGAACTACTGTGTATGGAGCGGCAGCACCTCAGAGGGGCAGCGCCAGAGTTCTTCCACATCGGGTTTTGATTAATCACATAGACATGTCTTTAATCGGTGCCAGGGTAGCGGCCAGGGGACTTATGGGAAGGCAGGATGTTATGCTTTCTTTCCCCGAGGTCTCATAAAGCAATGAAAGATGAGGGGCAGCATCACTGCTCGTTGGATATTTATCGACCATGCAGACCCAGAAAACACAAATAATTATCTGAATCAAAACCTAACCTCATTCTCCCAACTCACTGGAAAGCAGGCATGTTCCCCTCTGCCCGACTTGCTCGCATGCCTGTCTACTGAGCCATACAGCTGAGCAAAAGATGTAAGATCTACAAGTTAGGTAGCACTGAGAACATCCTCAGGTCTCCTCATCCTAAAGATGCCTGGAGATAACTGGGAAGGTGCACACCCTCAAAAGAGCCCTGCCTCCAGCCCCTCACTAGCCTATGAACCAAAGTCAGAAGTATGTACTCTTCGGTTCTTTAGAGAGCTGGGCAGTGGTGGCACACGCCTTTAATCCCAGCACTTGGGAGGCAGAGGCAGGCGGATTACTGAGTTCGAGGCCAGCCTGGTCTACAGAGTGAGTTCCAGGACAGCCAGGGCTACACAGAGAAATCCTGTCTCAAAAACCAAAAACAAACAAACAAAAATCTTTTGAGATTTAAGTAAGCTACATGGAGTGAGCCAAGCATGGAGGTACATGCCTTTAGTCTCAGCATCTAGTGAGATGCTGTCTGGTATTATGGTGTACTACTTTAATCCCAGCACTCCAGAAGCAGAAGCAAGTAGTCTCTGAATTTTAAGGTCAGCCTGATTTACAAAGTTAGTTCCAGACCAGCCATGGCTACATAGTGAGCCCCTGTCTCAAAAAAAGAAAAAAAAAAGAAAAAAAGAAAAAGAAAAAAGAAAGAAAGAAAGAGAGAGAGAGAGAGAGAAAGGAAGGAATGAAGGAAAGAAGGAAGGAAGAAAGAAAGGAAGGAAGGAAGGAAGGAAGGAAGGAAGGAAGGAAGAAAAGGAAGGAAGGAAGGAAGGAAGGAAGGAAGGAAGGAAGGAAGGAAGGAAGAAAAAAGAAAACCAAAAGAAAAGAAAGAAAAAAAGAAAAAAAAAGACACATCCCACATAGCAAGCACTGTTCTGGTACCATAGAAAATAGGGCATGGAGTCAAACAGAGAGGGAGTGGTGGGAGAAAAGATGGTGGGTCCACAAAAGAAACTGATGTGTAGCTAGTAGCATTGAATCACATAGAAGTCAAAGCATCAGAATATGGTTTCAGGAGGATTTGGGTTTAAATCTTAGCTTTGGGAGACAGGAGAGATAGCTTAGCAGATGAGAGCACTTGCTGCTCTTGTCTCAACAAGACAAGAGTTCTATTCCCAGAACCCACACTGTGAAGCTCGGGCCCCCTGTAGCTCTAGAGCCAGGGGAACTAGTTCCTGGCCTCCTTGGGTGCCTGCACATATGCATATATAACACAGACAAATATGCATACACATAACTAGAGAAGAAACACACATCTCAAAACACTTTACCTGTTAAAAACCAATCTCAGATGGCTGAGAGATGGCACAGCTGCTAAGAGCACTGCTGCTCTTCCAGAAGACTCAGGTTCAATTCATGGTAGCTCATACCCATCTGTAACTCTGGTTCTAGGGAATCCGATTCCCGCTACATGCAGGCACACACTCATAATCCATAAACATAAACAAATAAAAGCAAAAAGAATTTAAAGAAATATCTCATTTGTATTTATGACCTTCCTTTGACTGAGTTTTAATGACAGTATATTATGTGGTTCTGCACATGGTAATTGTGAAGACCTTGAGAGTTAGCAGGCTGGAAAGAACATAGCACAAGGCTCAGCACGGATCAGGTCTAAATTAAATAAGCACCATGCCTTAGATAGGGTTTTACTGCTTTGAAAAGATACCATGACCAAGGCAAGTCTTATAAAGGACATTTAATTGGGGGCTGGCTTACAGGTTTAGTCCATCAAGACGAGAGCATGGCAGCATCTAGGCAGGCATGATTCAGGAGTAGCTGAGAGGTCTACATCTTCATCTGAATGCTGCTAGCAGAATACTGGCTTCCAGGCAGCTAGGATGAGGGTCTTAAGCCCATGTCTACAGTGACACACCTACTCCAACAAGGCCATACCTCCTAATAGTGCCACTTCCAGGGCCAAGCATATACAAACTATCACACACCAGGGAGTTGGAGATATGGCTCAATAGTTAAGAGCACTTGCTGTTCTTCACAAGACCTGGGTTCAGTTTCTAGCACTCCCATGTCTTACAACCACCCATAACCCCAGTTCTAGTGGATCTGGTGCTTTCTTCTGATCTCCGTGATTACCAGGCACACATACCACGCACATGCATGCAAGAGGTAAAGCACCCATGCATGTATAAAATTAAATAAATCAATCTAAAATAAAATTATCACCAGTAAAGTTCTGATAAGAGTTCTATGTTTATTCCTGAAATAAATAAGCACTGATCAGGGGTCCTATGCTAGCCTCTGTTCTGGACACTTATATGGTGTGGTGGTTTGCATAGGTTTGTCCCCCATTGGTTCATGCTTGGCCCATAGAGAGTGGCACTATTAGGAAGTATGGCCTTGTTAGAGTAGATGTGGCCTTACTGAAATCAGTGTGGAGGAAGTGTGTCACTGTCACTGTGGGGGATGGGCTTTGTTGTCTCTTGTGCTCAAGCTCCAGTCAGTGTTTGACAGTTCCTCCTTACTGCCTGTGGGCCAAGAACTCTGAGCTCCTTCTTCAGCACTATGTGTACCTACATGCTGCCATGCTTTCTGCTATGATGATAACGGACTACTTCTGAAACTGTAAATCAGTACCAATGAAATGAAATGTTTTCCTTATAACAATTGCCTTGGCCATAGTATCTCTTCACAGCAATGGAAACCCTAAGACAAAAGTTCATACCAGGGACTGGGGGATTTGCTCTGATAGGCTTGACCATGTTTTTGTTTGAAGGAATGTGATTTTAGGATTTGGGGTTAGAAAAGTATTGGAATGCTTTAAGCATAGCTCAATGGGCCATACTAGTAAAAGCATGGAAGACAGTGGTGCTGAGGGTGACTTGAACTGTGGGAGTCTGGCTCATGAGGTTTCAGAGGAGAAGAACTTTAGTATGTTGCCTAGAGATTGTCCTTGTGACATTTTGGTGAAGAATGTGGTTGCTTTTTGCCCTTATACGAAGAGTCTGCTTAAAGCTATGACGAAGAGATTTAGATTCATTGCTTTGACAAAAGAAATCCCAAAACAGCTAAGCATTGACTCTGTTCTGTGGTTCACTCTTAAGAAGAGTATTTTGATCAAAAATGTATGGCCCAAGGATCAAAAGGGCACTAGGAAGTGGAGTAGAGCTAAATCCTATGTTCAAGGAGAAAAACAGATTAAAGATGTTAAATGGAATTAAGGAAGTGGTAACCTCAGGGCAAGATCTCACTCAGCTAAGTAAGCTTCCACCTTGTGAAAAGGTTGCTCCCCAAAGGACACTGCCACCTTAGCCTAAATTTACAGTGTGTCTGTGGTTATAGGAGGGTTATATCATGCTATGCATTATTATGTCCTGGTTCTTGTTTTTATTTAGACACAAGGAGGTATGACTGTCAATTGTGTTGACAATGGATAATTGTGATGGCTATTCTCAGTTGTCAATTTGACTGTATCTGTGATGAACTACAAATCAGAACTGGAGTGTACACCTGATCAGGATCTTGAGGCAGGAAAGCAACATGCCTTTGATCTGAATCTTGAGGCTGGAAGACACAGGCTTTTGATTTGGATCCATATACACAGATCTTGAGGCATAGTGGTCATGCTTACAAAGATCTATAATGAAAAAGAAGTAAAGAAAGCCTGTGTTCAGGCATGGTGGTATGCACCTGTAATCCCAGCACTCAGGAGACAGGCATGCAGATCTCTGAGTTCAAGGTCAGTCTACAGGACAAGTTCCAGAACAGTCAACCATAAGCAGTGAAGGAAACCATGGAAAACAGAAAGCTGGGGAACATGCAATTGAACAAGGGGACTAAGTGAGGGCCCCAGCAAGCAGCAGAATGTGGCAGCTTCTGCCATGTGGCTTTAGAATCAAGGGTGGAATTTCCCTCTGTGACTTAGGAAAGGTGCTGAGGCCAGAAATGTGCCAGGGGTGTCCCTGCTTAGAGGTCTAGAGAGGCCACTGAGTGAAAAGGGTTATGGAATTTCCCTCGGAGACTAAGGAAACCTGCTGCAGCTAGGCATGAAGGCCTAGAGAAGTCTTGAAGAGGCATGAAGTTGTGAAGGTAAAACCTGGATTATCTTGGAGACCTCAAGATGTTAGAGATGTCAGAGCCATGGGATAACTGCTGAAGAAAGCTGCTAACAGAGAGTAAAACCAGCCCAAGGAAAAGAAGTGTGCTGGAGTCAAAAACGCTGAAAGGAGTTGGGAGATCTGCAGAGCATTACGACGTCAAACATGGAGATGCAGTTTGGAGTTTGCCCTGGTGATTTTCAGTCTTGCTTTGGTCCAGTATTTCTTCTCTATGCTTCCTTTCCTTCATTTTGGAACAGTAATGTATATCCTGTGCCATGATATGTTAGAAGTATGTGATATGCTTTTTGATTCTATAGGGGATTATCAGTTAAGAGATTCCATGAATCTCAGAAGAGGCTTTGAACTTTAGACTTTGAAACATTTGTTGAGACTGTGACAGACTATGGGGACTTGTGAAGTTAGACTAAATGCACTTTGCCTTATGTTATAGCTACAAGCCTATGGGGAGCAGAGAGTGCAATGTGATACTCTGAATAGGTTTGGCTCCCATAGATGCATGTGTTTGAAAGCTTGGCCCATAGACAGCAGCCGTATTAGGAGGTGTGGCCTTGCTGGAGGAAGTGTGTCACTGTGGGGGTGGGCTCTGAGGTTCCCTATGCTCCAGCTTCCTCCAGTGTGAGGCAGCTCCTCCTGCTGCCTGTGGATAAGATGTTAATCCTCAGCTCCAGCTCCATGTCTGTTTGCACGCTGCCATGCTTCCTTCCATGCTAAGGATGGAATAAACCTCTGAGGCTGGGAGCGAGCCCCAAGTAAATATTTTCCTTATGTTTTGGTCATGGTGTCTCTTTACAGCAATGGAAATTGTAACTAAGACACATGGGACCCTCAGGCCACCCTTGAATGAGACTGCTGCCTGCTGGAGAATAGTGGTGACCTAGCATAGTAAGTAAAGCAAGGTGAGCATGGTGGTGGTGCCTGTAATTCCAGCACCATCATAAGACAGGAAGATTCAAGTTCAAGGCTAACATGAGGTAGGTGTGAGACCACACTGGGACAGTCTCAAAATCAGCCAGTCAGTAAAAATAATGGCAAATTATTACAGGCTTCAGACACAAGTCTATACAGGGTTAACAAGGAGTTAAAAAGAAGGGCATTTTACCTGGGAAAGCAGGATAGATTTTCCTGAAGAGGTGATGCATGCGCCAAAGTTGATATGTGAGAATATTGTCATTTCAAAGAAGGAAAGGCACCCATACATGACACATGGTGCTCTTCTGCTATGGCTGGAGTCTTTGGGTTCCCAAAGGTTCCCATGCTAAAAACTTAGCCCTTGGTAGTTGTATTTAGAAGTAGTACATCTTTAAGAGAAGAGACTAGCAGCTCAAACACCAGGAATATTTGTCTAACGTTCCCTAGGGTCCTGGATTTGAACCCTAACACAGAAATAAAAATAGTAGCCCACTGTTTCCTTCTTGGAATTTATGAGCTGATATTTTCTTATTTTTAAATTTAATTCTATATTTCTCATAGCAAAAGTTATTGATCCAGCTAGGCTTAGTGGAGTATGTCTGTAATTTCAGAACGTAGAAGGCAGAGGTAAGAGATCAAGAGATCAGTGGCTCCGAGGGCTGAAGAGATGGCTCAGCCGTTAAGAGCAAGTGCCGCTCTTGTAGAGGATCTGAGGTCAGTTCCCAGCACCTGTGTGGCAGCTCGTGAGGAGCCATGACTCCAGCTCTAGGGGATCTGATGAATTCTTCTGGCTTCTGCTGGGACCAGACAAGCATGGTGCACATACATACATGAGGGCAAATACGTACATAAACTAGAAGTACATTTTTAAAAACTGGGGGAAAAAAAGAAGTAAGAATCCGCCTCAGCTATTTGGAAAGTTTGAGGCCAACCTGAGAACAGGAGACTATGTCTCAAAAACCAAATAAAGCTGAGAATAGTGCAGACACCTTCAGTCTCAGCACTGGGAGGCAGGGACAGGTGGATCTCTGTGAGTTCAAGGCCAGCCTGGTCTCCAGAGTGAGTTCCAGGACAGCCTGGAACTACATAGAGAAATCTTGTCTTGAAGCAAAACAAAAACAAAACAAATACCAAAACAAAAACAAAATACTAAAAAAAAACCAACCAAACAAACAAACAAAATACCCAGTCCAGTCCATGGGAGTGTGAGGTCGTGGCCATCGTTTCCTTCATTTTTACATTTAGAACATGAACATATTTTGAGTGTCCTGTATGTGTTTAAGGAAGTAACAAAGACACACGGTAATCAGGGGCGAATATGTCCTGTCATCGACACAGGATGTTCTGACCATTTCTCCACAGAGGAATTCAAGTGAGGATTATTAGAAGGCCTCCAATCGCCTCCCGGAAGGCAGAGAAGTGTGACATGATGGGGACCCCAGGGAGGGGACCAGGAGGACTTGATGCTAGAAAATGTTAATCTAGAATGTATCATCCGTCGCCTCCATCCTGTCCCCTGACTCATACTCTGCTCTACACTCCACCCTGTCTGGAGGCCCTAAGACATCCAACTCGTCATTTCCTGTCGGGGTAAATCACAGACTGACGTGTGACACTCTTAGTTCTTCGTTTTTACCATACCCCAGGTATAGATGTCCACATTAATCAGGATGGAGGCCTTTCCACGGGGTGGCACTGGGATGGGCAAGGGTGGGGGGCTGCTTCCCACTCCAAGGCTTCCTGGCTCGGCTCCCAGGTGATTTTACAGCCTCTGGGTCTGAATCTGCATCTTCTGGATGCGCCTCAGTTCACTTGCTACAGCACTGACGTGTGACCGCTTAACTGTGACTGTTTCCTGGCCCAGGGATCCTGGGCTTTGGGGAGCCTGGGAAAGAGACAAGAAAGAGAGCTTTATATGAGGTAAGCCTCGACAGCAATAACGAAGGCCAAGGACCAACTTACATTTATACCGTGCTTTTCCATTTACAAAGCCCCAGAGAACTCTAGTCATCTTTATGAGCCTGTGCGAATGTCACCTCTTTTTACCAAAGAACAGCTCTCCCAGGCAGAGTTGATCCTTCCACCCACACTGGGTAAAATTTCCATTATCATCCTTATTGCTGTGTAAGACACTTATTTGTGTATGTATCTCATGCTTCCCATTGAGTCATCAGCTCCTTGGAGGCAGATCACTTTTCCTGTCATAAAATGTGTATTTTTCTAAAAAAGAAAAAAAGTAATTTTAGTGTTTATTATGCATAAATGTATAATTATAAAAGTGATATTTATAGTTACAATAAAAATAGTATGTCTAGGGTCAGCTATATGGCTCTGGTACAGAGGTGCTTGTCAGACCTGACAACATGTGTTTGGTCTCCAGGAATCATATGGTAAAGGAAGAGAACCTACTTTCATAAGCTGTCTTCTGAACTTCACATGCATACTGTAGGGTATATGTATACACACACACACACACACACACAGAGAGAGAGAGAGAGAGAGAGAATGTAATTTTAAAATAGTACGCAAGCCAGGTATGGTGGCACACACCTTTAATTCCAGAATTCAGAGGGGCAGAGGCAGGCAGATCTCTGTGAATTTGAGGCTAGCCTGGTCTACATTATGAGCTCCAGGACAGTCACAGTCAAAGGCCAATCTCCCGGAGCCGATCAGTGACCTCCAGGATCAGTGAGAGACCCTGCCTCAAAAACCAAGACAGTGACTGAGGGAGACATTGAACTCCGCATCCCAAATCCCTGTGGTAAGCTGGCCGGTCACCCTACTCAGGAGCCTTCTAACTAGAGCAGAGAATTCACTCCACGGACTGCCCAGACACCAACCCATGTGTTCTGATACTATCATCCCCCACCCTCTCTCCGCTTCCTGTTTTTCTGTTTGGAAAGTGTTACTATGGAAACATTGTGGCAAGCTATAGTGGGGTTTCTAAGTGAAGTGTTAAGAATTTTTAGAACCTGCAGAAATACAATGTTGGTGTTTAGGGAATAAAAGCTCAAATTATGTGACTGTATTCATGACTTCACATACTGTGTCATAAATACTAACATGGAAAAATGAGCCAGCACTGAAGAGATAAGTGCCACTTTATAAGATTTATGTGCCCAGGTTTTAAATTTTTCATGGGCATGTCCATGAGAAATATTAAAACCACAAAAATGCAACACACAACTTGGGAAGACCTATGGAAAAGGCAGATGACAGAATGCCAGCATGTCCTCCTAAATACACATCTGTGAAAGGACTGGGGCCCTGGACACCCAGAGGAATGTGGGAAACATTTGTACGATGTTCTGGGTGGTGACCATATTCCTTAAAAACTGTCTACGATCATTCTTATTAGACATTCAATGCAAGGTACCTTAAGAACAAACATTTCAGTAAAAGAATTATTACCAAGGGCACAATAGTTTAAAAACAAAACAGAACAAAACAAAAATCACCTCACTGGCTTGGCTTGAGTTAGATAAGTTTGGGCTCCTTTATCATCCTAGCTCTGCCATCAAGCAGGTGTGTGATTCAAGAAGTTGTCCAATCTCCCTGGGCCTATTGCTCATCTAATCTGGGCTTTAATTCTGAAGTTGCTTATTAGGTTCTTTTAGCCCCCCTCCCTGTGTGTGTAGAGTCATGCTTATGCTATGGCCCACACATAGAGTCAGAGGATACATTGTGGGTGTTGGATCTTTGTTTCCATCATGGGAGTATCCCTGGATCCAGGGACTGAACTCAGGTCATCAGGCTTGGCTTTACCTGATGAGCCGTCTCATCAGCACCACTTTCTTTAAGTGAGACCTATGTCTAGTTTCTTCCAGAAGGAAATATTTCAAACCAGTTCCTTGTGGCCAACGCTTGGGGGCTGCACTACTTAAGAGGAACTAGTAATGGCATGAGCTTAACAATTATCATTTCACTGTGCACTCTGCCTTCTCACATCCATTTTCTTATTTATACAATTACTTTAAATGTAGCAATTCTAACTTTCTATTTTCTGTATTATAAAAATTGGGTACTTATAATTTTATTCTGGGAAAGATTAGTCTGCTAAGGCAAGAACCACAGTGGGTATACCTTCCAGAGTTGGTCATTTTCCTTCATCCCACAATGCTAGTCAGTAGCCAAGGGCAAGGGCTATGTCTGTGTCTACAGGCCAATCCCAAAGAGATTCAGTAAGTGGCTCTTTGTTAGATAATTGGGAGGGAGGAAACTGAGGCAGATATGGGGCTGATGAAGGCCTCCAGTGCCAGGGGCAAACTTCTGACTATTTCTGTATTTCTCAACTTTCTAAATTTCAACAAGCAAAAATATCAACAAAGCACATGTTAAAATCTTTTTTCCTGGCTTTTTGTCACCCTTGTTTCCCATAACACTGTAGTCAATTCTTCTAGCATTTTAAGTACTGCTTGCTTCCCCAGTGTCTAGAGTGTGGTTTTTCCTAAAAAGGACAACTGTTAAAATGATTGTACAGGTAGTGCTTACAGGACAACAACACCGAGTTTGTGGACCTAACATCTGCCATCTAGCTCCATATAAAGACTCTTAACAACTAGCTCCAGAAAAGGTCACCTTTAGGGACTTGGGTCCCACCTGGATTCATCTGTCACTCTAGAAGTACAGTCAGAATCACACAACGTGTAAGAATTTGTCTTGATAAAAGTGGCTTAGGTACTAACTAGTCAGAGACTGAATGCGGTAATGAATGGGTCACACTTTTTGCTGCTTTTCTACTGTGGTGTAGAGTACCTAGGAGCTGTAAGACAATGGAGCACTGAGCTACATGCCAGGCCTTCTGCCCTGCGCCTCGTGCTAGTCAGCCTAAGAGTCGCATCTCCTAACCACAAAGGTGCTCTACTTTTGACTCATTTCCCTCACTTAAATGGATGTGCACACATATTTTTTTGTGTATTACCATATCTGTCTAGAACAGTGTCAGGCTCGTATAAGCACGGAGTATTTGTTGAATGGGAGAAATGGACAATGCACAAGGTCTATGGTATTCTTCCCCTTACGAACGAGTAACTCGGGTACTCTGGGTGCAGATACACCATTCAGTCCAGGGCCAGCTGAGGAGCCAGAAGCAAAGCCTGAGCCACAGCAGGAATAACACTTAGACACCGAGGAACTCGTCCAGTTCATGGAACCTATAACCCGAGCACCGCTAAATCACAGCGGTTTATGTGGTGTACTCATTTACGGGCTTGGAAGCTTACTAAGGTGATACATCAAATATTTTCACTTTACTGAAGCAATGGCAAAGTGCACATTTTAGTTTCATTTCTGGGGAGACATTAGCTACATAGTTTGTTGTCACTTAAAACTCTACAGCATAGGGGATGAAGAGACAGCTCACTGGTGAAGAGTGCTTGCAGCTCTTGCAAGGAACCTGAGTTCTGTTCCCAGCATCCACCGCATGCAGTTCACAACTCCGGCTCCAGGGAATCTGACCTTCCTTTCTGCACTGCACCTTGCCCACCACAGGTACCCATATGCACATAACCACCCATCCCCAAATAATTAAAAATAAATCTTAACAAATACAACATAAACAAACAAAAAAACCCAACATAATCATGTACAGTAATTCCAGACAACAATGAAGTGACACTTTTGAATGTCAAGAGTTCTTTAAGTCACAATGTTACATGTCTTATGTTTTACATGTAGTCTCCTCAATGCAAAACAAATATTACAGCTCAAAGCCATGCTACCTGCATGTCCTAAGGGTGCCAGCAGACTTAATATTAATAGCACACTGAAAGCTATTCTTAGCACTAAAGCTCTGAGGAAGGCTCAAAGACTTTCCAGAAAGTCTCCTTTTCTCCTCCCTAGGGCCACATACTAGAAATGTGCCACTTGTGTCTTCATAACCACATTGGCTTTTTGAGAGGTCTCAATCACAATCTTTTAGGATATGGGTCCTTTTCCTTTCTGTCCCACTCTGGCTGCCAATACAATACCATGCAGCCTCCATGTGACCAAGCCAGTTAATTATTCATGAACCAAACTAGTGGTGGAACCTCAATCTCTCAGCTGCTAAGTTTTGGTGCTATTCTAATTGTACTAATTTTAGAGAAAATATTTTTAAAACATATAAACAAAGATATATAAACATCAACAACTCAAGAGTTGACAAATCCTTTCTAGGCATTTAAAAACTTGGCAGGGGTGGGGGGTCCTGGAGAGATAGGTCAGCTGTTAGGAGCACTGGCTGCTCTTCCAGAGATCTGGAGTCCAATTCCCAGCAACCACACGGTGGCTCATGACCATCTGTAATGGGATCTAATGCCCTCTTCTGGTACATAGGTGTACAGGCAGACAGAGCACTCACACACATTAAATAAATAAATCTTTAAAAAACAAAACACCCCAGCTTTTTAAAATTTATGCATATAATTTTTATCTTTTTAAACATCACAAGCATTTCCACTAAGCTGTTGAATACTCTTCATTAGCATGACTGCATACTAGCCTATTATAGTCAGACTGTAATTTATTTAACCAATTTCTGCTGTTAGACTTTCAGATTATTAAGCATAAATTCTGCCCGTATTTTAGACTGTTTCCTTAGGACACAGTCCCAGAAGTGGACTTGAGGATCAGGGGACCCAAACATTTCTAAAGCTCCCCACAGATACTGCCAAGTTGCCTTTCAGAAAGCTGTTGCCAATTTACACTTCCAACGCTGCCAGCATGGTTTTTTTCTACCAATATGGATCTATGTAAAGGATAATAAAATTTAAGTGGAACATCCAGTCCTTGGGTTATTAATGAAGCTGGAGAGGCACAGTGACTTCTGGCACAGAGGCCTATGGCAAGGGTCATCTCTATCTCCAGGTATGCAGTTAACAGTGAGTTAGTGTGAGCACACGAGACAGCAGAGGTCAACAGGAAGACAATCAGATGTCATTGGCCAAATCCAAGGCTGGGAGTGCTTCTGTCCACTGCTGTGTTGCACTTGTAGGACAGTGCCTGGCATATGGACTATTCAGTACACATCTGCTGAGTGAATTAACACAGAATCTCCTTTCAGACGGCTGCCATAGGGTTTGGTCACTTCTGGATCCTGGGAAACACTGACTTTCTGATCAAACAGTCTTATAAAGGTCTGCTCAATCCTGAAAGTTTACCACAGCAATGGAAAAACAGTTCCATTGAAGGCAACACAGTAAAGCTCTATTTAGGATAAATACAAACAGACTCATCTAAAAGGACACACTCTAGCACTGGTCACAAGTACTTAAACAGTTGGGTTTTTTTTTTTTTAATATGCTTGCAAAAAATATACTGTGGTGAAATCCTGTCACCTCTATAGCACATGCTTTAATAGGTGATGACATCAATGTATTCAAACGCTGCCCACGGTCAAGGCATTTCTGGAATGACTAAAGTTCTCTTCCTTAACTGCTCATTGCAACATGACATCACTTTCAGAATTGCCAAATAGGTTTTGAGATAAACCACAGGAATGATGTAGATGGTAGTTTGTTTAATACAATTTTTAGTGAAAAAAAATAAAATTCATTTTGTGAATCTGTATGTGGCCACGCCTGTGTTCTCTTGGCCTCACACTCATTCCAATGTGCCATATTTTCTATAGAGTAAGTTGTGAGACGATGCCAGACTGACTTGGCATGGACAGTGTTATTAATGGAAAACAATCACTCACCTGTCATTCTTCTATACATACTTTATGTTCACTAGACAGGGACATGCAAACTATGGCCCACAGGTTAATGTGGTTTACCACTCTTTGCCTCTGGTCCCCATTTAAAAAAAAATTTTTTTTAATTTAAAAATGACTGGGGGAAGAAATCAAAATATTTTATGAAAACTATGAAATTCCAATTCCAAGATCCATTTATAGTTTCACTGGAACGCAGCCACACTCATGTTTCCATATGAGCTCTGTCTGCTTTTGTACTAAGAAACTGGATGGCTCACAAAATATAGTGTTTCCTATACACAGTCTGCTGACAACTGCACTAGGCCCAAGTGGATCCTTGGAAGGGCCCCCATCAGATGTGCTTGTAGATATTATTACGGGGTGAAGTGTGATACAAGCAAACGGTACCACCTTACTAGGATCAGACAAGGCAGAGATCACAGAACAATGCATGGCTGCCTAGGATAAGATGCAAAAGCCTAGAAAGTTGAGGAGGGCTGATCAAACTGAAGCTTCACCTGGAGACTGCAGTGTGAGCAGGCACACAGTTCGAAAGCTAAAACAGGCTCTTGCTCATTGAGAAACCTGGGACCTGGGACGCTGTCCCCAGAGCCTAGCGAGACCTGCTGGCGGCACATCTGGAAACAGCAGGCAGTCTGAGCAGTGTGTGCAGCACAGTGGCAGCTCCTCAACAGCACTCTGCTCCTTTATTAAGTGTCTTCAAGTCGTTTTCCATCCAGATTCTTCCAGGCAGCTCCACAGCAAATGTGGACTGAGGACAGGAAATGGATCTGAAAGAACACTCTAGAAAGCAGGATGTAGGTCTACAACCTTTCTTCCCAAATGAGAGAGCTTCCTTTTTCCTCTTCTTTTTTGAAATAGGGTCTTTACTATGTTGCCCAGGATGGATTTGAACCTACACTTCTGCCTTAGCCTCCTAGTGCTGGGACTGCAGGCATATACTACGCTCATCTTGATGTTGTCATTTCAATCACTCAGACAGGGACAAAATTTAGGAGACTACCATCTTTGTGTTTTTTGTTTTTTTTTTTTTTCCAAGTCACAAATTTGGTAAACAGGTGAGACTTTGGTCTTTATTTTGGGGAGCATATGAAGCAAGATGAGGTGATCTTTCCTGGACAGGACCTATTCCTCCTAGACTGTTAGCAGAGGCACAGGAAACTACATGGAATAGGTGTGGAGGTGAGGGTGGGGAGTAAGGTCAATTGGGAAGCCACACATTAGCAAGCTTGAGGATGAGTCAAGGTATGCAGATGGCCAGCTCTGTTGACAGCCACAGCCAGCCAGGCCCCACTGACCTCACAGTAGGGAAAAATAGAGTTGTTATATAGATGTTAAGATTTGGAAAGGCTTCCTAACTCAGGTTCTAGAGGTAACCAAGCCTTGAGAAACTGGTAATACTGATTATACTGGGCTTGCTAATGGTAGCAGGGCTTGGACATTAGCCTCTATTCCATCCCTCCCTATCCCATTTCTTGAATTACAGGAAGACAATTTAGAGCCAGGGCTGAAGAACTCTCTGCTCCAACTGGACCACAGCTTAAGTCATGGGCAGGAACACGGGCCCAAAAATCAGAGAGAGTTGTGTGAGTGGAAATGCGTACCAAAACCTCAAGGATCTTCATACCAAAGTCCCAAAGCAGACACACCTGGAAGGGTGGCCCAGAATCAGAAAACAAACAACAGGGAATCTGAGAACCAAAAGCAAGCTAGACAAGAATAAAATGAGTGTCTGCAGGGCACTGAGAAAACACTGAGATATGGGATCATGGCCGGATCTGAGTGTACAGGATTAGGAACCTAAGACAGCTGTGAAGTAAGGTCCAGGACAGGACAGCAGGCAGGCACTTCAGATGTTAGGTGGGAACTCTTCTGCCACCTAGGTCACTAAGATCTCTGTCGGGTTCAGTGACGGTGTACAGCCATTTCAAAGTGCTTTGCTCTGACCAAGTTAGGGCGGTAATTCCTCTTCCCCCAAACCTGAGACATCCTGCTGCTGTTTGACTACTGCTGAGTGTCTTAGAGTTTTACTGCTGTGAACAGACACCATGACCAAGGCAAGTCTTAAAAAGGCCAACATTTAATTGGGGCTGGCTTATAGGTTTAGTCCATTATCAAGGCGGGGACATGGTAGCATCAAGGCAGGCATGGTGCAGAAGCTGAGAGTTCTCCATCTTCATCTGAAGGCTGTTAGTGGAAGACTGACTTCCAGGCAGGTAGGGTTAGGGTCTTAAGCCCACACCCACACTTACACATCTGCTAAAGGCCACACCTCCTAATAGGGTCACTCCCTGGGCCAAGCACATACAAATCTTCACATTTCACTCCCTGGCCCCCATAGACTTGTTCAAACATATGAGGCTATAAGGGCCACAGCTAAACACAGCATAATACAAAATACATTTATACCAATTTCCAGAGTCCCCATAGTCTATAGCAGCTCAACAATGTTAAAAGTTCAAAGTCACTGTAGAGATGGCTCAATGGTTAGGAGATCTGACTGCTCTTCCAGAGGTCCTGAGTTCAATTCCCAGCAACCACATGGTGGCTCACCACCATCTGTAATGGGATCCAATGCCCTCTTCTGGTGTGTCTGAAGACAGCTACAGCGTACTCATATACATAAAATAAATAAAAAAATAAAATCTTAAAAAAAAAAGTTCAAAGTCTCTTCTGAGATTCATCCAATCACTTTATTGTAATCCCAATAGCAAGACAGCAAACCAGCTGGGCAAACTCCAAACGCTGCATCTCCATGTCTGATACCGTAGCAGTCTTCAGATCTCCTACTCTCTTTTTATCTTTGTTGAGTGCAACAAACTCCTTTCCCCTGGGTAGGTTCCACTCCGTTAGCAGCTTTCCTCAGCAGATAGCCCACGGCTCTGGCACGTCAAACATCTTGAGGTCTCCAAGGCATCCTCAATGTTACAGCTTTTTGTTTCAATGTCTGGGATCCACACAAGACCTTTTGGGCTCCAACAAAGCACTGGAAGCTCAGGTAGATCATGTTGCCAAGCCAAAACTCCTTTGCACGACTCCTTGAGTCCTAGGACATCAACTACAACTGAAGCTACACCTTCACCAATGGCCTCCCATGGCCTCTCACAGTGCCAAGTCTCAGCTGTTCTTCATGACCCCTTCATGCCTTCAAAACCAGTACCACCAGGGTGACTCTTACACATTACCCAGTACAACTGCCACACAAGGTACAATCTTGGCTATCTCTGGAACACAGCTTCTTTGTGCTCTAAGAAAACACTTCCCAGAAGTTATCACCTCACTGATACTGGTCTCTACTTAATCACTGCTAATTTCTTAGCTCCAGCTAATCAGAATCAATTGTCCCCGTAGTCCCTTCTATTTTTCTAAAGCCAGAGCCACATGGCTGAAACTGCCATGTTCTGTTGCTTGCTGCGACTGGAACATGGCTCCCCCTTATTCTATTACCAGCTTTCTGTGTTCCAACTCCCATTCTGCCTAAGCTTGGCTTTCCTGGAACTTGTTCTCTAGACTAACTTTGAGCTCAGAGACCTGCAGGCCTGTCTCCTAAACACTGGGATTAAAGGTGTGGTCCAGCCGGGCAGTGGTGGCACATGCCTGTAATTCCAGCACTTGGGAGGCAGAGGCAGGCGGATTTCTGAGTTCTGGTCTACAGAGTGAGTTCCAGGACAGTCAGGACTTCACAGAGAAACCCTGTCTCGAACAACAAAACAAAAAACAAAAAACAAAACAAAAGGTATGGTCCACCAAGTCTGGATTTAAGCGGATTTAAGTTCCTCTTCACTTAGAGCCTGATCAGTCGAAGGCTGGCCTTAAACTCAGAGATCCACTTGGCTTAATCTTTTGGGATTAAAGGTGTGTACCACCATGCCTGGATCTAAATTTAGCTGGAGAGGATCTTGCCCAAGAGTCCCAACCCCATAATCTGCTGTCTCCTAGAACACACGATTCAGCTCCATTTCACTCCCTGGTGCCCCTTTAATACTTCATATATTTTGTATAAAAGGGCAGAGATGAAGCAAAATATTTCGTGTTACTCATTTGCAACCCCATTACCCTCCTGTCTAGACACTGCAATTTTAGCTGAAAGTGTCATCATTTTCTATTTATATGGGTTCCAAGCCTCATGCTGTATCACCTCCTGGGAATTCTTCTCTAATCTCACAGACCTTTGTCTTACCCTTCTTCATGGACATAGTTTTAAAAAAAAAAAAACCAGCCGGGCGTGGTGGCGCACGCCTTTAATCCCAGCACTCGGGAGGCAGAGGCAGGCGGATTTCTGAGTTCGAGGCCAGCCTGGTCTACAAAGTGAGCTCCAGGACAGCCAGAGCTATGAAGAGAAACCCTGTCTCGAAAAACCAAAAAAAGAAAAAAAAAAAAAAAAAAAAAACACCTCCATAAACCCCACCCACACCCAGCAATCTCACTTCAGAGCTTTGCATTGTTGATGCTCAAAACACACCTGATACTACTGGGACCTAAGTTAGTAAATAAATATAGTGTGTGGACGGACACTGACTCTCTTAATGTGGGAGCTAAGGAATCACCTG
The DNA here is from genome assembly GCF_978045245.1 of Mus caroli. Taxonomy (NCBI): domain Eukaryota; kingdom Metazoa; phylum Chordata; class Mammalia; order Rodentia; family Muridae; genus Mus; species Mus caroli. Next base: position 47,748,668 of record NW_028227263.1, on the reverse strand, counting down.
ATCTCCTCATGTGACGTCATAGTCTTGGCCCTGGTCTTATGGCTAAAATGTTCTAGGGTCAAATCTTTCTTTTGTGGCAGAAGGAACACCCCCCCTCCCCCCAAAAAAGGTGGTCTGAAGCACAAGAGAATGAAACAAACCTAGCTCTCCTGTCGGGGGGGGGGGGGGGGACTCTGTGAGGTAAGTATTAGTGGCCAAGCCTGAATCATTTGGGCTAGGTCACACCACTCAATAAATCCGAATACCAATGCCTTATTAGTGGCCAAGCCTGAATCATTTGGGCTAGGTCACACCACTCAATAAATCCGAATACCAATGCCTTCTGTGCATACCTCTAAGGCCCTGACTGTGAAACAGACTGAAACTGTCAGACTGCTTTTGGGGTCCTCTTAGAAGAGTATGACTCCCTGGGCAAAGAAATAATACTCCAAGCCTGCTTCTCACTGGCATGCTCCTCTGAGCAGCACAAGCACAGGGGCAGACACTGAAGAGAGCCAAACCTGCTAAGGCAAAGAAATCAAGAACAAGCTAGAACCAGAGATCAACAGCCACAGCCCTCCAAAATGGTGGAGAACAGCAAGGAAGAGGACCCCATAGTTCAGTAATTCACATTGCCAAGTGTGAAGGAGGAACATGAGACAGATGAAAAGCAGCTGAAGACAGCTCCCCTGGTCAGGTTCTCACTACCTGGCTCATTACATCAGGCTGTGAAACAAGCCTGAGCAACCTCGGTGTGGGTGCTTGCTGAGCATGCTCCCTGCAGAAGGTGGCTGGCAGGGGACCGACTTCTGGGATTCTACACAGGCAGAGACATTTCCTCATCAGCATTCTGCTGCAGCTAACTCCACATCTCAGAACTTGTTCTCTTTTCCCTCACCTATAAACTAGCATTCTTAATTTCCTTTGAATGACCAGATGGACACTCAAATTTCCCCAAGTTCAGCCTGATCCTTCAAAATACTTGCTATAGCTTTGACAGACATTTTTCTCATGTTCAGGTTTCCTTTCAGAACGAATCTAATGGTTTCTTTCTCTAAATGTAATTCTTCAGCCATCCTTCTCACTGTTAACTGCTTGTTCACACAAAGTCCTTGACCTTTTGGATATTTGCATCCGTCCTGTGGGTGACTGGACGGTTACTTCATGCATCATCTCGGACATTTTCCCACCCTTCTTTAAACCTTTTGTGCCAGTCAAATACTCAAGCCCTCGACACCACTTCACCCCCCATACGCTTCTTTCAAAAGTGGTGGGTCTTACTTGCAGCCTTGTTCGATTTTACGCAAAATTTGATACTAATTCTTTGTTCTAAATAGCGGCCACTCATTTTGGCACAAAACCATACAGGAACGTTATCAGGCCAGGACTGTGAGAAGCCTGAGGTAAAAATCTCTAGGGTGCTGCTGGCCTAATCATCGCACTATTCCTGCCCCTCTGGAAGCCACCAGGGAAGTTACTGCTTTTCTGAGCTTTTACCCTTAGCGTCTAGTCAAGGTGTGCGGCTAGCAATCTAGCACTAACCGGGTCACAGAGTAACCGAAAGGCAAAACGGGTAAAAATTAAATCCTCTACAACCCATGTTTGCGTTCAACCCGCAAGTGGAGTTTCAAAGCAGTCACAAGGGTCGTCCCGAATCTGTTGCCTTTAAGAGTCTACGGTGACTCACGCAATGGACGCATGAACCGTGACAACTTTTACACAAGCCGGGCAGACGCAGCCGTGAAGTAACGTTCTAGCTTGCCCTGGATCTGCAGGAACCCGCACACAACAAACTACCGGAGTAACCTGGGGTTGCGCTCGCAAGTCCCGGGAGACTACAGCACATGCGCAATTCCTTCCTTGCGCGGGTTGGGTTGTGCGCATGTGCATTGAGACTACGCGGCTGGCCCGACCCTCTCTAGTGCGCATGCCCGCCCGCAGGGACGGTCGCCTGCGAAGAGGGCGGGGGCGGATGGCTGAGGGAAGAGAGGGCACCCTCCAGCGCCAGGGTGCATTGTGGGAAGGAGGCGGCAGCGTCCCGGGCGGGCTGGAGGTGCAGCAGCGGCGGCGGCGGCGGTAAATCCTCCCGGCCGCACACAGCACTGTGGAGCCGCGGCCCCAGCCCAGCCTCGGCCCGCGCGCCCCTCCTGCCCCTCGCGGCTTCGCGCACCAGCCCCTCCTCCGCGCGCGGCCTTGCGGAGCCGGCCGGCCGGCCCAGCTCCCCTCCCCGGCCCCGCGGGGCGGCCGCGCTGCCCTGACGAGGCGGGGAGGGGAGGGCTGGACCGGCCGGCGGCCGGACGACCATGCCGAACTTCTGCGCTGCCCCCAACTGCACACGGAAGAGCACGCAGTCTGACCTGGCCTTCTTCAGGTTCCCGCGGGACCCGGCCAGGTGAGTGGGGCGCGGAAGCTGCAGGGACTTGGGCGCACGTGCGCTCGCGGGCACCCGGCCCAGTGGGTGCCACCCGGGGGCGCGAAGGCGGATGAAGTGGGCGCTTAGCGCCTTCGGTCGTCCGACGCGGTTCCTTAGCTGTCAAAGAAGTAACCCTTCTCCAGGGCTGTGTTCCCAGGGGCCCTGCCTTCCCCCGCGTCACTGGTCTCTTGTAGGACAGTGTTTCTGTTTGGAGTCGATCGAGCCGCTTTCTTTGATCTTAAATCAGGTCACAACTGCCTCCTTCGGACTTGTCAACCTAGTGTTCAAATGCCGACCGTTACTCATTGTCTCCCTTGGTTGTTGGTGTTGGGACCACAGAGGACGAGTGTGAGGGCGTGGGAATATGGTATTGCAACTTCACTTTTCCTTGGGGTAGTTTATAATCTGGGTCGTACTCTGAGAATCATAGGGACTTAGTGTGATAGGCAGCAGGTAGTTCTCAGGGCTCTCCTGTTGGCTCATTCATTTAAAAATCAGTGCTAAACCATGTTTGAAGCACTCGTGTCAGGTGCTGGAGACTCGAGTGAATTTTGTCACGGACCGCAGAAAGCACCTAATCCACGGAGAGAGAGCAGATCTATCAACGAGTGCTGAATATAGCATGATAATAATTGAGCAAATATTTATTGAAAGCCGACAATTGGTAGAAATTGGTCTGAGTATGAGAGTGGGTAACATGAACCAATGAAAATCCCTCCTCTCAGAAGTTACATTCAAGTCTTGGGAAATTGGCAAGTAAAATATTTATAATAGCGTGTCCAATAATGAAGAATATCCTGAAGAAAAAATACAGCAGGGGTTGGAAGGGCTTTTAGCTAGGGAACAGGTGGAAAGATAGCTCAGTGCTGAAGAGCACTTATACTCGCAGAAGACCTGGGTTCTATACCCACATCAGGTCACTTCAGTTCCAGGGGATTACACAACCTCTTCTGGCCTTCCTGTGTACCAGGTATGCTCAAAGGGCAAAACGCTCGTGCATATACCAGAGCAGATTAAAGAAAGAAGCATAGCCAGGGAGCTGAGCAGTGGACATTGTCTGTAATCCCAGTGCTGAGGAGGCCGGGAGAATGGAGATTTGAAGCTGGCCTGGGTTAGAATAAGTTCCAGGCCAGTTAGGGCTGTAGTGTGAGATCTTGTCTCATGAACCCATTAAAAAAAAAAGTATAAAAAAGGGAGGCACCGTTTCTATTTTAAACATAACAGAAAAAAGTCTCACCACAATGAATCTGAACAACAACAACAAAAAATTGAATCAGGGAAGGGCACAGCCGTGCAATATGTTGGAAAAGCATCTGGAAACAGTAAGAGTGAAGTCGAGGCATGCTTGCTGGTTTATATGGGAGACGGAAATTGTTTAGGAAATTGTTGTCCATGGAAGACATTCTGGTGTTTATCCTGAGTGAAGTGGGAGAGTTTAGAGCTGCAAGAGTTCTTAACAGGATTTTTGGCTGCTTGTTAGTTGTAGGGAAGTAAAGATACAAGCAGGAAGACCAAGGGAAGACTTGCAATAATCCAGATCAGTAGAAGAGGATGAAGAGGTAAATTGATGCCTTTAGATAAGGTTTGAAGATGAAGCCAACAGGATTTACTAGTTTGGATGTAGTTTATAAGAGAAAGGGTCAAGACTAACTTCTGAGATTATGTGTGGGTGTGGGTGTGGGGTGTGTGTATGTGGAGGCCAGAGGGCATCCTGTGTCGTGCTCTATTATTACTCCTTTACGAAAGGATCTGACAACCTGTAGCCAGATTCAGCCAACCCCAGCAATCCTCCTGTCTCCACTCCTCAAAGTGTTAGAGTTACAGGAGTTTTTAACATAAAACAGTTACTGACATAAAGATTGGAGTATTAGTCTGTTCGGAAGATATTATAAGTTTGATTTATAGTGTGATACCTGGTAGGCTTGGGCAGGCAGAGATGTCTTCAGCCAGAGGATGGAGTTTAGCACTAAAGAACCTGATTAGCATGCATGAGGTTCTAGGTTCTGTCCCCTGTACTGGGGGAAATAGAAATATCTTCATACCGCATATGAAAATGAACTTTATATGGCTGCTTCTCTTTTTCTACAATGTCATCAATATTTTGTCTTTTTTTTTTTTCCCCCTAAGATGGTTTCTCTATGTGCCCTGGCTGTCCTGGAACTTACTCTGTTAGACCAGGAGGTCTGCCTGCTTTTGTCTCCTAAGTGCCGAAATCAAAGGAGTGAGCCACCATGCTTGGAATAGATTTCTGTTTTGGTTTAGGTCTCTTTATAAATATGTTTATATATTTGAATCGATCTTGGATGTGTGGTTGATGGCCTTTTAAAATATATTCATTTTATTAATTTATTTATTGAAGACAAGGTCTCATTCAGCCTAGACTAGAATTCACTATGTAACCCAAGCAGGCTTTGAACTAGCTGCAATCCTTGTTCTTCAGTCTCCTCAGTGCTGGAATTATAGGCATGAACCACCATGCCTAGCTTGTTTTGTCTTTAATGTTTAGATTGACAGTCACTTGAAATTTATTTTTGTTTATGTTGTGAAATTACTAGTCCAGGTTTAGTTTCTTCATAACGATACCATATTCAGTACTGATTGTTTAAAGAAAAAATACGTCTTCACTGCTGTTCAAGCTACTTGGGGGTTTTTAAAAAGTGGTTTGTTTTCAGTTTAGGGATTCAGTTGAATCAGTAAATCAGTTTGGGGGAAATAATGTGTTTAGAGTTTGTTTTTATGAACTTATGTACCTCTGTTTGTTTTTAAGAGAGAGATTATACATCTTTCCCAATATTTATTCCTAGATGTCTGATATGGAAACACATAGGATTAATCACTTGGGCTTTTCTGCCCCATACTCACTCAGTTCTTGAGTTGCTGTTGGTATCAAAACACTTTTACCTTAGAGATACTGTGGACAGCAGTGTCTGTGTGTGGGATCTCCAGAGATTAAGAATTTACAAATGTAACTGTAAACTGGGCAGTGGTGGCACACACCTTAATCCCAGCACTTGGGAGGCAGGGGTAGGCGGATTTCTGAGTTCGAGGCCAGCCTGGTCCACAGTGTGAGTTCCAGGACAGCCAGGGCTCTACGGAGAAACCCTGTCTCAGAAAAGAAAAACAATAGCAGCAGCAGTAGCAGCAAATAATAATAATAATGATACATATTTGCCTTAAAACAAACTTTGGATTTTTGAGGTCTCACTATGTGGCATTGCCTGGCTTGGAACTCATTGGGATCTCCCTTCTGCTTTTTAGGTACTAGGATTAAAGGCATGTACTACCATGCCTGGCATAAATTATGTTTTGAAATAGACTCTTCTATATAGCTTAGACTTGTCTCAAATCCAGAGTCTTCCTGCCTCAGCCTCCCAAGTACTGAGAGTATAGGTGTGTGCCACTATGCCCAGCCCAGATGCTAAAATTTAAAGTTTGAGTTTATAGTTCATAATTATATTTTGATTTTATTTATAGATGCCAGAAGTGGGTTGAGAATTGTAGGAGAGCAGACTTAGAAGATAAAACACCAGATCAACTAAATAAACATTATCGACTTTGTGCCAAACACTTTGAGACCTCTATGATTTGTAGAACTGTAAGTAATAGCCAGCTTGGCTTCTCTTCTCTCCTACAGTCTGTTTTTTATTTATTTATTTATTATTGGAATGTCTACCTATATCCTACCATTTAAGTTGAAGATAGTTTGGAGTTTAATAGTATCTTGTTCTCAAAAATGTGGTTTTTTTTTTTTTTTTTTTTTTTTTTTAAACCCTCAGTTCCTGATGCCCCATCCCCCTTCACTAGAAGTAACAACTTTTAAGTGTGTAGAAAATATAGTATGGGTATGTATCTCAAGCAATTTTCCTAGAGTTCTGTTTCTTTAATGTGGTTCTGGGGATAGAACCTGGAGTCTTCTATATTAGGCAAGTGTTTTACCACTGAGTCAGCCCCTGTTCCTCTCTAGAGCATTCTTGTGAATGACAGTTCCATCTAGACCATTGTCTTGGTGTTTATGATTTGCATGTCCTCTTAAGAAGCAGCCCTTACTTGGTTTCCACTATTTAATTTTGGAAGGCTAGCTAAAACAAGAGTCAGTATCACACAAGTAACATGAAAAATGTTCTCCTACCCCGACTTTTCCCTTGGCCCTGATTTTAAAGATACCAGATCAGGTAGCCTTTTTGAAATCTTACGATTTCTAATGTTCTTGGATTCTGTTATTACTATGATTCATAAAAGCCAGAGCCAGGCAGATTTGATTGACATGTATGAACCACTATAGAAACTAATAAGGAAGAGCTTTGTAAATCCTTAGTGTTCTTACTTTAGTATAACTAACATTTTATGTTAGGTTTGGTATAGAAATAAACTTGAAGGTACACTATATATTGCTGTGCAGCAATTTATTTTGATATTTTTTTTCAGATGCATTTTGCAGAGGCATCAGAAAACTAAAGAATGATTGGGTTATTTTATTTCTCAATATTAATTGAAGCAGATACTTGTGAAGTCATTGGGAGGTGAGCCAATTCTGGTTCAACAATTTAATCACAAATACTTGAGGGATTTTTTTATTTTTTTATTTTTTTGCCTTGTTTTATTACAAGTGTAATACTCTTCAGCCAAAAAGTCTCATATGTGTAAAAGGCAAACTACTTTTGTGTTCTTGACATTCAGTAAAAATATCACAGATCTTTTAAAATATACAAGCCTTGCTTTTTATTTTAGTATAGTAAATATCTCTTAGTTTTATAGAGAGATAATTTCAATGAGATTAATTTGAAATTTTAAAATATAGCTCACTATTGTAGCTGACTTTATTCAGCGTATATATCAGAAAGATTAGTTAGTTTTGCTTTTCCCAAAAGATTCTTTCATCTTATATAAATTAACCCAAATGTGGGAAATTTTTTTTTCCTATATGTGTAGAACAAGCAGATGTTGAAAGCCAGCTTGTACGATAATTATATTAAAATATGTAAGCCCTTTGGCTTCATTAGTTTGGCATTTAAGATCTTGTTAACATACATGAGTAGTTCTGCCAAAACCACAATTTTTATTATCTTTGATGCTAGAGTAAGATCAGTGTTGTTCCTTTAAATTGCCAAAGAGTAAACCTTGGTATGGAGTTAAAATTGTTCATGTGAGTTAGATATAATCCTTTGACACATGTATTTATAAATTAATATAGAATGTCCCAGTTTTCATTCACAGTCTAGTTTTTCTTATCTTTGCTTTGACTGCTAGATTTAAATTTTTTTTTTTTAAAGATTTATTTATTTATTATATGTAATTACACTGTAGCTGTCTTCAGACACTCCAGAAGAGGGTGCCAGATCTCGTTACGGATGGTTGTTAGCCACCATGTGGTTGCTGGGATTTGAACTCTGGACCTTTGGAAGAGCAGTCGGGTGCTCTTACCTACTCAGCCATCTCACCAGCCCGATTTAAAATTTTTTAATTGTTTAGAATATCTTATCCCTCCCTCAATCACCCAGCTTTTTGATGTTGACTATGTTTATTTTGAGACTTTGGTTTAGTGAGAAAGTGGAAAAACTTGGGGAATCATGGAGTTTGCTTCCCTCTGTAGCTTTGTCCATAACCAATCCCAGCTCAGACTTTCAGGTGACTCAAAGTTCTAGTTCAGCACAGCAGTAGAGTATCACTTAGAACTTGCATTTCAGCCTGGCATGGTAACGCATCCTGGAATTCCAGCGGTCGGGAGGCAGGGTAGATGGGATTCTGAGTTGAGATCCATCTGAGCAAATACAGTGAGACCATGTCCCAACATACCAAGAAATTAAATATAGTGATAATAATAGTAATACATTGAGACTTCCTTTTGTCTTCTGGGATGTGTGAGATTGAATTAGAAAACATTTAACTCTGAGTAGCAGTTCTCCCTGAGTATTTCAGCATCTCTTTGAATGGAACCCAGAGAATATGTTCCACATACAGATATTTTCCTGTGCTGTTTTCCCAATCTCCCTTACCAAGGTAAAAAAATTAGATCATTTTTCAGAAGTCAGCTTTGAAATCAGTAGTACCAAAAGTTCTTTCAAATAAAAGTGTGCTTTGTGTTTTTTATTGTAGCTAGAGGGAGAAATAAAAGCCACTGTCTCTTTGAATTAGAGAGCAAGAATAATAGTTATTTATAAGTTACTCTCCTTAGTTAATTTCTTGTTGTCCCAGCTTCCTCTTGGCTCACTATAGGAGACTGTCACTGTGTAGGTTTGATTGAGTCCAGCTTCTGGCAAGGCACAAGTAACAAGGCAGAGAAAGTCTCTTCTCCAGTGATAAGACCATTGGGACAAGAAAGGAGTTGAGACATTCCTGATTGAATGGTGGTAGAATTGTGATTATGTATTTTGTTATCCTTAATTTGTTAATCATTTCATTTTGGAAAATATTGAACTTAACCTGACTCATTTTTAGAAAAAGAAACTGGAGTCTAAACAGTGAGTTAATTTAACTAGAGCCTCTTGGTGAGTCATTGGTCAAGTTATTGTTATTTTCACTGTGTTTTGAAATTTCCCGGTACTAACAGCGGCAGTGGAGCGAACAGCAGGTAAGGAGGGAGCATTGTGATTGAATAAGAAGGGCATAAATAAATTGGGAGACGTGATTCCTGTAGATTATGGTAGCTCATGGAAGGGCAGAACAGCTATGACCTCCAGAAGGGCAGCGAATTTTTCAAGTCTATACTTAGAGACAGGTAAAGAAATACTGGGAAGTCATTAGTGTAGAACTTTATTTACTTTTTTTGGAAAGACCATCTTTGAATTGGTATATTTTCTTTTTCAGAGTCCTTATCGGACAGTCCTTCGAGATAATGCAATACCAACAATATTTGATCTTACCAGTCATTTGAACAACCCGCATAGCAGACACAGAAAACGAATAAAAGAATTGGTATGTCTGGCTCTCCAGCTTTCCCATCTCCATAATCCTATTAAACAGTGTGGAAGCATTTGTTAACAGTTTATCCAAGTTATTCTGCGGCTCACAGGTAGCATGCAGGGAAATGAGTGCTGTGCTTACTAAGAGTTGGTTAAACTGGTAAAGCTTCTCCAATACCGCCAGTTGGTAGTTGTTGAGTTGGGGTGGATGTACGCTGTTGACTATGGGCCACTAGCTCGTAGCTTTCCTGAGCTTGGTAGCAAGGAGAACAAAACTGCTGTGTTTCCAGAAGGCAGCACAAAGAAATAAAGAAAAGGAAAGTATTAGAAATGGAGATCTAGATTGTTTTAGAGATAAGGATTTCACTGTTATTTTTGACAGGTTCTAGAAAAAGTTGAAAAGGTTTTGCATGTTGTATGCTTCATTCATGTGCTTTCATAATCTCCGGCTACTTTTTAGACTTGATAGCTAAAATAGACTTATTTTTTGTTGACCTTGAGTGAACACAATACTGACACATTGCCACTATCAAGACCCTTTTTGTTTGGGTTGGTTTATGTAATTATTAGTGCACACACATATGCCATGCTATGTATGGAAACCAGAGGACACATTTTAGGAATTGGTCTGTCCTACCTCGGGAGCCCCAAGGGGGCGTTAGTAGGACAGGAGACATTACCTGCTAAGCTAGCTTACTGGCTCAGCTCCTCTTACCTGGTATTGAAGACAAGATCCTGTTAGCTCTTCAGAGGACTGGTTGGTTTGGTTTGGTTTGGTTCAAGAAAAACTTGCCTGTTGTACACACTGCTCCTGAAAGTTAGAGGAGACTCATTGAAGTCCTCAGGGCTCGGAATGGGTGTGGGGTGGTTTTCTTCGCTTGCTTGCCCAGTTTCTCCCTTTTCTCTCTCTTCTTGTGGTTTAATTTTGTTTCCAAAAGTTTGTGATCTTTATCTAGAATTTTTTAGTGCTTCTCTTTCTCTGTTCCTGAAACTCCTTCAGCAGTGTTTTGGAGTTGGTAGTTAGTTAGTCAGTGTCTACTGTATTTGTTTGCTTCCTAGTGTTCTCTTGATTTGGGGACATACTTTTTTTAAGCTTCCTGAATGTTTTGGCTCACATGTCTATACCCAAGCCAGTTTGAAGGTGTGATGCTCTCCCTGCTTAGCTGGTGGTATTTTGTAATTTCTCTTAGTTCTTTAGCTACGGCTATCGTTTCGTTTTTAAAACCTCCTATTTTTTTTCAACTGTTAAGTGATGCATAGATAGTCTTGTGTGTCTCCATTGTCCTTGAAGTCTGGTGCTATCCTGATTCCCCTCTTCCTGAAGGCTTCCTAAACTTTTTTATTGTGGACATTTTCATTTTATTGAAAATGAAATGTAGTCTTAATACAGTGCTTGCCTGGCATTTGCAGCACACTGACTTCGATCTCAAGCACTACCAACCCCCGCCCCTTTTTTTAACAAGTGACATAGTGTATTTTCATTTCCTTTATTATCCAGTCTGTTGACCATTTATATCTCGTGACTTAACCCTACACACTTTAGTTTTGTTTTCCCATCTTTTTCTCTGGCGTCGTTGTAGGTGAGGTGGCCCTCGCACAGCAGTCGTTTGCACCAGATTTCTTCTGAGTGCTCTGTCCCACAGTGAAGAGCTCAGCCTCTTCAGGTTTTCAGCTCTGCCTTTCACGGCAGGCAACTTCCATTTGGCATGCTTTAGCGGCTGCCCTCTGGATTAGGAGGGATGTTCCAGTTAGCCAGCCTGCTAATGTTTCTTGTTAGTAGCAGTGTGCAGAGCTGCCATTGGGTACCAGGCTGTCCGAGGTTCTTGTTGGTACTGTTGTTTTCCTGCCACGGGTAGTAGTAGTATGATAGAGATAGTAGAGAGCCTTGAGGGGAGAGTAAAAGACAGATCGTTGAGATTGTATGTTTGGGACACACAGAGTAAGCACACTCTGTGTGCTTCTTTCTCTTCTGCACTGGCACTGTCACTTTCTGCTTCCTAGGCACTTCTCATTGGTTTTTTTTTTGTAGGTTCTGTGATGCAGAAGGTTTCTTGTTTTGTGACATCTTTAAGGCTAGATTTGGAAGAGGAATCTGCTGTGTCCTCTTGAATTTGATGCTAAGTGCTACGTGTAGTATATCTTCATCCCATTTATTACTTAATACACATTCATCTAGTTAGGATACTCAGGGAGGAAGTAGGTGAGAGTACGTGCTTTACTCTAGCTTGGAATCATGAGCACATTACATAGTTGGTTCCCTGGCGTCTGTTTGAAGAATGTGTTCCATATGAAGAGTTGATGCTCTTTGGAGCTAAGGATGATGGCTATTAAAGTGCTTGTAAAAGAAGCATGAAGCCCTGGATTCAGTTCCTAGCACCACAGAAGCCAGCACCTGACCTGAGAGATGAAGGCAAGAGGATCAGATGTTTAAGGTCGTCCTCAGTTACTTAGTGAGTTCAAGACCCGCCTGGAATACATGAGACACTTTCCTTAAACAGCAACAGTACAGAACCCCTCAAACTCTTGAATGAGAAATTTTTTTGCTCAAAACAGCCTGGTATTGATGATTTACTAAAAGTGATTTTCTTAAAATGTTTTCTTTTTTAGAGTGAAGATGAAATCAGGACTCTGAAACAGAGAAAAAGTAAGTGATAGTGTTAATGACTCAGCTTCTCAAGGCCTTTTAAGAAGGCCTTGACCTGGTAAGAACAACTAAATATGTTTTATTTCTACAGCCTCCTTTAAGAGTGAATGTAAAAGAGTGGTTGGCTCTATCCCCGCAGCCTGGAATTATTAGAGACTACAGTCTGCTTGGAATTGCTGTGCTATGCGCATTGCTGTTACAGAGCACAGAGGGAGCAAGCACCTTCTGTCCTCGAGGTGCTCACACTGTGGTAGTAGTGACAGACCACAGAGTGTCCCAGTAGGGAAGGAAAGGCTCCAGTAAAGCCAGCCAGTCCAATTACACCCATGTACCTTGTGGTCCGTAGTATTTCTTGGCTTAAGGAATAAATGCTGTGGAGGCAGTTGGTGCATTGGGTGTCATGGTTACAAAGTCTTTTTATGTGCTGATGTGTAAGCTGTGCCATTAAAAGGTGAGGCTGGAAGTTGTTTCTGTTCTTACCAGTTGACCCCATTTCTCCTTTAACTTCTCTTGCTACTACAGCTGTGCATTTGGATTGATGCCATTCTGTCCTTCTGGTACTTTATTTGATTTTCACAGTAGCTCCGTGATAAGTAATACTGTTTTCCTTCTTTGTAGATGAGGCAATCATAGAGTAGTGTAAAACAAGCTGCTAGATGAAGTAACCACATTCCTTTAGGTGCCGTTAGGGATTCTGATAGCCTAAGGTGTTTAGCAGGTGAGCCAGGAGAGAGAGCACAGAATTCAGAACTTGCTGACCTCTGAGCTCAGGTGACTAGAAGTGAAGGAGTAAAGGAACACAGAGGGGAGGTAAGGATGGCAAGGAAGCAGGCATTCAGGTTAGCCTTTCTTTCTGGGTGGTTATACAAAAGATGGCTGGAGGAGGAACCGGCCCTGGCCTCCCTGAGCCCTGCTGAGCTCTGAGAGCCTGGGATGCCTAGAAGCATGGCTTGTGAAGTCTCAGTCACACTGGACTTTGCTCTGTATCAGGGAGCCTGCTTGTCTCTGCCACCTTAGTGCTTTGACTGGAGTATGTATACCAGCCACCTGCTGTGCCTTCCCTGCCCGTGTCCTTCATACTCATGTCATTGTCAAATGCAACCTCCTGTTCAGCTGTTGTCCTAGTTAGGGTTTTATGTCTATGAAGAGACACCATGATCACAATTCTTATAAAGGGCAGCATTTAATTGCGGCTAGCTTACAGTTTCAGAGATTCAGTCCGTTATCATGGCAGAAAGATTGGCAGCATGTATGCAGGCATGGTACTAGAGGAGCCAAGAGTTCTACCACGTGATCCACAGGCAGCAGAAGGGAACTGTCCTGCTATGCTGTGTCACTTGAGTTTATACTACCTCTAAGTCCCCACCCCCACAGTGACACTTTTCCTCCAAAAAGGCCACACCTACTGCAATAAGACTACATCTCCTAATAGTGGGACTCCCTATGGCCAAATATTCAAGCAATCTATGGGAGCCACTCCTGTTCAAACCACCTCAGATGCTTTCTCAGTGATGCTATATAATTTTTGGTGGCCTTCTCATAGATCTAGACCATAAGAACTTGGTTTTTAATGGTTCTTCGGATTTTAATTCTTTTTCTTGAAGCCATTATTGACCTGCGTGTCTATAGACAGGACACTTTCCCTGTTCAGATATGAAGAGACTAGGCTGAGCTGGCTAATATTACATTAGCCCCACCCCATCATGAATCTATATCATCTGGTTTTATAGAACTATCTTACATATAGAAGTGTGACTTAGCTGTTAGAAGTGGTGTGTCTCTGATTTATGGATTTCATTTCATTTCTATGCCTGTAACTGTCTCTGTATCTGTGGCCTTGGGCAAGTTATTTACAGTCCTTATTTGTCAGAGGGATTGATACCATCTTTCTGAAGAAAGTAACGTGATCCCTGTAAAGTGCTGGCCACAGTGCCTGTAGGAATAGTTATTCTCCTCACCTTCCTTTTTCTCATGGCATGGATTTTGTTTATTAAAATCTGTCTGCAGCATTTGTCCCTTTCTAACTTATTTTTGTGTCCTACTTTGTTAATGTTCTATTAGTGGTGAATGAATGCGTTTATGGATTTTAAATATTTAGCCAATCAAAAGTAATTTGTCGTTTGTGGTTCTTCATGAGTCTGTTTATAAAACTAACTTTTTGTTTTCCAGTTGAGGAAACTTCTGAACAAGAACAGGAAACTAACACCAATGCTCAGAACCCCAGTGCAGAAGCGGTGAACCAGCAGGATGGAAATGTGTTGCCTTTAACCCTTGAAGAGAAGGAGAACAAAGAGTATCTCAAATCTTTATTTGAGATTCTGATTCTCATGGGAAAGCAGAACATCCCCTTGGATGGGCACGAGGCTGACGAGATCCCCGAGGGTCTCTTTGCTCCAGATAACTTTCAGGCGCTCCTGGAGTGCCGCATCAACTCTGGCGAGGAGGTCCTAAGGAAACGCTTTGAGGCCACGGCGGTCAACACATTATTCTGCTCTAAAACTCAGCAGAGGCACATGCTGGAGATCTGTGAGAGCTGCATTCGGGAGGAGACTCTCAGGGAAGTGAGGGACTCACACTTCTTTTCCATTATCACAGACGATGTGGTAGACATAGCGGGAGAAGAGCACCTGCCCGTGCTGGTGAGGTTTGTCGATGACGCTCATAACCTGAGAGAGGAGTTTGTGGGATTTCTGCCGTATGAAGCTGATGCAGAGATTTTGGCTGTGAAATTTCACACTACAATAACTGAGAAATGGGGATTGAATATGGAGTATTGTCGTGGTCAGGCTTACATTGTGTCCAGTGGATTTTCTTCCAAAATGAAAGTTGTTGCTTCAAGACTTTTAGAAAAATATCCCCAGGCTGTCTATACCCTCTGTTCTTCCTGTGCCTTAAATGCATGGTTGGCAAAGTCTGTCCCTGTGATCGGGGTGTCCGTGGCTTTAGGAACCATTGAGGAAGTCTGTTCTTTTTTCCATCGATCACCACAGCTGCTTTTAGAACTTGACAGTGTAATTTCTGTTCTTTTTCAGAATAGTGAAGAACGGGCTAAAGAACTGAAGGAAATTTGTCATTCCCAGTGGACAGGCAGGCATGATGCCTTTGAAATCTTAGTGGATCTCCTACAAGCATTTGTCTTATGTTTAGATGGTATAATAAATAGTGACACAAATGTTCGGTGGAATAACTATATAGCTGGGCGAGCATTTGTCCTCTGTAGTGCAGTGACAGACTTTGATTTCATTGTTACCATTGTTGTTCTTAAAAATGTGTTATCTTTTACGAGAGCCTTTGGGAAGAACCTCCAGGGACAGACCTCTGACGTCTTCTTTGCAGCCAGCAGCCTTACTGCAGTACTGCATTCACTAAATGAAGTCATGGAAAATATTGAAGTTTATCATGAGTTTTGGTTTGAGGAAGCCACAAATTTAGCAACCAAACTTGACATTCAAATGAAACTCCCAGGGAAGTTCCGGAGAGCCCAGCAAGGTGACCTGGAATCTCAACTAACCTCTGAGAGTTATTACAAAGACACTCTCAGTGTTCCAACAGTAGAGCACATTATCCAGGAACTTAAAGATATTTTCTCTGAACAGCACCTCAAAGCTCTGAAATGCCTATCTCTGGTACCCTCAGTGATGGGGCAGCTCAAATTTAACACATCAGAAGAACACCATGCTGACATGTACAGAAGTGACCTACCCAACCCTGACACGCTCTCTGCCGAGCTTCACTGTTGGAGAATCAAGTGGAAACACAGAGGGAAAGATATTGAGCTCCCGTCCACCATTTATGAAGCCCTCCATCTTCCTGACATCAAGTTTTTCCCTAATGTATATGCTTTGCTGAAGGTCCTGTGTATTCTCCCTGTGATGAAAGTTGAGAATGAGCGCTATGAAAATGGACGGAAGCGTCTCAAAGCATACCTGCGGAACACTCTGACAGACCAGAGGTCAAGCAATTTGGCTTTGCTTAACATAAATTTTGATATAAAACATGATTTAGATTTAATGGTGGACACATACATCAAACTCTATACAAATAAGTCAGAGCTTCCTACAATTAATTCAGAAACCATTGAAAATACCTAAAAGATTTTAAAAATGGCTGTTGTCTTATTTTGCTGTTTGGAAGAAAAGCTGTAAGGTATAGTAGGCCAGATAATGACTTGCTGATAGACCTCCAGTTTAACATACTATTAGCTATTGGTAATCCACGTGTTTAAATGGCCCCTGTTTGAACACTCATGCTTTCAATACCTGTCTGTTCTTCCAGAAGTTGGCATTAGGAGTGCCAAAATGCCTCTCTGCTGGTGGCACTCTGAAAATGTTTTACTTAAAAGTCATTTTAGGGGCTGGAGAAATGGCTCAGCGGTTAAGAGCACTGACTGCTTTTCCAGAGGTCCTGAGTTCAAGTCCCAGCGACCACATGGTGGCTCACAACCATCTGTAATGGGATCCGATGCCCTCTTCTGGTGTGTCTGAAGAGAGCAACAGTGTACTCATATACGTAAAATAAATAAATCTCTTAAAAAGTCATTTTAGATATGACATTATCACTGTTGATCTAGTTGTCAGTTATTAAGTTATCAGGTCTTTGGAAAATGAATTTTGTGAGAGAAATACATTTTATAATGTGTCATGAGAAATACACCATTGACTTTGACTTGGAGTTTCGGGTGTTTCAGATCTGTGGTAGCAGCACTTGGGAGGCAGAGGCATGGGGATGACAAGTTTTAGGCCATCCTTGACCACATAGTGAGAGCCTGTTTCAGAGAACAAGTGAGGACTGGGCTGGAGCTTAGTGTGGACCTCTTGCATCCACGTGCAAGCCCTAGGCTCTTGCCTCAGTACTGCAAAAGCAAAAAGAACAGCAAAAGTCACAGGAAGTAATGAGCAGCCTTCTGTGTAGATCCTGTCAGGGCCGAAGAACCTCAGAGGAACAAGTTACAGTACGAATGGCAGAGCCAGCCCAGCTGTTTCTCACTTGATTGCTGCTGTTTGCATTCCTTTGCTGAGCCCATGTTTTCATAGGCTTGTTTGCTATTCACTTGTGCTTCATGGAGTAGACAGACCCAGAGGCCATCCATCCCTATAGGCAGCTGACTTGTCTGTTGTCTCCTTCTTACATGACTATGTCTACTGCCTTGGCTCGGTTATAAGCAAAACCTACAGAAATAAATGTTTTGTGGTTTATCTAAAAATAATACAAAAAATATTGCTGTTATTTTTGGTGAATAAAATCAATTTTGTATAGTTTATTTCAACCTAAATAAAATGTGAATTTTGTTTAAATTTCAGGTGAGGTGTTTTTGGTGGGTCAGAACACATCCTTGTATATTTTCTTAAAATATGGTTATTTCATAATCAGCCTCATGCCTTTTACGATTCAAGATGAAGTATTTTCTAGCTTTTTTTTTTTCTTTTTTTTTGTTTGTGTTTTAAAGTGCAGAAAAATAATTAAAATCAAGAAGTTCTTAAATGAGGACTGGGGTGGATCTCTTGCTAACATGTGTAAGGCCTAAAAGCAAGCTTTAAGTTTGCTCTTTTAACTGGTTTGCTATGTATACATTATAGCCCAGCTATAGGTTGTTGGGGCTCATGTTTACTGTTTGTTGCTGGTTAGAATATCGCTGGGTGAATCGCATAATTGCCATAGGGCTACTTTGTGTTGAAGTGAGTTAATGTTATTTGACCTGCAAACAACAGAATCTGATGCATGCGCTGCAGCACTAGGTCAAGCCTGCTGTTTGTATCAAATAAGGACACACTACCTGTGCAGATTATAAAAAGATGGAATTACTTTGTTGTTAGAGTTCTGTCCTTAACAGAGAGCTGATTAGTCCAGGGTGTCAGTGAAGGAGACCAGAGTCGGCCTGTTGTATGTATCTAGTTCTTGGGACTCTTACAAGTGTTGTGACTACCAGACTACCCAACCCAGGGCTGTTTCCTCCACCTTAAGGTTGTGCTGTGGGGATTAGGTAATTTGTTGTCAATGACCTGCTGCTGCCCAGACTTAATGGCTTAAAGAAACAGTTTTACTTTTCACAGTTTTGAGGTTGGTTAAATAATTTTTTGTGGGCTTTCTGCCTTTGGTTGGCAGGTTTGCTGGGTCTGGGTGGGATGGCCAGGTTTCTCCATGTGGTCCTATACCTTACATCATTGTGGTTCTAGTGTACCAAGATGGCAAGGGAACCTTCAAAATCTGGACTCAGGAACTCACAGAGTATCACTTATACTGCATATTGTCAAAGCAAATTGTTTGGCTACTCTAGATGGAAGGAACAAGCAAGCAAGTTCTCTCTGACAGCCCTAGTTGCAAAATGGGTCTTGTTTTCAGTCCACTACAACCATGTGTGCAGAAGCATTTAAAGGTGCCATCTTTGATGTTTGTGTATTCTCTAATTTGGGGCTCTGTGGAAAGTGTGAAGATCTCATTCCTGCCAGGCAGGCATTCTGCCAGAGCTGCACCCTGGCAAAACCCCAGTTAAAAGATGCATACAACTCTTGTTTCTCTCTTGCTCTCTTGGGCTCTTCCCTTCTTCCCTCTCCCTCTGCACGTGGTCATGGTCGGCCTCTATTTCTCTACTCTCTCCCCCTCTCTGCCTTTCTCTGCCACTACTACCCTCTTAACTCCCCTCCCCTTGCCCTAAATAAACTCTATACTATTTTTTTAAAAAATGCGTACATGCCGGGGAGGGGGGGGGGAGGGTGCATGGGAGTTTGAAGCCAGCCAGGCCTATGTACTTTCTGACCAGCCAAGGTTACAATAGTGAAACCCAGTTCCAATAAACAGAAAAGGGATTTTCACAAATGGATCCTTGGTAGAGTTTGTGGTGATTGCACAGATGAGAATTTCTATTTTCTAAAACTAGGTAATTACAAAATGGTAGCTGTGATAGCTAATTATGTTACAAATATGCCAAGCTTCTCAACTAAGTATAGGCAATAACCAAGTGTACTTACCCAAAGAACTTACAACCTAGATTTAGCCTATGAGTTACAACCACATTTTATTTTTAAATATGTATTTTTATTTTAAATTGTATATATGGGGGGTGGGGGTGCATGTGTGAGTACGGGTGCCCCTGGAGTCCAGAAGGTGTTAGAAGCCCTTAAGCTGGAGTTAACAGATGGTTGTGAGCTGCTACATGTGGGTGCTGAGAACCGCCTGGTCTGCAGGAGCAGTAAGCTCTCTTACCCACCCAGCCATTTCCTCAGCCTCCTCAGCTGTACTTTTAAATACCCATGCACACAAAATGCACAACTTCAGTCGGTTAGATTTATTAAAGCAAAGGGAACAGAAAGTATCCATGAAAACCTCGTGGAGTTTGAACAAAAAAATGTATCTAGACAGCTTGCAAAATGTCATAAGAAATATATTCAGGAATTAACATTTAATTGCAGGAATTTTTGCTCTTGACATTTACTCTCACTTCTGGGAGGAAAGTTACACAGCTGAATCTTACTGCAGGGTGGTGGCCCTATAAAACAGAGGGGAGTGGATCCGTCATCCAGACCTGCGTGTCATTTCGGTTGCATCGTAGGCTCCATGAGGTCAGTAGTAGTATGAGTCGGAAGAGGCCTCCTGGAGACCATTCCTCTGCAGTAGTTTAGCTGGATTTGGTTTGTTTTCATTTCTTCAGAGTGGGGGGCGCGTGATTCTCCAGGCACAGGGAAGTTGTCCTTGTCGTGTTTGTTAATATTTATGGTACTTAGAGCTGACACAGCGCCTTCATTCACTCCTTCATTTCCCAGGAAAACTTGGGCAGGTATTAGCCCCATTTTTCAGTTGAGAAAGCAACTGTTCAGAGATAAATTAATTGTCCCAAATTATAGCTAATGAGTGCCAGAACCAGGTACTTCAGCCCAGGCATTTGATCTTAAAATTGATTATGAAGGCCACTTCATTCTTAAGGTTTGTAAAGGAAATATTTGCCTTGGACATAGGCTTCTTTTATGTTCTTGCTTCATCCATTGCCAGCTTTCAGCACAACATCGAAAATGTGCTCATTATAGTTGACATGGGTTCCTTGAAAAACGAAAATAACAGTTGGAGCCTGCAACTTCTGAGGCTTTACAAACTGGATGTAGGAACGCTGCCGCCTTTGTTCAGCTGCCAAGCCACTACCATAGGGGCTGTGGGTCCAGGTCCATTTATTTCATGAAAGTGGGTGCAGCTTTCTTCCGCCATCGTCAAATGCTGCACTAGCCAGCTTTCTATGGCCAGGAAAAGCAAAGTAATTCGTAGTATAGATTAGCATAAAAATATCTCCTAGAAATTATCAGGAAATAATTACTAACTTAGGAACAATAAGTCTGATCTATAGGTTGGCAGTTAATTTCCAGACCTGTTTTTATGCCCTTATTTCTCCCTGTGAATGCTATATAAATAGAATACACTACATGCCACTGTATTTGTGTCCATAAATTACTTGGACAGAGTGAACAACAGACTTCAAAACTAAGTAGAGGTAGTAAATCTGCCCCCTTTTTAATGAGTTTAAATTTACAGTAGTAGCTTGAACATCTGGAAGTTTAAAGTCCTAATTCGTTCCAAATGTTCGACAAGGATATACTGCAAAAGAGGATATTGTAATTGAGGGATCAAGAAATCCGTTGACTCAGTCTGAGTCCTTTCTATTTTCTCTGTGTACATTAATCACTTCGCACAAGAGGCTGACAGCAAAGAGCTGGACCCAAATACCCAAGTTGACTGCTTACGTGAGTAGCTTTGGCAGGATAGTTGGAGGAGGGGTGCGTTTAAAAGCTGCTGATTTATCTCTGGGATGTAGTGGGCAATGCATCCATTCTCTCATCTGCTTTATTCATAAGGATGTAAGGATGGGGTTGGGGGGTTGAATTATTAAAACTGGATTTAGAAAAGTCACAACTTCTGACTTCTAAATTGTAATTTTGATTAATGGGTCTTGTAATCCAAGAATCTGGTCTGCAGCCAACACCTAGCACTAGACTAAGCATTCATTTAATGTAGTTAACAGGGTCCCCGTGGGATGCTTGTGAGGTGCCGATTTGGTTTTCCTACAGCAGCAGGAGAGTTACCGTTCACAGTAGCAACCACTGTTAGCCACTTGGCATATGCCAGGCCTATGCCGAGGCAGTTTTCCTGGCCTGTCTCGTGAAAACTCTACCCCATAAAGAGGACACATATACCCCTTTTCCAGGTGGAGTCTAAGACTCAGGAGTCAGACACCAAATGAGCTCTGGAACTCGGATTCCAGCATGGTGTGAAGGTTTGCAAATCTAATGTGTTAACTCTTGCTTGCTTCTTACACTAACTTCAAATATTACATTGGATGGCTGCAGTGTTCCAACTATTTAGCCTCAGGCACCCGCCTAAGTATGATGGGAACAGAGAATGGAACAGAGCCCATGCCCTGGATAGAAAGGTGAATAAGATGCAATCCAGGCTTTGAGTGAGCTCAGTCACATGGGAGAGACAGACATGCAAGCTGGGGACTGCCAGACTCAGGGCTACAGGTAGATAATGGTGTAATTGACCATCCTAACTGGAGAACATTTCAGAATGTTAGTGCACACTCAAGATAGCATAAGTGGGCTTTTTAGAGCAAAGATGAAAGTCACCTTCACTAAGGAAGCCTCAGGTTGTAAGAAGAGGATTCTAGCCAGAGTAGGCAGTACCCTGTGTGGCACATGGCCAGCCCTTCTGCCCAGCCTTTGTACCTCAGCTTATATGCCACTTTCTGTAGGGGCTTTCCTGGGTCAAGTAGCTCTTACCTATGCTCCTGGGTTTGCCGAGGTCGTTCACTGATGAAAGCCCTGTGAGAACCTGTGTGGTTGTCGGGTGCTTCTGGCCTGAAGCTCAGAGCATTGGCATCACTGAGTAGATGAACAACAGCATTTGCCGAAACTTCTAACAGCACTAGTTTCCCAAACATCTCCTCTTTGGATTACTGAGCTATGACGGCGCATAACCAGCCACTGTCATGTCCAGTAAAGATGTGGGGAACAAGTTTGAACTCTGTCTCTCTCTCTGTCTCTCTTCCTCCTCTCTCCCTCCCTCCTTCCCCCTACTCCCCCCCAGTGTGTGTGTGTGTGTATGTGTGTGTGTGTGTGTGAGAGAGAGAGGCCTCCTTCCCCCTAACCCCCCCCCCGTGTGTGTGTGTGTGAGAGAGAGAGAGAGGCCTCCTTCCCCCTAACCCCCCCCAGTGTGTGTGTGTGTGTATGTGAGAGAGAGAGAGAGAGAAAGCGAGAGAGAGAGAGAGAGAGAGAGAACGAGAACGAGAACTGTAGGGTTCCTGAAGAGCTGCTGGATTTCAGTCTACAACAGAATTCTGAAGAAATTGAATATAATACCAGCTGCAGCAACAGGATAGATAAACTTGCTAATGAGGGTGAGGGCAAACAGGCAAAAAATAAAGTTTCCTTCTTCCACATCCTTTATCTGGTCTGTATCAGGTATGGCCCAGATTTATCATGGGTCTAGCTGTTCCAAATAATCTGATTAAGAAAGCCCAATAGGTTGAGTGTAGTTGATTTCAAATGTAGTCAAGTTGACAACCAAGATTAGCCATTGTGTAAAGCTTGAGAGGCTACATAGACAGCCATTCATTTTACAGAGGACTGAACAGGACAGCTTTCTCCAAATTACACTCTGGATGGTGGCAGGGGCCAGGGGTGAGCACAAGTGTCCTGTGAATGCTGTGTTTTGTCATACCACACAGAAGGCAGACTGAATCATGTCTTGGCAGGTGAGCAGTGTCTGCCCTTTCAACTCTTACAAGCATAAACAGTAATCTTGGACTGGTGTCAGCTTTACAAGGGAGAGATTTATTAAGCAGGCCAGGGTCTGGGGTTAGTGCTTGTCACACTGCTGGGTTTAGTTACTATAAAAGTTTGCTCTAAAAATATCTGATATTGATTACATCTTAAAAAAAAAAAGTGTGTGTGTGCATGAGTTCGCTTATGTGTTTCTATAATGCTGTATGTTCTATAATATGCTTTTCTTGTCTTAGACCCCAGTAGCATTCTGAAGGAGAAATTTCAGTATTATTTGTAACAACATTTTTCTTCAAAAATATTTGTTATTTCAGACCCCTTAGTACACATCATGCCAGCCATTACTCTGGGAGTTTTGTCTGCAAAGATTGGACCCTACAGGCAACATGCTAGACTGCTCACTCTCCGAGCCCGAGTGTCTGTTATCTATCACTTTCTCCTAGTTCCCACCCTTACTGCACACCCTAACCCAACTGCCACCACCTCTTACTTTCCCTTCCAATCCGAGCTTCTTTGCTGATGTGGTCGGCTCAAGAGTTCCTACACACTGAGGCCACAATCGTGAGTGAGCCCAGCATGACAACTCCATGCAGACCAATGACCTCAGAGTCAATGGTTTTCCTGGGCTTCTCCCTTTCACAGGCCTATGCAGAGAAGCATGTTCAAGATGCACTTGGAAGGCTATTGGTAGAGCACTTTTCCTAACATAGGAGAGACCTGAACTCAATACCCCAAATTACAAAAAACAAAAAACAAAAAACCGCAGTATCTAGCAAGCCAACAGCCTCACTCATAGCTTGTTTTTTGTATTATTCACCTCTTTGTGGAGTTTTATCTCCACAGAGGAGTCTTCTCCAGATCAGTGGTTCTCAGCCTGTGGGCCATGACCCCTTTGGGAGTTGCATATCAGATATTTACATTATGATTCACAACAGCAAAATTATAGAGTTATGAAGTAACAGTGAGACAATTTTATGATTAAGGGTCACCACAACACGAGGAACTGATTAAAGGGTCACAGCATTAGGAAGGCTGAGAACCACTGCTCTAGCTCTCCCAAACCAGGCTTCCTTCCCTAGAAATGGCTTCTTTTTACAAGTCTTAGACCCAGATCCTTTTCACTGTGGCTGTATTCCTAGCTCAAAGCAAGCCTGGAAGGTACCAGCTGCTGGGTGCCTTTCTAGTGAATGAGCAGACAATGGCTTAGAACCAATGGGGAATTCAAAGGGGCTGGGGGCTTAGAGGAGAGGAAAGCCACCAGCGACGAGGGGAGAAGGGGTTTGGAAGCTGATCTAAAGCCCTGGAAGTGCTCCTCAGGTCTGCTCATCATTCTCTAGTCAAGGGTATTCAAGAGATGCTGAACTTAGAGTCCCAAACTCTGTGGACTGGTCAAGATCAGAGACTGTCGTCCACACGGGGAATGGGGCAGCATCTGCCTACCTTGCAGTTTCTGGGCACGTTTAGAAAGTGAGAGACACAGTCAAACTAAAACATATTTGTCGGGGGCTGGTGAGATGGCTCAGTGGGTAAGAGCACCCGACTGCTCTTCTAAAGGTCCAGAGTTCAAATCCCAGCAACCACATGGTGGCTAACAACCATCCGTAATGAGATCTGGCGCCCTCTTCTGGGGTGTCTGAAGACAGCTACAGTGTACTTACATATAATAAATAAATAATAATAAAAAAAACATATTTGTCACTGATAATCATGCTTATTAGTAAAGTCTGATTAGTATAGACTTTCTCCTAAAATGTTCTTGAGACGTGATCCCTCTGGGTCCGCAAGGCTCCTTCACACTAATGACCACCCTCCCCTGCCATGTAATACCTTTGCATTTACCACCGTCTTACCTCTTCCTTTCCTAGGCAAGGAATCCCTGCCTTGGGCTTTTCTCCTCTTCTCAAACCATAGCCCACATAGTTTTCATTGCCCTCTTCAGAACCGGCTTCTGTCTGAGCTCCCGACTTTCATCAGAGAATGGTAGCAGACCTGAAACATTGAGTGAAAGCTGTGTCCTTCTAAGTGATCGGCTGCCACACAGTGGCATTTCCCCCAGGGTGACAGCTTCTTTTCCTGCTTTGGAGTTTCCAGGGCGAGATGATTAAAATCAAAGGCAGCAGCTGGTGATTTAAAATCTCTAGCAAATGGTGGGCTCACTTAAGGCTAAATTTTCTCTGCATAGCATGGGACTTATTGTCCATGTGTTTAAATAATAGAAACCTGGCAGTCTGCTGGTCAAGCGTCCTCCCACCGAGGCACATTCGAGGGCAGTTAGATCAACTTTTGTCCTTCATACACTTGATACCCACATTTAGGAGGGACAGGATGTTTCTCACATTCTCTATGCCAGGCAGTGTGAGATGACGTGGGCGCATCATCTCATTTAAGGCCCACATACTGATGACGTTGATGTGTTATTCCTACAAGTCAACCAAATTTCAAAGAGATCACTTGCCTAAGACCCAAGTCTGTGCAGAGCCAGAAGCCACCGTCTGCACTACCAATGCAGCCAGGCTCAGTCCTACCACAGGTCTTGAACCTGCACCACAGACTTTATGTCTCCTCAGTCCTCATGATAGCTTCTCAGCTAGAGCTGCGGTCCTTGAGAGACTGGCTGAGTGCAGCGCCACTGGGCCTTCGCACATATCTCCTTTCCTCTGTTCCAGTGGCTTTCTCACCAGGGTCCTTGGCATGCCACTGGGCTGGTTGGAGGGATTCTAAGCTTAGCTGTGAAGACTTAAAGAACTGGTAGGGCATGCTGGAAGAGCAAGCCCACAATGCCTGTGTCATCTGTGGGAGGAGAGGTGAGACTCCTCATTCTTGGAGAGGAAGAAGCTGCTGCCCACTTTCTGCTGATAGCAGAGGCAGGTCTGGGAGCTGGAGTGAGAGGGTGAGGGTCAGACAGCATCAAGAGGAAGCAGCTGGTTAGATGAAGCCTCACTGTGAGCTGCCTTAGGGTTTTACCTGAGGGAAAAAAAGGAAGTCCAATCATCTTGGCTCTGAGTTCCAAAGGTTTCAGCCTGTGGTTGGCTGGCTCTCTCATTCCTGAGCCTATGTCAAGGAAGGCATCGCACACAGAGACTGCAGAGCAAAGCTGCTCTCCTTGAGGGGACCTGAATCAGGGAGGGTGCAAGGGGCTGTGTACAGGATATTCCCTTCAGAGCATGTCCTAGTGACCGACTTCTAAGCTATTAACATTTTTGCCAAATCCCAGTAGCCTGGTAAACTATGATCTAGTCATGAATTGATCCACTAGGAGTCAAAATTTTGTATTATTTTACTGGAATCAAGCCTTTAATTGCATGAGCTTTTGTTGAGCATGTAGAGTTCAGCCAAAACAGAAAATGGAGCCTTGGGTGAATCATCTTGGCATGCGGCTAACCTGACTGCTTAGCCCCTCTCTGGATGTTACCTGTAAAGCAGGAGTGTGCATCTCACCTATGATGAAGGAGAAAATGCCCAAACCCTCATAACACACTAGTTCTTACTTGAAACACTGACAGAAACTTCTAGAAGGAATTAGAAAGGGTGAGGTTCACATTACCTGGAAGTCTTGGGTGTCAGAAGCAGGTCAGGATGCCGGATGAAGCGTTAGCAAGATGGAGGAGCAACAGAGCGTAGAGCAGGGGAAGCGATCGCTGGGTTCTTCCTCTGGATCTTCCTCCATTCGTGCCTTCAGTCCTCATGGCTCATGGCCCGACCCTGGATTCCAAGAAACCGATGAGACGTATGTTTGATTGAATAATAGTGTTCAAGGGAACTAAAGAGCATTTCTATCACACGCGCACTGGTTTTAAGTTGCAGCTCGAGTCCAAGACATTAAATCAAAGAAAGGGGAATGTGTATCTTAGGCTAGAGAGAATAATGATCTGCCGCTTTAGAGTTAGAAATATGGAATTCAAGACCAGCATCCCAGTTCCCAGTCTCCCACGGACCAGCTTTGTTATTGCAGGCAGGAAACTTGGATGCTCTGATCAGTGCACTCTCATGATGGTCCGTAAAGTGCCTGGGTACTGGGGAGAGCAGTTAAGGTTGAAGGTTGATTTGAATCTCAGTGTCCATTCATTTGGGAAAGAGATCTGCAGTGACAGTACTTCCCTGATTAGAAGCTGCTGCACTTTCAAAACAACTCAGTGCTTTTTGTCAAGTCAGCCCGTGAGTGGCAATTCTCACCCAGGGTCTACTTTGCTCTTCATGTTGTATTTGCCACTGTCTGCAGACATTTTTGGCTCCCACAGCTGTGGAGACTTCTAGCATCAAAGGAGCAGGGGCCAGGAGCGTTGCAACGTATCCTGCAATGCTGGGGAGTCTCAAATACATGGGACCGCATTAAAACAAGAACAGACAAAGCCTAGGTGCCCAGGTTGGAACTCTAGTTGAATATCTTGTTTCCTTGATGTCTGCTCCTCAGTGGCCTTTGCTAAGAGGACTGACATCAGTATCTGCTGCAGTGTGTTGGACAAAAAATAAGGGGGGCAGGGACGGTCTGCCAACACACTTGCAGCCAAGCCTGACAGCCCAAGTTTAATCCCAGGACCCATATGGTGGAAAGAGAACAGCATGCCATACGCACGCGTGCGCACGTGTACACACACACATACACACTAAATGTAATTTTTAAAAGTTCTGTGAGGGTCCAGTGAAATCCAGGGTATGCTAGCACTATGGAACAATGGAAAGTCTTTCAAATACACTGTATCACTCTGATCGCCTCAGACTCACTGCACTAAGAGAATGTTCTGGAGGGAAGCAATTCTCTCCTGGGCCAGGCTGTAACTCAGCAGCAGGGAGAGGAGAGAGAGGTAGGATTCTCAGCAGCACACTGCAGGTCTGTGGTGTACTGTTTCTTATGTACACCCTCAGCTGTGTATCTAGGAGTCACCCAGGCTGTGCTGCTGTTGTGTGGGTTGTGCTTTGCTCTGCACATACCACTTTCCCCAAGGGAGCACTCAGGAAGTCAATGAGCATGCCTGCTCTGTAAACCCAGCAAAGCAATGCCTTGGCCAGGGACCTGTTCCTGCTCCAGCCTTAGTTTCCTCAATCAGGAGATATAAAGATGCTGGATTAGGAGACAGGACCCCAGTGCCTGCTCTAACCATGCAGGGCTGAAAGAATGCTGTCTTTAAGTTATAGTAATACTAGCAAGGACTGTGCCAAGAAATCTACACAACAACTCCTGCACCCCTCAGAACAACCTTTCGAAACATTGGATATTATGGCTATGAGCTGATGTCGTCAGGGCTCAGAGACTTTAAATGACTTACCTCAGAACCTGGGGCACTAGATGTATAGCACTCTTAGCTGGGACAGTCAGTAGCACCCCAAGCCAGAATGCCCCATGATTCTTGTGGCATTTGATGAATGAATGTCAAGGGGAAACCACAAACTAGCTTGTCTCCGAGCTCTGTGCGTCCCTTCCTCCCGTCCCCTCGCCTGGCCTTCTGGTGCTTGCTCACTCTTGCCAAAAGCTCAACACCATCTCAGGGGCTAGAGAAGCTGCCCCTCAAGGGTGTTTCATCAACAACCACAGATAGCAGCCTGCCCACAAGTCTGTCAGGTAAACTTACGCTGGGCCCAGCACTCAAGGGCTTGATGACATAGAGCTGAGCAGTCATGGCACCTGCCGTGAGGGGCATAGTGTCTGTGGGAGGCAGACTGCTAAGAAGTCTGGCTAGTTCCAGGACATTGAGGTCAAAGCCATCCTCAGAGGAGTAAGGGTTAGCAAAGCCACTACTGGGGATCAGGCTGTTCTGGGGAGGGGGTAACCCTGGGAGGGGCGTTAAGGCTTCTCTGGGGGAACAGGTCTGGAGGGGAGAGGTTCAGGCTGCTCTGAAGGGCCAAATCTGTGTTGTAGGGGTGGTTAAGGCTCCTCTGGAGGGGCAGGCAGGTCTGGTGGGAATCAGGTTGTTCTTGAGGGGCAGGTCTGTGTTTTGTAAGGGCTACAGCGTCCCTCCCTAATCCATCCCAATTTATCCTTCATCCGGTGTCCTGATGCCACACAGCAGAAAATAAAGCAATGTTTTCTCTCTAGCAGCTCAGAAAATCAGTGTTGGGGTGGGGAGGCAGCAGGAGACTACCACGCACCTTCCTGTGTTATTTATTTTCACGCCCAAAGTAACCAGAGCGGACTGTACCCTCGTTATAGAGTTAAGGAAGAGAGAGAGGCAATTAGCTGGCAGGAAATGGCTTCTGAGGAAATTTAAGGTCATGGAGGTGCACTGGTCTCTTGTCATTTTAAATGCTTGTCCCACCCTCAAGGAGCTGGGGAAAATGGCACTGCTGAGTGTCCCCTGAGCTGTGGAGTGTGGGGGCAAGTATAGACATCCACTTTCCATAGAGTCCCGCCAGGTGTCAGTCCAACTCAGTCAGTCCCTAGGGACTATCCAAAAGGCCTGCCGAGGCAGGGTGCTTCCAGATCCAGATGCAGAGGCAAACTCCAGCTAGAAATGAGGGCCCAAGGGAGGACTGAGGGGAGAAGGGCCTTCTATCTGTCCCCGGGAACTGCCCAAGAGCTGGCACCCGCAGACCTGCAAGACTCAAGTTTCTGCATGAATGGAATTGGAGAGGGGCCTAACAAGCGGCTACATGCCCTAACCCTTATTGGACTGAGTCCAATCTCAGTCTTTCTTCTACCCAGCCATTTCCCTAATCCCTCCCTTCTGCCTCCGGCCATTCCTCAATTCCACGCTCCAATTTCCTGCTTCTGGTGACTACCTGAGGGCACCTGTCAAGCAACACGAGAAGCCTCAGTCTTGGTGCAGAAAGCGTGACACAAACACCCTGTGTACGAGAGGGCTTGAGCTGAGAAATGGGATCCCTGGAAGCCGGTGGATTGGAAGGAGCAGAATGGGCAAAGGCAGAGGCGTGAGCGCGCATGGCGATCCCTCTGTGGTGGAGCAGCAAGGGCTTCCTGCCACGGAGCTGCGCACGGAAGCGGTGATCTGAGGCACAGGCTTCAGAAAGTGACCCAGCACAGAGTGGTATGTGTGCAGGCCTGAAGGTGGTCGCACTTTCCTAGAGGCAGTGGCCCCACCCTAGTCAACAGAATGCTAGGACTGGGAGATGCTGCCTGGAAACGTGGTCCCAGTCATACACTTGAGAAGCACCAATAGTCCAGTGGGTTCGCAGGGTGGAGATGCCATGGGAAAGGCTGTCCCACCCCGCAGTCACACAGCAAAGCACCCAGTGCACACCTGAGCTGCCTAGTTTTTATGTCAACTTGACATACCTGGTTGTCAGAGAGGAGGGAGCCTTAACTGAGAAGCCCGGTGGGGCATCTTCTTGAGTAGTAAATGATGCAGCAAGGCCAAGCCCATGGTGGTTCTGGGTTCTATAAGCAGGTTGTCTTAGGGTTTTACTGCTGTCAACAGACACCATGACCAAGGCAACTCTTATAAAGGACAACATTTGATTGGGACTGGCTTACAGGTTCTGAGGTTCAGTCCATTATCTGACGATAATGGCAGGAAGCATGGCAGCGTCCAGGCAGGCATGGCGCTGGAGGAGCTGAGAGATTTTACATCTTGTTCGGAAGGCACAAAAGACTAGCTTCTAGGCAGCTAGGAGAAAGGTCTCAAAGCCTACCCTGATAGTAACACACTTCCTCCAACAAGACCATACCTCCTAATAGTGCTACTCTCTGGCCAAGCATGTTCAAACCACCACACAGTTTGAGTAAGCCATGAGGAGCAAGCCAGTAAGCAGTACCCCCCCCCCCCCCATGGCCTCTGCATCAGCTCCTGCCTTCAGGGAGTTTCTGCCCTGCCTTCCTTTGGTGATGGACAGTGATGTGGTGGCGTAAGCCAAAAAGACCCTTTCCTCCCCAGTTATCTTTGGTAATAATGTTTCGGCACAATAGAAAACCTGACTAAAACATTGTCAAAACTATTTTACCACAAATCCCCATACTTCAAGGAATGTCTTTATTTTGAGAAGGTGCTTTGTACAGTCCAGAGAATAATGGCTTTGTTTTCTGTTTTGGCTATCTCTCTCTCTCTTTTTTTAACTTACTAAAGTAAAATTAGAAAATAAAAATTAATTAAAAAATTGAAAAAATAAGAGAGCACAAAACACCACCACAGCTTAATGTCCCATGACAGACACTTTCATATAGTGGTGACCCTGTTACCTTCCAGCTGCCCTCAAGATCATGATGTTTCTACTCCTGGGCTTCCTCTCCTGTCCCCATCACAGTTAGTGAGGCCAGCACACCCCCAGACCTTTGAGGGCGCTTTGAGACAACCCCACTTGCATCTGAAACTGGGGAGGGGCAACTCTGCTTCCAGAATGAGATTAAAAACACAGGAAAATTTACCAATACGATGACCGTTACGTCGTGCATCTTAGTTTCTTTTCCTGTTGCTGGAACAGAATTCCCTGACAGATTGAAGGGGGAAGAGTTCCCCTTGGCTCACAGTTTGAGGGTACAGTCCCTCATAGTGAGAAGAGTTGGTGGCAGAGCTTGAGGGAGCTGGTCACTTTGCATCTACAGTAAGAAGGCAGAAAGTGACAAATGGTAATACTCAGCTAAGGCTCTCTCTGTCTCTCTGTCTCTCTGTCTCTCTCTGTCTCTCTGTCTCTCTCTCTGTCTCTCTCTCTCTCTGTCTCTGTCTCTGTCTCTCTCTCTCTCTCTCTCTCTCTCTCTCTCTCTGTGTGTGTGTGTGTGTGTGTGTGTGTGTAAAAACAGGCTTTCTATATGTAACCTTGGCTGCCTTGGAATTCACTATCTAGACTAGGCTGGTCTCAAACTTACAGATATCCTCCTGCCTCTGTCTACTGAGTGCTGAGACTAAGCACTGTACCACACCTGGCCAGCTGGCCAACTTTCTTCTTTTTATGCAGCCTGGGGTCCAAGCCTAGAGAACAGTACCACTCAATTTATAGTGGGTCCTCCCACTTCAGTTACCTAATCATGATAATGTCTCACTGATGTACCTAGAGGTTTGGCTTCTAGGTAATTCTAGACCTGGTCTAGTTGATGATATAAACCATCATGGGGACCAAGGGATTTTGAGGAAGCCGCCGCGTTCTTAAGGTTTGAATGTATTTTAAGCAGAAAAGTGGGGTATGATTTGGCCAAGTCTAGCCCAGGACCCATTTTTGTTTAACCCTCAAATTTTGAGGCATTTAGGTTTTTAAAGCATTTTAGTTGGGTGCTGTGGCTCAGTGGGTAGTGTCCTTGCCTAGCATTCATAAAAAATCCTGGGTTCAGGGCCCAGCACCATGTGAAGTGGGCATAGTAATGAATACTTATAGATTCAGCAGTAGGGAGGTAGAGGCAAAAGAACCAGAAGTTCAAGGTCATCCTAAACTACATAGGAATTCAAGGTCAGGCTGAAATACAGTTCTAAAGTGGGATGGTTTGTATATGCCTAGCCCAGGGAATGGCACTATTAGGAGGTGTGGCCTTGGAGTAGGTGTGTCGCTGTGGGTGTGGGCTAAAAGAACCTCATCCTAGGTGCCTGGAAGCAAGCCTTCCACTAGCAGCCTTCAGATGAAGATGGAGAACTCTCAGCTCTGCCTGTACCATGCCTGCCTGGATGCTGCCATGTCCCCGCCTTGATGATAATGGACTGAACCTCTGAACCTGTAAGCCAGCCCCAATTAAATGTTGTCCTTACAAGAGTTGCCTTGATCATAGTGTCTGTTCACAGCAGTAAAACCCTAAGACATAAAGTATATGAAATCTAGTAAGGGTTTACTAGCCACACTGGATGTGCTCATCCAGTAAGCTCACCTGTGGCTGAGTTGGAGCTAGAACAGCATTTCAGTGGTGAGCCATGGACTTCAGGCCTAAAGAATAGTTATACTTCCCGCTCCTTGGCGGGAGACCTTTGCTAGCCCTGTGCTAAAGAGTGCTACGAGGGTTGTCCTTACAGCTGCCACATATGCTACCTGTGAACCTGATGTCAGCATCCAGTTCATGCAGGGACTATCCTGGATCTTGTGTCTGACTAAAGCCATAAGCCATGCAGCAGCTCTCCAGGGCCAGTCATGGTCCTCTCAATCGCTCAAGAAGGAGGCTCAAGATCTGAGAGGCTTAGCAACTTCCTAAAGCCATACAGCTGGCCCCGGGGCATCAGAAGACTGGAAGAATCCCAGCGGAGAGTAGTTGCGCCAGGAATTTCCAAGCAATTTCAAGTGTCATGGGAAGCTACATATTTGCCATGGAGTTTCCAGCCTGGCTATCGGCAAGAGGGTGGGTCAGCAGATTCTCATCCATTGGACAAGCAGCTCTTAGACAGCCTGATTCAGGATGCCAGCCTGATCCCCATGTGCTGTCCCTGTGACCTCAGCAAGAAAGTTCCGGTATTGGTCTTGCTTCTCTGTCAGATGCAGGCTGCTAGAGGAGGACTCTGCTCTGTTGAGGCAATGGCATCTCTGCTTAAGGAAAGTTTTAAAGATTTATTTTTATTTTATGTATATGAGTTGTGCCTACTTGTATGTATACGTACAAGGGTCAGGTCCCCTGGAACAGGAGTTATGGGTGGTTGTGAGTCACCATATGGATGCTGGGAACCAAGCCTCGGTCCTAAGTAAGTGGTCTTAACTGCTGAGTCATCGCTCCATCCCCTGTTTAAGATGATCTTAAACAGAGCTGAGAATGTGATTTGGCAGTGGAGTTGCTTGGCTTGTCTGTCATTCCCTTCTGTGAAACAAAAGTGAAGTTATCTTAAGCTGAATTTATTTATTCTTTCATATAGTTCAACAGATACTACCCCAACAAGCACTGGGGCCTGTAGCTGGCAGATCATCTTCCTGCCTTGCGTCTCTCTGTTGTGTGTGAGAGAACTGCATTACCCCTCCTATCAGGTTAGGGATGGACCAGCTGACAAGCTCCCCAGCACGAAGGCTGCGTGCCAATAGACTCCTTGAAGGCTCTCATTTATAGGGCTACAGAGATGGCTCTGTGCTTAAGAGCCTTTACTGCTGCTTTTCCAGAGGACCCAAGTTCAAATCCAAGCACCCACTACAGGTAGGTAGCTCACAACCCCCTGTAAGCCCAGCTCCAGGGGAATATGACACCCCCTCCCTGCCTCCATGGCACTGCACACACATGCACAAATGCATGCATGCATATGTACACGCACGCGCACACACACACACACACACACACAATTAACAAATAATAAAGACAAATCCTTTCAAAAGATTATCACCTATAACCAGCCACTTTCCAGATTGGGTGGTGAAGGCCAGAACCTGAAGCAGCTTCTTCATGGCCTCATTAATCAAAGAAGCTTTATGCAGTCGACTGAGACTGGGCATGGCTGAGGAGACAGAAACAAGGAGGGGGCCAGCTGAGCAACGCTCTCCAGATGGAAAGAGCCCCGATTCGCAGAGGCCAAAATATCCCTCTCCAACCCACCTGGCAGAACCTTCCTAACCTCCCCTCCTGCTCCGCCCATTCTCTGCCAGAGCCAGGGTGTCAGCCTAAGCCTGGTGACAGCAGCCCTGAACAGGCTTGGGTGGCTGAAGCCCTCCATTGTAGCAGCTCTGGCCTCTAGCAGGAGCCCAGCTCCGCTGAGTTGTATGCCTGCCAACCAGAGAGTGCTGTCTGGCTTCTGAGGGGGAAATCTCCCTGCAAGTAACTCAAACCATTCCCTGCAGCCCAGCACGAGCCCTGGAGGGCTGTCTGAAGGATGATAGCCTTGTGGCAGGACCTGTGAGCAGCTCTCAGGACCAAGAATGAGCACTAGTGGACCTTACAGCCTTGAAGTAGAGGGAATGGCCCCAGAGCCCAGGTTTTCCCCCAACCCTTCTCTGGGTCTCAGTTTATGTCCAAGGGACACTGGCATTCCTCAAAAGCTTGCCAGTGGAGAGACTGACCAGGCTCTCTTGGGTATACAGCATCCCTTTCAGACAAAGCTCTGATCACTCTGCCATGTGACTAAGGCACCTGATGGCTGAGACCCCTCCACCTGGCCTGGCCTTCGAGGCAGGAGGGTTAGAGAGCAGGGCTGGCAGTTGCTTCTCAGCCTCTCTCGTCATGTTCTATGAACAGTGCATATTCCATAGAATTATTCTGGGTGTGGCTTTCTCTCCCTTGGAGATAACTGAGGAGGAACTGGATTGTCCTCAGGCAGGTCAGAATGGGGAGTTGGGGCTGGATGTGAAACCCTTGTAGTGAACCTCAAAAGCCAGTGTGGGGTGGAGCTGTGAAATGGGCCTTGGGTCATTTCTCCCCTGGAAGTTGTTTTGGTGTTATACATAGAAAGTAAGCAACTGAAGCTTTACTCTGCACCCTGTTAGGACGAGTGACTGTCTTTTCCTTATATGTGGGGAGCAGAGAAGCCTTGAGTGAACATGTTTGTTTGACATAGGCAGGGCCATGCCAAGGACCTAGTGCCTCAGACCCATGGAAGTAGCTCAGCTTCCCTGTCACCTCGGGGTGAGGCTCAGAGGAACGGCAAAGCCTTTGCTCTGAGAGGGAATGCCGACAGTGTGAGCAAGTGCACGTGTTTACAAATGATTGGCTTGTGTGTGCAAAAATCTAGCAACTGCAGCTCCTGGAGGCCTGCATCCTTGGCTGGCTGGCAGGCAGACACCTTCTACCCAGTCCAGAGAGCCCCGCTCCCTAGCTGCTGTGTTAAATGCTGAGGGTCTGGTTGCTGCATAGTAGGTGGAAGTCCATCAGAGCATACACAGTCCACCTGACCCCAGCTTTTCTGTAGTCGTGTCTGTCCTTTCTTATTCCCTTGTTGTCCCAGTCTGGTCAAGTCCCAGCCACTCTTACATTTTGGGATTACATTTATTTTTAAATGCCAGGGCCATACTGCACATGACAGTTTTATGGCTGAAGTGCTTGCATGTCCAGTGTGCACTCAGGCTGGCACACAGATACGTGCATAGATAGACAGGTTGTTGTACTTCTACTGCGTGAGTCCATGGTAAGCATCGCTCATGCCAGGAAACAGGACACTGGGGTGATTTTCCAATGCTGGGAATGGAACTCGGGGCCTTATATGGGCTGGAAGAGATTGACCAGCTAAGCTGCCTCCCCAGACGGTAGGTGCTTCTTTTTTTTTTTTTTAATAATAATTTATTTTATTACATGTGAGTACACTGTAGCTGTCTTCAGACCCTCCAGAAGGCGCCAGATCTCATTACGGATTGCTGTGAGCCACCATGTGGTTGCTGGGATTTGAACTCAGGACCTTCGGAAGAGCAGCCAGTGCTCTTAACCATTGAGCCATCTCTCCAGCCCAGGTGCTTCTTCTTGAGGCTGGAGGTGGTTGCTAAGATCCCCAGCATTGTGTCAAGCTGCTCAAAGCAGCTGCCTGTAACTCTAGCTCCAGAGGATACGACCTCTTCTGGTCTCCACGTTTGTGTGGTACACAAATGCATTCTTTAAAAGGAGTGTTACTTAGAATGTTCTTAACAAATAATAATAAATAAAACTGATAATTTGATGTTGGTTGCCATTTCTTTAGTTCAAACTAGCCAAGCCATGACATTTGGGAGCTTCTGAGTTAAATGATCTGGTGTCCCATTCTTCTGGAGTCCGTGAGCCAGCATCTTCAGCTATGCACCAGCCAAAGGAAAGGAGGCCTGGGCCTGGGACCCCACCCACCCTATCCTAGGGTGGGGAAGAATCTGGCTCACACATCTTTCCAGATGGGGAACTCAGCACTGGAAACCAGACCAAGGGGCAGTGAGTTAGACAGCTCTGGGTGGGACAGGCCAGGATGAGTCACCTCTCCATCCAGGCTGCTCTGTAGCTGCTTTGAGATACCCTGACTCCCTGTTTCCTCCTGCTCCCATACTCCTACAGCAGGTCTCCACGACACCCACGAACCCCCCGGGACCTCACCACCACATCCTCTCGCCCCACACTCAGGTCCCAGTCCTATACCTCCCAGACTCAGAGCCCATTCTCTTCTGCATCACCTCAGCTGATACACAGAACATCTTGGCACTTTGCTAGAAGGTTCTGAGAGCTAGTCAAATCCTACAGCCCACGGGAATGTAGAAGCCCCAGCCACTCAATCAGGCAATTTGTCAAGCATTTTCGTTGTTCCAGAACTGTGAGGCAGAGCAAGACTAAGGATAATCCTTCTGATGACTAAGCAGCAAGGGTCATACTGTTCCAGCAGCCTGATGCTCAGTAGCTGCTGATCATTTACACATGGGGCAAAGGAGTGGCTAATCTGTGCTGAAGTCACTGTCCTTAGAAGACTTTAGAGTCTGCTGGCAGTGATGAGACCCAACAAATATCTGCTAGACCGTTGAAAATGGGCACTTGTCGAGGTGAAAAGAACTGATGCAGGTGTGGGGAGAAAGCATCGTTACAGGTTGCAGGGACCACAGAGGCATCTCAAAAGACATCCACTTAGTTGGCTTAGCTTCCAGCATCCTCCACAGCACCCCTGTTGCCACTGAGGAATTGGTCCGTGTTAATGTAAGGCTTCAGTCGGAAAGAACTGCCTCGGGCCATTGGTGACCCCTTGGCTTAGGGGCATGGAGGCATGCAATCTTCTGAGTTTAGTTGTGCACATATAGGTTTTGGAAAGTCTTGAAACCTTGTAACATCCCTTTTCACTCTAAGGGGACAACTGCTTTTAACTTGAAATTATTTAGCTTCCCTCTCCCTCTTCCCGTCTCTCTGATGTGTGTGCACATGTGTGCGTGTGCGTGCGTGTGTGTGTGTGTGTGTGTGTGTGTGTGTTTACAGGCCAGAAATCAACCCTGGTGTTATTCTTCAGGTGCTGTCCATCTTGAGATAGCATCTCTCACTGGCACCTGACCTTCACCAATTAAGTTAGGCTGGTCAGTCACTGTGTCTCTGAGATCTGCCCTGTCCCTGCCTCCCCAGCTGCTTCTTGACCTGTCATCCTCTCCCCTTGTTATCTCTACAGCCACGTGTACAGTCTGTGTCTCCCCACCTCTTGGCATAATTGCATCACAACTTTGGCTACCAGAACTCTTTGCAGCAACTGATCGAGGCGACGCTGCTGACAGCACAGGCATGTAGTGTTTTGTGATTACTTTTCTGTCCCTGCACAGCAGATGCAGTAGCATCAGTCTCAGCATGTTTCAATGTGCACCAGTGTTTATTGGAAGGCTCTCCCAGCCTCTCAGCCTCCCAGCCTCCCAATATCCCTGCATGCCAGCCTCCCAGCCTTTCAGCCTCCCAGCCTCCCAGCCTCTCAGCCTCCCAGCCTCCCAGCCTCTCAGCCTCTCAGCCTCCCAGCCTCCCAGCCCCTCAGCCTCTCAGCCCTCCAGCCTCCCAGCCTCCCAGTCCCCCAGCCTCCCAGCCTGTACCATCAGGATGAGTCGCTTTCCATCCTAAGTCCTCTGGTCTCCACCATCCTTTTCCTGCTCTCCCAGCCGCATTCTTTCTTGG
The DNA here is from genome assembly GCF_978045245.1 of Mus caroli. Classification (NCBI taxonomy): domain Eukaryota; kingdom Metazoa; phylum Chordata; class Mammalia; order Rodentia; family Muridae; genus Mus; species Mus caroli. The sequence continues at coordinate 47,710,627 of NW_028227263.1, read as the reverse complement.
GTACTGCATCCCTCTCTACCTTGGTTCATGTTCTCATCTCGTCTGAAGCGTGACTCCAGTGGGAATAAGAAGACAACTTGCAAGAGTCTGTTCTCTCCTTCCATCATGTGAGTCCCTGTTGCTAAAATCCTTTCTGGAGAAAGACATAAACTATGTCTCCCTCCCTCTACGATTCTAATGATGAACGCAAACTTAATTTCACTGAAGCTCATGCTGGGGAACCAGTGAGTTTATGGGGCTTATTCCAGGGCCTGCACAAATGAGGAGTTGCTTACAGGAGAGTGGATGACTCCAAAGCAGTCACACGGATTGTTCCCATAGCAACATATGTGGAGTCTTCTTCCCCTAGAGTTTTGAGCCTATATACTGCAGCAAAAGGTCATGTTCAATTAGGGCTGAATGACATATAGAGGACTGGGACGAATGGCTGGTACTCATAGGATGATCCACTGACCCCACTAGCTCTTTCCCGGAGGGAAGCTCCACAGGCCAGATTGTGCTGAACTCTCTCACAAGCAAGCACAGCTAATTTAACGAAGATGGAAGCAGTCTGGCTCAAAGGATAGCACCTTTCAGTAGCCTTCCAAAGGACTGAATCAGGCTTAGGGAAGCGCCCTTACCTGGGAGCCATCCTTGCTGACCTGGGGCGGCTTCCATCATAAGCTCCTGTCTTGTTGACCGTCAGTGTTTCCGACTAGCCTTCCATTGCTCTAGCTATCTGTGCCGAATCCCCTTACATCCTCATTATCCCCTCTCTTCTGGTTTCTCTTCATCATTCTGCTCTGTTTTCCTCCAAACTTTCTTCCAATTGTTCTTCTTAATCCCCCCTTTTGCTATTTTATATTTAGTCCCCAAGAGTTCTTGTTTTGTAGCATCCCATTCTTGTTCAATGACTATAATACCTCGATTTTTAGAGCACTAATTACTCTTTTCTGTTTGAAGCCTGCTTCATGTCGACTCCCTTATCTAAATTCCTTTTTAGTTCTCCCTGGGATTTTGTTGTTACTTTGCCTTTTATCCTTTAAAACCTTTGACTCTCCCACTGGGGGCGTCCCCAAGTGCCTGCTCATCTCTGTGCTTGTGTCTGAGAATGGAACATTACAGCACAGGCTTGGTTCTCTGGGAACAGAATAGAGTTGCATACAGGATCTGGTTGAGGCACTTCAAAGACTGATGAAGAGAAAAGCTCCTTTTTTCTCCTGCCTGAGCTCTCGTGTCAATTCCTCCTGGACCATTTGTTGCTATTGTGTAGAGGGGTGGCATGGGAAAACTTGGAGTCTACCCCTTCCAACGTTAACACATATTTATTTTTATTTTATGTACATGAGTGCTTCCCCTGCATGTATGTATGTGTGCTACATTCATGCATAGTACCCACGGAGTTCAGAGGAAGGCATCCAATCTCCTGGAACGGAAGTTATAGACACTTATGAACCACCATGTGGGTGCCCAGAACTGAACCCTGATCCTCTGCAAGAACAGAAAGTGCTCTTAGCCACTGAGCCATCTCTGCAGCCCAGGAATCTGCTTCTTAAATAGATTTCCATGCAGTCTTTGTGTCGTTAGCCCCTGCCCAGTTCCAGAAGTACCAGCACAGCAGATTCTAGAAGCATCCAAGGGTTTCCAGTGTGCCCTGAACTGCTTTCCTCCCCTTTCTTGCCTGTCTGGGACTCAGCCACCAACCATCCCTGGTCCTATGGGTCTGCTTGCCAATGTTTTGATAAATCCCTTTGTGTTGATTTAATTGATTTCAGAAAAGACCACAGGACAATTTACCTCACTTCAGTTTTTAAAAGAAAAGCAACAACACAGTCTGTGCAAGGATTATTTACTGCCCGTTTATAAACATCAACAAAGTGTGGCCAGACCTTGGGGGAGGGTAGGAAACTTTCCACTCCACCTTACCACCCCCTCCCCCCACCCCACCCGGTGAATGCCCAAGTCCAAAGCCACTTCTTGTGATGCCTTCCTGTCTCCCAAGCTCCCGGGTGGCCTGACCTGATTGGGCCAGCCCAGTGGCAGATGTTACAGTCCCTTGCAGATGTCAGCTCATTTACACATTTCTGAGCTACAGGGCTCAGGAAGTTGATCCACAGACCAAGATCGCACAGCTCTGAGAGAAATTTGAGCTCAGGGCTGTCTCCTCCCTCTAGGCCCTCTGTCATTGCTGACTTTGAGGTACCCTGAAGGAAGAAGTTACACGTTCTGGTGAGAAAATGGCACATGTAGTAAGTCAGCCTAGACCCAGGGAAAGCTTACAGATTTGGGAAGTGGGAGGAGAAGGGGGTGGGTGTGGCTCAGAGGAAGAGAGGGTCTTCATTCCCTGTGACTGGCTCAGGGTTGTGTTACAGGAGGGACCGACTGCTGAGCCTATCACCCACCCTCAGCCTGGCTTCTCTCATAGAGAACCAGCCATGACTGGAATAATAATGAGAGTTGGGGAGAAATTTGCAAGGCACTTTCATCAGATCTCTGATGTTACAGGAGCTGGACAGCATCTCTCTTTGAGGCAAGAGGAAACCAGATCACAGAGGTTAACTTCCCAGTTGCAGAGCTCTGGCTTCAGGATTCAAACCCTTCCCTTCTAAGCCCAGCCCTTTGCATCCCCACCCTGTCTGGTCTAGTTTTATCATATCATCAGCTCAGGGAACTTCCTAATGCGTTCAACATGTCACAGTATGTGGAGCATGGGCTGCCTGCTTGTCTTAGTCTCTAGGAGATGGCCTGGAATCTCTGTGTTGGCAACTGCTTCCCCCCCCCCCGGTGATTACCTTTTGTCTTTCATTATAATTTAGCTATGAGACAGGGTCTCATATAGCCCAGGCTGGCCTCTGACTTGTAGATGACCTTAAACTCTTGATCCTCTTGTCTCTATCCCCTGATTGCTAGGATTACAGGACTGTGCCATTATGCCTGCTTTCACCTGGTGCTGGGGATCGAACCCAGGGTCTCATGCATGCTGAGCAAGCAGTTTATGAACTGAGAGCTACTTCCACAGCCTCCACTGCAGCTGGCCTTGGCCTATAAAGTAATGGGTTCATTGTGACACAATGAGCTTCATGTGTGCACATGTGGTACCTCACTCTCGACTACTTTCTTATGCTCCTCTCCCAGGTTCGTCCCCTCTTCTCTCATGGTCCCCACCTATGTTTATGCTGCATTTTCTAGATCCTGAATACAAAAGAAGACACAGTGTTTGTCTTTGCGCTCAGTTATTCTGCGTGTCATAATGATTCTCAGGTCCATCGATTTTTCCTGCAGGTACAACTGACCAAGACAACCCTGTGCTCATCTGCTCACGGTGTCTTCATGCATTCATCTATAAGAGGCCAACCCCATGATTTGCTTGTTGTTACTAGTGTCACTGTAAACACAGATGTGAAGGAGTTTTAATTACATGCTGGCCTTCAGTCCCTTTGAGTGTTTACCCAGGAGAAGCACAGCTGGAGCACGTAACAGTTCTTTTTAGTTTTTCCAGGAACCTCCATACTGACTTCCGTAGTGGCTACAATCATTTACATTCCCATCAGCAGTGTATATAGTGGTTCCCAACCTTCCTAATGCTGTGACCTTTTAACACACTCCCTCATGTTGTGGGGACCCCCCCCCGCCATAAAATTATTTCGTTGCTACTCCATAACTGTGACTTTGCTGCTATTATGAGTCGTTATGTACAGGATATACAGGATATAGACGTGTGACTCCTTCTTGACCCACAGGTTGAGAACCTCTGATGTAAGAGCTCCTCTCACCCCATGCCTGTGCTCTTTCTTAGTTGATTTCTTGATGATAGCTGTCTTGAGGTGAGACGGATTCTCCTTGTAGTTTTGATCTGTATTTTCCTGACAGCTACAGATGCTGAACACGCGTTTGTGTGTGTGTTGGTTATCCATTGTGCTCATCTAAGCGTGAGGTACCCCTCAGCCTACAGCGCTGCCAAAGGTGGAATGAATAGAGCAGGCCCTTCTCTCTGACCTTGGGATGCTTCAGTTCCCAACTGGGAAGTGAGCCCAGTAACTAGGCTCAAGTGGAAGTGCCCAGCCACCTACACATCTATACTTCCTAGAAGGCTGCTCGCACAATGCCCCCACCACCACAAGCAATCGTGGTCAGTCAGCACAGGTCAGCATGGCATGTGATGGGGATGGAGGCTCTTCACTTCTAGGTTGAGGACCAGTAAGGCTTGGAGGGGGGGGCGCTCAGGGTCACCTCCACAATCGACTGAAACGCCCCCATCTCCCACTGGGGACAGCGGGGGTACCAGGGTGCAAGGTGCTCCCTGAGGTCTTGAGGCCTCCACACCCTCTCCTCCAGCCCCTGAAGCAGCCTGTAGATGTTCCTGGGCTTGAGGGGGGTGTGTGTGGGGAGGTGGGGAGGGACCAGCTTTTCAGTGCACCTTCTGTCCTGACCACCAGAAGCCCTGGTATCCATACTGCACAGTGTGGGGTGTGCAGGCCCCTGGGTGGGTAGGCTTTTTTAAAAACAGTTAAGGAAAGTTTTGAAAGACAAAGAATTCAAAGGGCAGCATATGCAAAGACCAAGAGGTGGCCTCTGACAGATGTGTGTCACTGTGCATCACTGAAATACCGAGTTTGAACGGCAGCACGCTGGAAAGAGCCGACCAGTTTGGGGCTTTGGAAAAACTACTTACTGGAGAAGCTGGGCTCTCCAGTCTTCACTTCACAAGAATGAGACCCAGTGCCTGGGGCCAAGGTAGCAGCAGTGGGAAAGCAGAGAAGGAGCGGGCTTTTCCACATAGACTGGCTGTGGGGCCAGAGAGAATGAACTGAATGGAACGGAGGCTCATCCATGGAGGAAGCAAGGGGAGGTGATGCTTTTCCACCCCGTGTGCTCCTGGAAAGAGCTGATGTGCTCAGAGTCCTCCTAGAGGTCTGGGCTGAGGAGGGGCCAGATGTGCTTCAGTCCACAGGGATTTGGGTCCAAAAGCCTGAACCTGGTGGGCTTTTCTAGATGGGCAGTAGGTGGCGCTGTAGCTCTGAACATGCAGTCTCCTGGACTAGGTTACCTGCCCTCACCTGAGGGTGGGTGAGGCCCTCTAACTCCAGAGCCCGTACTTCGAGAAAAGATGGATTGTGGAGACCAGGGGGAGGTGAATGCCCCCACCCCTGAAGCATGAAAGGCCAGTACTTTAAAGCCTCTTGGGGACAGTGGTATGAGCTTGGGGCTGGGCCTCTGGGCTCTTCTGGCCCCAGCTCCTATTTCCCAGATGGGGAAACAAGGTTCAGAGAGGAAGGGGCTGCCCTGAGTCACTGGATAGGTTTTAGTAGAACAGGAAGGTTCTAGTGTACCAGACGGGGAGCGCCTCTATCACCTGGCCCCTTCCTCCTTAGTTGGTTTGCCACCATCACTCCATTCCTTTCCTCACCATCTGCCAGGCTAGGACAGAACTTCCTACATACCCCTCTCCCAACTGTAGGTCTTTTCCATAACTGTTAATCAAAGTCCTTCCCCCACCCCCAGGGGGACATTTTTACTATTGATCCAGCCATCAACCTCTTTTGCTAAAATCTTTTCTTGACCAGGTCACCCACAGGTTTTCAGCTTCTCAGAAGGGTCCATGACAGATACCCACGTCCTCTTAGCATGCAGATCTGCCTAGGTCCCCTGGCCTGGTCATGCTTGTCCCCATGTCTCCCCCCTGTCACTGAAGTCCTACCGTCAAACTGCTACTCAGCACCTGTGACTTAGTGGGGGCTGCCTTGGGTCCTCTTCGGCCTGTGACACACTGTGTACCTAAGTGCCCTACCTGTCTCCTCTGCTAGAGCACTCAGAGCTCTGACACCTAGTCCACCCCCATTCACTGTCACAGGGCTCAGGGCAACCATGTTGGATGAGCAGTGTCCTAGGAACACCTTGACACCGCCCACCAGGCCAGGCTCTGTGCCCCTGTGTTCCCATGCAGCCTCTGGCAATCTGGTGAGATCAGAATGGAATTATTGTCTTGGCTTTCCTGAAGTGAAGACTCACCCCCAAGGAGAGCGTGATCTCACTGGTACCACAAAGCGATGTGTGATGGAAGCAGGCTCCACACACTGCCGAGTACTGCAAAGCCAGGGAACATGACTGAAGGGATCCGGAGCTCAGTGGGTCATCCTGGGGGTTACAGGGATGGTATGGAGCTCTGGTGGCTAGCCGAGGTTCCTGCAGCAGAATGCCTTCAAGAAGTGAGGTCTGAGGCTGGAAAGATGGCCCATCAGTTAAGAACTTACATTGTTCTCCTAGAGGGCCCAGGTTGGCTTTCCAGCACCCACATTAAGTAGCTCATGAGTGCTTTCACCTTGGGAAATGACTGGCCCTGTGAACACCTGTACTCACATGTACATACCTACCAGCATGTACCAACATACACAGAATCAGAAATAAAAATAATTAAAAAGAAGTGAGGTTCTCTCCTTTTCTGTGAGCCCCAGTGTTCAGAGGCAGGCAGGCACCTGAGCAGACCCGGGCATTGATGACACTAATAGGGGACCTAAAGCCAGCTAGAGGCCAGGGAACTGGCAAGGTCCAGGGACTGGGATGCTCTTGGTCTGAGATCTTTCCAAGAAGCCCTGCAGTGAGACGACTGGTGCCACAAGGCAAGGAGGGGACTGGTGATTTGGCTGCCCCTGCATAGGACAGGCAGGACACAGCAACAGGCTGGAGCAATTTACTGCTGAGAAGCTCAACACAGGCACAGGAGAGAGTAGAGGCTGCCAGAGTGGACTCAGGCTTCTGGGTCTTGGAATAAGTGATAGGAGGACCCTCAGCTCAGGATGTGACTCTGGTCCTTTAGCTACCAATTAGGAGACTGGTAGTCTGGAGTTTCCCGTGGCAACTCTAGGTTCAGTGTCCCTGTAGCCCTGAGCTATGAGAAGCTAGAGGTACAGTGGCCCTCAGTATCTAAAGCTGAAGGCTATGTCCAAACTCCAGACTGTAGCTCGCTGTGGGGTGCATGCCTCTAAGACAGCTTTGCGTGCAACCCAACACAACACCATAAAGTTCTTTAAAACATCGAGTTCTTGTGTGTGAACTTCATAGGTGACAGCATCACGTTGCAACATCAATAGGTTGGACACACCTGGAAGCCCTGGGTGATCTGCAGGAGAAGGAGGCACAGAGAGGGTCCACAGGGAGCCAGGCCAGAAGGCAAGTCTGATTCCTTGCCCCTCTGCTGCTTCCCATTCTCCCAAGCCTGCTACTCGGGCCCTTTCGGGAGAGCCTGTCAGTGTGTCCTTGGTGCAGCGTGGGTCTCAGCGGTAGCTAATCTATCCTCTCCCCAGAGTGAGCGTGCAGCCTGTGCTGGGAGCCCTCCTTGAGTGTATCCTCCTCCCTCTAGCTGAGCATCTTCAGGGGAATCTATGAAGAAGGACATTGTAGGATTGCTGGGGAAGAGAGATGTCAGTTTGGTGCCACCCAACATGGCGCCCACCTGCTGCCAGCCAGCATCACACCACCTGGTGAGGTCATCCTCTCTGGGAGGTTTCCCTGGTGGCTCCCACAAGGTCCTGATCACAGCTTCTTGATGCAACCAATGGGGTCTAGCCACTTGGAGAGGCAACTACTTAGCTCTCAGGATGGCGGTGCCTCTATCTACCTCCACCCTGCCCTGGAAGGTGGGGCTCTCTGGTCTCTGTTGCCCAGCTGTGGGATATAAGCAGGGCTCCCTGCTAATTTCCTGGTGGGAAAAATCAGAACAACTCTTGGGATGGTGCCCTTGCCAACTTGCCTCAGGTAGCATGAGAGAGAAAGCATCATCTCACCACAGGTGGGAAATCAGGCAGGCCAGTCTTGGCTCTCCCCGTAGCCTCTCTGCCTGATTTCTGCTCCTCTGACTCATTTGCTGCCTACCAGGGGATGTGCACGGAGGTCTTCCCAGACTTATTGCTAATCTTACTGCTGCACCATGCAGCATGTGTCTCTTTGTTCTCCTTCATCTATTGAGACCCCAAATTGCCCATTTGTTCCCAGAGAACCAGTCTTTGAATGAACCTTGGAGTTTTGTTCAGTCCCTTCCCCCAATTGTCCCTGTATGCTTGTAGAGAAAGAATATTCAGCCATCCTTTCTTCCTAGAGTGATTGTGATGGTGGGAGCGACTCACTCATCACAGGGATTTGATTGACAGTTGCTTAATGATGGAGTGAATTGGTCCTGAGGGGCCAGAGCATGAGATGGCCCACCCTTCCCTGTGTTCTCTGCACTTGCCTTCCCTGACATTACAGTGTGCAGCACAGACGGCTGCTGTGATGGAGAAGGAGATGTTTTCATGACCAGGCCTGAGGGCTCTCATGCTTTCATGTCCATAATTTGCTGGCCTGTCGTTTCTGCCCTTGTCCCTATCATTGAGATACAGTGTGAGTCTGAGAAAAAAAAAAGGGGTCTTAGGCTCTAGGGGTGCAGGCTAAGTGAACAGTGAGGTGGTATCTCTCTGTGGGTCCCGTCCTTCCTTCCTTGTGCTGATATCTCTTTTCGGCAGACTCAGCAGACTCTTCTAGAAAGCCTCTCCGACCAGGAGTCTTTAGTGGGTTGCCTCTGGACTCCCCCAGCCCTGTTGTTCCATGTTGTCATTGACTAGGTATGTGGTTGTTTCTTCGGCAAACCAAGAGTTCCTCTTGGCAGTGTCTTGTCAGGTCCTTCTCAGAAAGGTTGTGAGTGTGGGTGGGCGTGGCAGGAGAATGTCTCTCCAGTGTGTGAACCTGTTACCAGCTACACTGGGCAAAACTCTGTCCTACCCGGGTTCCAACTGCCCCACCTATACTCTTGGGACTTGATCTCCCTGTGATCATTTGGAATGGGTGTGCAGGTTGGGATCTGCACATAGGCAGACAGATGGCCATGTTTCTTTCAGCCAGAGCACCCCAGGAAGGATAGGGGAAAGGCCTGTCGGGTTGTGTTCAGCCCACATTGCTTCACATGGTCTCATCTTAGCAACCTCTATCTCAGCTCTGATCCCTTGCCCCAGGCCACCGCTTGGCTGGCAACCCACTGACATCAGCAAGACCTGCAAGGGGCTGGGTGATGAGACAGTGCCCGCCAGCTACCCACAGGGTTGGAAAGCTGACCGTACTGACATAGTTTCTTAATCTGTGACACACCTTGCCCACACCCAAGAGAGCAGGCCTCTTCCATTTCATTTGGTTGCTGGAGGAGAGGGGACCCACAGAGTGAGCCCGACTGATTCTGAGTACTAAGTACTCAGTACCTCTCAGGAGGAAATGAAATCAAGCTTTAGCTTCAAACCCAGTTCATTTTCACCTGAAGCCCCGCCTAAAGGCATGCATTTGGGTGAGTGAGCAAGTCCCATGGGCCCCAGTTTTTCTTTTTTCAGGACATAGCCACTGTTCAGTGTCCCCAACCATGCTGGCTGAGATTTGTGGGTTCTCAACACAGCTGTCCTCACCACTCCTTTTTCCAATTTGCCAGTGAGGTTCATGGCTAAGGCAGGAGACAAGATACTGAGGCCTGGACCAGGCTGTGAGCATCAGAAAAGGGCCCAATCCCCACTGTCAGTCGGTCTGAGGTGCTGCAGGGAACATGTCTGCTTGTCAGTCTGTCCACTTACCCATCTGTCCATCTGTCCAACCATCCATCCGTTTATCTAGCTATCCAGACATCCACTCATCTATCCATATGTCCATCTTGCCACCTATCATTTATCCATCTGCCCATCTATTTCCCTACTTTCCCATTTATCTATCCATGCATCCATACATCACATGTCTGTCTACCTGACCACCCATCCACATGTCTACTTGTCCACTCATCCATGTACCAATCCATCCATATAGCCACCCACTTTCCCATACATCTATATGCCCCTCTACCTGCATGTTCATTCATCCATCTGTCAATATGTTCATCTATTTATTCATTTATCCACTCATTCATCTGTCCACCCATCCTCTCATCTCTCCCTTCATCCACCCACCCATTGTCCCATCCATCCATCCATCCATCCATCCATCCATCTATCCATCCATCCATCCATCCATCCACCATCCATCCATCCATCCATCCATCCATCCATCCATCCATCCATCCACTCATATGTGTATCTGCACACCCATTCACATATCCATTATCCATACTGATATATTCATCTTATATTCATCTACCATCCATTCACTTATCCGTCCATCCACTCATCAGTCCATTATCCATCTATCTACCCACCCTAGCCAGGTTTAGGCTAGACAGGTTTGTAGAGAGACCCCCACAAGGTCCTTCCTTCAAAGATTCACAGTCTCTTAAGATGCTCCTAGTCTCTAGTTCAGACATTCATTTCACACATGCTTGGGGTTCATTCCTTGGCTTTCCACAGCTTCCTCATTTCAGAAATTTAATCTACATTCCCTACTTCATCCAGTTACCTCTCTTCCATGTTTCTTCAGGTCTGTAAATGACCTCACTACCCATTCTCAGATCCCTATCTCCCCTTATCAACCCCGCAGCAACCAAGCCGGCAGTCAAAGCCCATGGAGGCTGATCCCGTGAGCTTCTGCCATGTCTGGCTCTCCCAACTCTTCCAAACTGTCCCTGCCTGCCATTGCGGTAGGACCATCTCCTCCACCGTTAGATGATGATCTGTGGTCAGCATCCATCAGGGACAGCTGCTCCCCTGTGCACAGCCTCTGTGGCGGAGGCCGACATGCAGACTGGATGTTGGGAGCACTCTCCGAATCTCTCCTATACAAGGGGAAGGGGACCAGTCCTGGGCTTGGGTGGCCAGTGAACTCTAGGATGTGGGTGAGACACGGAGTTGTCTCAGTTTGAGGTGAGGGCTGCATCTTCCTGCTCTGGGAGTCAACCAGCTTATCTCACAAGAGGGAGTCATCACGCACAAGTGCTGACAGCCAATGTGCTTCCCTCCTGAAGAGGGGCGGGGAAAGCCCAGCAGAATCCATGCATGGCATAGGTCTCTCCTCACACACGGTGTGTCTTCCCCATTTGGTGTCTTAGTATGTTCTGTGTTGCTGTAGCAGAATGCTACGGCCTGAGTAATGTGTAATAAACAGGGATGGGATTTGGTTCAGAGCTAGGGCAGCCCAAGATTGAGAACACATCCTCTGAGGGCCTTCCTGCTGAGTTATACCATGGTAACTCCTTTCCTATGGAGCACACTCCATATGAATCCACTCAGGCGGGAGGCTCCTTCTAACTGAGTTACTTCACAGTGCTTTGTAGTGGGGTGCTAAGTTCTTTCCATTCAGACTCTGCAGGACACATTCAAATCACAACCAGAGACTAAAATGTAGTTTAGCTGTTAAAGTGCTCGCTTAGCATGCATGAAATCCTGGATCTGACTCCCGGTACTACATAACAGGCTCTGGTGGGCCACACCTACAATCCCATGTAGGAAGATCAAGAGCACCATTGGCTACCCAGGGAGTTTTTGAGATCAGTCTGGGACACTTAAGAAGGCACCAGGGAGGGGGCTCTGGGACCTTCTGCTTGGGTTCCACAACCTCAGAACTGCCTTCACTTGGCTCCTGTGGCATCCCTGGTCTCATCCCCTTCAGAGACATGGCTGAGAGCCAGCATGTGATGTCAGCACTCTGTTTTAAGGGTAAAGACAGGTGGGGCTGAGCTGAGCTCCGCCATTCTCAGGGCATGGATTAGACAAGCCAAACAGTAAAATAAAACAAAACACCAGCTCCCACGCACCGGGCACTGTTTCCTGGGTGCCGTTCTGCAAGCCCGATGCATGTTTCTGGAGTTCTCAGCACTCTCCAAGGGTCTGACACTCTTCAGCCCGTCTGAAAGCAAAGGCAGAGTTTCTAAGCACTTCAGTGAAGCGATGGGAACACGGATGAGAGGGAGAGAATCCAAGGCGGAAGCCAAGAGGAATTTGAAGTATGGCCTGCCACTTTCCCCCAGAGCCTTGGCAGCCCTAGAGTGAGAGTAGAGAGGAAGTATGTCACATTATGTCCCCATCCATCCCCCAAGTCCCCCTCACCACTTGCACCATTGGCAGATGTGAATGTGAATGTGGTCTGAACTTTTGTTCCTGGATTCTGCTGAACCTTGGGTGCTGGGGGAGAAAAGAAAGGGGAAGCAGGACAGAGCAACTGCCCCGCTCCCAACTACCCAGTGGGTCGTGCTAAGAGAACATGGAAGGTTGCATTGTGGGTAGGGAGGTCTGGGTTCTGGTATCCGGCCTGTAAGAGAATTTCCCATAGGCTTTAAGCAGGGTCAGGGTTCATCACTATGGACCTCTTCTTGAGATGGGAACCTCGAAGGGAGGGGCTGCTTGAATGTTTCCTCACTTGGTGTCTCCGGGGCTGAGTTCTGAAGCCATTTGTCTTGGGAACGCCTAGCGAGCACCAAGTCTCTAAGGGGATTTGTGAGTCATGGAGTCCATACGGCTTGCGGCTTGCGTAGCAGCCCGTTGCTGAGGGGGAGACTGAGACCTGAGCGAGCCCAAAGAAAGGCCAGTGTGCTCACCACTCTGAGCAGGACAAGGGCTGTGCTCCTTTGTCCTAAGCCAGGCCTCTCCGTTTCCCAAGGTCCTTCCCTGAGCTGGAGCCAGAGTCCTCTGCGTTTTCTGAATTAGGGAGATGGGCACATTGCTGCTTGCTAAGAGAGACTCTGCCTGGGCCCACCATCCCTTGCTTTTCCCCAGCCACTGATACAACTGTGGCGAAGCTCAGACCCAGTAGCAGGAGCCAGACAAGAGCTGACAACGATGGGCATCCTGGCTTGCATCTTCACTCCCAGGACTGGGGAGGCAGAGGAAGATGGATCTCTGTAAATTCAAGGCCAGATTGGTCTACGTAGTGAGCTTCAGGACAGCAACTGCTACATAGAAAGAGCCCGTCTCATTAATGATGATGGTGGTGCTGATGGTGGTGGTAGTAATAATTTGGTGGTATTTCAGTATCTGGGGTTGAGGAGCAGACAAATCAGGAAATCTTCTACCTGCCCTAGGCTTTTGCAGCCGGCAGCCCTTCCTGAAGAGTGCCTGGGATGGGAGGGGCAGGGACAGGCCATGCGTGTGTGGGTGTGCTGTGAATACTTGACTTCATGCATGAGTTTCCAGCTTCTACCCTCAGGCTAGGATCCCCAGGTTCCCCAAAGTTGTGTCTTCTCTGCCTCAGATTTGGAACTAGCAGGTTCATGGTGCCTGATTACTCAATGAGCTTGGCATCAGGGTGTGAATAATTGTGCCTTAAATTATGCAAATCAAATCATAACACAGCAAGCTGGGCAACATGCATTCTCTCAGCTCCCAGGCGCCCCTAGTTCTGGGATAGAGCTTCCGTGGGAGCTGCACCACCCCAAGCCCTTATAACAAGTGTGTACTTTGGCCTCAGCAATTACAGCTGCAAATGGCTCCCTGCACCATCCGACCTGACTCTCACAACAGGGGAACATTTATGGAGCACCAACTGAATACCATTGTGTCCTCATCTCTTGCTAGTTCATCTAATCCTCCCAGCCACACTATTAGCCATTCTGGGAGTCTATCTCCTAGGTAAGGAGGCCTGGTCTTAGAAGCTTAGCTAATAGCTTCATGAAGTGAGAAGCCAGGACATGTTTTTAAGAAGGCAAATGGAGGCACAGAGCAGAGACAAGACCACTTGTCCAAAATATCTTATAATGTAGGGTTCGCCTGAGTTTCCTGGTACCTCTGAAGCCATCTTCTGGGTGTGCGAAGGCCCAAATGTCACTCCATCTTGTATTTGTGTGACTGAGCATGTGTGTGCTTTGGGGGGCTGGTGGGGTATGGGCTGGGGCCTCATTCTGGGAAAGCCAGGGGAGGCAGCCAAGGCTGGAGCTATTTTAAGTCTTCCCCTGCTGGCCCTGCACAACCCCTCTGCTGGAGCCAGGCTGCAGTGGCCCAGGGTCTCCGCCAAGTGTGGAGAGGTTTGTTCCGTGAGCAGAGGGAAGTCTTGGCTGGGGACACTTCACACCCAATGAATTACTTCAACGCTAGATTAGGCTTGCAGGCTCGGAGCAAAGTGATAATAGGACCAATTAAATTAATTTATATGGACTCTATGCTTTGGCCCCTCCCGCAGGCCGTGGTGGGCAGACTGACCCACCACACCTTGGCCCACACTGGGAGTTGTGGATGATGTGGACCGGTGTGTGGAAGCTACTGGCTCTTGGGTAGGAAAATCTGTCCCCAGGCAACGGAAAACAAGATTTGTTGTTTTGTTTTTGTTTTTGTGTCATGAGCAGAAGAAAATGGCCCCAGTCAGAGACAGCAGGAAGCAAACTTCTGGTTAGAGAAGGTCAGGACTAGTGGGTCTGGCTACAAATTGGATTCTCAAGGCCTGAGAGCAAGACCTTGATGAGATCATTGAGGGCCTTCGCTGGGCGTGGCCCAGTCTCTGTGTGTCATTGCAGGTCAGAGGACATGAGGCTTTTTGTGGTGAGTGAGTGGGCTAAGAGAGAGCAAGGTATCTGAGCATTGGCGTGGCTCTGTCACAGAAAACTTCGAGGGCTATACTTGAACCCTTCCTGGATTCAAGAGAAAGCCTGTCTCCTGCACAAGAGTCATGAAACCCTCTCCAGCCTGGTTCAGCACATCACACGTCTTCTGCCCCAACTCCTGCTCCCTCTCCTTCTGTCCATCTCGACTCCACCCTGTATCCTGGGATGCTCCAAACCTACCTATACCCACAGCTGGGCTCAGTCTTTTTGGGTATACCTTGTGAATTTTTGAACATGTTGGTCTAGATTCTTTCTCTCCCACTCTCCCATGACAGGATTCTGTTCCTGTCCCCATCTTTATCCCTCTGAACACAGGGTCTGCGCTCAGTGTCTGTCTCACCAGGAGGCCTGTAGCAGATCTGAGTACCTCTGGGCCTGGGGACCATATACCAAGGCAACCTGCATCAGGGAAGGTTGGGCTAGGTGTTGCCTGCCATTCTCCTAGCTAGCTCCCGGGTAAGCACCCCAAAGCCTGGGTTATTCTGCATGAGAACCGGGGATCTCATTCACCGCTCATCTCAGTGCCTAGCCTGGGATCATGGTTCTCTTCCTCCTGGTCTAATTTCCCACTCTGCATGAAGCTGACTTTGGTGTCGGGAACCCACTTGGCCCCTCCTGCATCTGGTGCTTGGGGAATCCCATGAATTCTGATAGAAGTCAGCACAACTCGAATAGAGGCATTGACACTATGCTTCCGAGAGTTAGGAAGGGAGGACAGTGGGAGAGGTTCCAGGCTGCCCCAGCTACATCCCACAGAGGCATTTCCCCCACCCCCAAGGACTGCATCCCTGTGTCTCATCAGCCTATACTGTACCTTCCTTTTGGGATCCTGGCTGCTGCCTACAGAGCTGGAAATTCCTACCAGGCATGTCTGTCTGTGGGTCCAGGCAACATTGGATAACCATACATGCCATACATGCCCAACTCCTGGGCACACTCCCTGCTTCATCCAAGAGCTGCTGTGTGCATCACGAGGGTAGGGGGGCAGTCTCCTTCCCACCTAGTGACCCCAATTGTTCCTCACGATCCCAAGATTTGAGCTCTACTATAAGAAGTTAGAGAGCCTCAGGGCATGACCTCAGATTGGGGTACCCATGACATCCTACCTGATGCCGGGGTAAGCAGGATCTATTTTCTCAGACCGGACTCGGCCTTTCCCCAGCGTGAACAACCAAACCACTTTTTTTCACTCAGACTTTCCAGTAAGTTGGGGACTCTGTAAGGCAGCAGGGCCGTGGAAAATCACCTCCCTCTCCCACTGTACAGGACTTGTTGGGGGGTTGTAAATTTGTGGTGAAAGCTGAAGGCTGGTGCCTGCTGCAGGGCAGCCTTTGAACCTCAGCCTGACACTCAGTCCTCACCAGGGGCCTTTCCGCCTGCCAGCTGAGGAGCGGGCCCTTGGTCTGGAACACAAGAGGCCTCTGTGGGGAGGCAGAAGCCTCAGCAACTCCCCCTGACCTCTGGCTCACCTCTCCAAAGCGCTAGAGGCAGGTCTGAGACCACTGTAGGGTAGCTGGCTTGAGGGTCCAGCCCAGGGCACCACAGGCCTCTTCTTCATTTGCTCTATTTCCTTGATCCTGACATCTAGTCAACAGAAACTCTGTGCTCAGATCCCTGACCTCCAGTCCTTTCCCCTGGGGTCTCAGTCTCTCTTTCTGCACGGGGGGAGGGGACATTAGGTAAGGCTGCCAGTGATGTTCACTGGTTATCCAATGTTGCTTTCAGAGTCTTGTCTCTGTGCCAATGTTGGGGTCAAAAGAGACATTGATCCGGGTGTGAAGTGGGGAAACCAGAGCAGCCTGCCCACTCTGGAGTCCTGCGGTCAGGTAGACCTGAGTCAGGGACAGGATATCCTGAGCATTCAAATGCCAAGCAGCCCTTGGATGAAGCAGGGAGTGAGCCCAGGAGCTGGGCATGTATGGCACAGAGGTGAGAAAGACTACAACCTTTAAGAGAAGGCTCCCATCTCCTGGTCAGAGAGGGATTTTGAAACAGGGGTTCTCTACATAGCTCTAGAGCTCAATGTGTAGACCAGGCTAGTCTTGAACTCACAGACCTACCTTCCTCTGTCTCTGTTGGGATTATAGGCGTGTACCACCTTGCAGTTTCAGACCATCTTAGCAGGAAGAAATTTCCAGGGTATCAATGTCCCATGCCATGCCTGGAGACATTGGACTATAGCCACGGTGGCTGTATAGAGAGGATTTCAGGCCTGTAATTCCCTCAAGGATGTGTGTTTTCTGCTGTGCAGCCTCTTCTAGAGACTTGAGCCTAGGACCTTGACCCCTTGAGTTCGCTCTTTGAGCTGCCCTGGCTTAGCAATCTTTAATGTTCTAGGTCCCAGTTTCCCGGTCACTTCTGGGTGCCCTCAAAGTTCTGTTCCTCCTATGCTGGTCATGGGAAATCTGTGGACTTTGCTCTCTGGAAATCTAGTCACTGTAGCATAGACTGGGGATATCATCTCCCTGAATCAGGGTACAGTGTCTCTGTGGATGTGGCCAACGAGATCAACGGTTACTTGTCATCTTGTCCTCCTCTCAGCTGCGGCAGGGGAACTCCCACTTTCGCTAGATGCTCTCAGACAACGGAAGAGTTATGGAAGCATGGGACATTCCAGGGAAGCAATAAATCCTTGTGAGAAGGATGAATGAAGCGTCTGGCTTTTGGCTCAGGCCAGCCCTGAGATGAAAACTCTGGAGAATCAGGTGGCACAGGGGACACCCTCGAGGTTGGAGGTAGTTCTTAGAGTTTTGCTTTGAGAGCTCAAAATATTTCCTGTCTCCCCCATTCATCACCGCTCCCTGCTGGTCGCCTTCTGCCTCCATGATCCATCTTTCTGAGGAATGGAACAGTGGGGTACGCTGACTAATAGAAGCAGAAGTTGTTAGTGTGGAAGGGCCTCTACTAGGAGTATAGCTGACCTACTCACTGAAGAGAAGATGAGGCTGATGCCGGAACAGAGGTAGCTGTGCACTCGTTCCTAGATTAACCACTAAGGGAGCTCTTGTGGGAAGTCGCTGCCCATGCAGGAGAGAGCCATGTTGGATGCTGATAGCCTCTGTTCCAGGGGACATCTGGGTTGGCCTCTCTGCAGTCTCACCCACCACCCCACCATCTGGCAGCTTCAGAGTAAGCACAAGCCTGTCCCAAAATGAGAGCCTTCAGCTCAGTTTCTGGCTTCTGTATTGCTCCTGTCCCCCGGGACATTGAAGGTGTCGTCCGCAGGCCTTCCTCAGTTTCCCCACTTGGGAAATGGTGCTGCCAGCTAGATGGGAGGCTCCAAGGCACCAAGAACTTGCCCGTTTTCATCTGGAAACCTTAGGAGGAGTCAGAGTTCACCATCAGCACTTCCTGCCCTGGCACAAGGCAAGATCCCTTTCAACCCCAAGGTCCCAGACCTGCCCTCAGGGGAGGAATTATTGTGATTTAAGGTTCCAGATTTCCTGGAGTATTAGTGTCATGATACTTTATATCTGAGCCTTGATGGCTTTTTAATTAAAAACGAATCCCTCCCAATCCCTGGTTTTATGTCCATCTCCAGGAGCCTGCAGGGGTCCGGCTGTCTGGTGGTTCATGCTGCCCTGCTTTCTGCTCTCTACTGCACTCCTATAAATTCTTTCTTCCCCTGTTTTTGGAAGAGAAAGCTCTGGAAATCTTTGTGGACACCTTCTCTTCTTTAGGTTCCACACTCTCTTTTCTTTTCTTTTTTTTTTTCTTTTCTTTTCTTTTTTTTCTTTCTGAGCCAGGGTTTCTCTGTGAAACTGCTCTGGCTGTCCTGGAACTGGATTAGGAGACTAGCGGGCCTCGAACTCACAGAGATCTGCCTGCCCTCTTCTACCTCTCAAGTGCTGAGATTAAAGGTGTGCACTACCACCACTGGGTTCCACACTCATATTTTTAAGACATCTTTACAAACCAGAGAGAAAAAGTATTGGGTCCAAACCAGTCCTATAAGGTGATCCCTCCCAGCCAAGTGTGGAGGAGGCTGAAGCCGGAAGTCCTGGGGGAAGGGGATTGAGATGTGTGTCTTCTTTATGGCTTATGTCATCTGGAGATTTGAGCTGGAAGGAGAGAAGAGGGGCCATAGGGTCAACATGGACACTTTGCTATAATTAGCCAGGACGAGGCTAGGACATTAGCTGCTGCCAAGGTGCCGGTAGAGACAATTAAGGATATGGGTGGGGTAAGAAGACTGCAGAGGACAGCGGGAAGCAGCACCGCCCAGGTCAGTGAACTGAAGTTGGAGGATGCTACAGGGAGCTGGTCAGTGAAAAGTCATGCTCTACTCTAGGGCGCTGTGGTCCCAAGAGGAGCCCTACGTGAACTCAGCAGTTCTAGCAGGCTCTCTGCTCCCGTCGCAGAGCAGTGGGAGGAGGAGGAGGGGAGGGAACTGAGGTAGCCTGGGCTGGGGAGGGGAGCCACTGGTAATCAGCCTGATACACCTGCTGCCACCTGAATGAGATTGCTCTCTAATGCCACACACAGAAGGAGGTTGAGCTCTGTGGTGAGTCCCTCTCAGGTGAGGGGAGTGAGGTCTTGGAGGGCAGGATGGTGATGGAAAGGAAAGTTGGCATTTGCTCCTCTTTGAGCCCAGGCTGCCCCACAGGCCACGGTGCTTTGGCTTCTTGACTCCAAGGCCCATCCTTTATCTCAGTATCGAATTACAGCTGAAGATGCTCAGAGAAATTGCCCACGACTTGCCCACATCGCCTCATGAACCCTCTGCCTGGGCAGAAGCTGTTCCCTCCTAACCAGCAGAGTCTAGTCAGGAGCTGAGGAGGGGGCCAAAGACTCAGCATTTCACTAGGGCCAGGGGCTTGTCTGAGGAGCAGCGGCCTCAACTTAATGCCTGCCTGGGAAGGATAGCATCGTTGGTGGCAGGGGCAGGGACCCAGGGACACGGGACACTCAGACATGGAGAAGCTGGGGTCCTTTCCTTCCCCTCTGTGAGGCTGGGCTACTCACTGCACCTCCCTCTCACTGAGCTCAGCCACCTCATCTGAGAGCTGTGATAATCGTGGCTTTCCATGTTTGAGTGCTAAACCTTCATTGTGCTTTGCGAGTGTTCCCAGTGCAGGAGCCTTGGGCTCCACAGCCCTGTATCCTCCAGTCCCTACTTGCAACTATTTATATGACAAATGCCAGGGATGTCACTCGAAGCTCAGGAGCCAGACTTCATCAGCGTCATCCAGGCTCTGCTAACTTCTTCTTACTCATGGAACTCTGGGTCAGCTTATTTCTCTCTGTGCCTCACGGTTCTCATCTGTATAGTGGAATAATTAATTGTGGCCGTAGGCTTGTTGGTGTACCCTGGTTGGTGTGAAACATTGGCATCCGGGGAGTGAGCCTTCTGTGAGCTTGGGTCATTGTGTCCTTACTTTCCAAGGTCAAGCTGGCTTACCTCTAAGACAGAAGGCAGGCAGGCTCAGCCAGGCTGCAAGACCTGAGGGGAAATGACAAGGCTACATGGGACCAGATATAAATCCAGCCCAGGGGTCTGCTGAGGGTGGGTAGAGGACCCTGAAGCAGGGTTGTCTATAGACCAAGGACAAGAGAGAACTGTGCTGAGGTGGAGTCAGCCTCAGGCAGCGTCGTACATCCATGTTGACAGAGTGTGCTAGTTCTCTGATTCGTACATAGTTGCTGCTATCTTGTGAGGATATAACAACGATCTTGACCAATAGACCATTTAAAAGGGAAGGGAGGGGAAGGGGCTTGGAGCTGCTGCTGTTTGAATCCACAGTGCTCCCCATGTGTTTGAAAACCTGCTCTCCAGCTGCTTCTGAAGGTTATGGTGCCTTTAAGAAGTGACTCCGGGCTGGAGGGATGGCTCAGCAGTTAAGAGCACTGACTACTCTCACAGAGGACCTGGGTTCAATTCCCAGCACCCACATGGTGGTTCACAGCCATCCATAACTTCAGTCCCAGGAGATTTGCCACTACCTTCTGGCCAGCCATGTACAGACATACAGGCAGACAAAACATCAATATACATAAAATAAGTAAAAATGAAAAGCAACATCATAGAAGAGGAAGAGGAGGAGAAAGAGGAAGAAGAGGAGGGTCCCACTGCAGAGGTTGGTCATTGAGGGGCCTGGTTTTGGGGTAATAACCCTGCTCTCAGCTTCCATCCAGGTCCACCATGTGAGGGATTTTATATTGTATTCTTACTGCTCTGTGTGAATAGCCACTGTGTCACCATGCCTTCCACACTGAGATGGCCAGAAAATCTCTGAAACAGTGAGCCCAAATGGACTCTCTTCCCTTAGATTGCTCTAGTCAGGTACTTTGTCAAAGGGCTGAGAAAGACAAGTAAAACTGAGTCTCAACCTCTCGTTCTTTGAGCATCATGGCTGCTCCTGGAGGCCCCTCTGAGGATAATGGAGGCTCCATTAAAGGGTATCAGGCTGTGCTTTTCATGTGT
Source organism: Mus caroli (assembly GCF_978045245.1). Lineage (NCBI taxonomy): Eukaryota > Metazoa > Chordata > Mammalia > Rodentia > Muridae > Mus > Mus caroli. Next base: position 47,689,766 of record NW_028227263.1, on the reverse strand, counting down.
CTTTTTTTGGCTATGGTCCTGCCCTTTAACAGTTGAGTCATCTCTTCAGGCCACCCTCTACCCCCTATCCCGTACCTTACCCCACCCCCATCATCTCCAAGACCCCCTCGTGATGTGGAGGAAGAGCCACTTGCAAGATGTACACTAGCCACAAGCTGCACTGTGAAGTGTACCAGGGGAAGGGGAGCTGTGCTATGGCTGAACTTGAGTCCCCACTGGGTCTGAGAACCTCCTCCAGGCCAGGATCCTGTTCCAGGACTCACATGAGTCATGCAAGGCCTAGCCTGGGCGCTCACTCTGGAGGGAGAGGCAGAGTTTGGCTGGCCTTGGAGTGGAGCTCAGAAGCAGTCAGAACTGACCTTGTATTAGCCCCGAGTTCTTATGCATCTGTTTATACCAACCTGTGAGTTTCCAACTTGAGATGTTTTCTTACTTTGGTAGCACAAAATGATGCAGCCGGTATAAAATGTATCTCACGTTTTAGGTTTGTTTGTTCTTAAGAGGTCACAGGAGGTCTCCCCATGTTATTCAGTCTGTCTTAAACTCCTGGAGTCATCCTCCTGTCTCAACCCTCAAAGTAGCTGGGACAAGAAAAATGGGCCACCACCTCCAGATCCTCAAAATTTGGAAGTGGATCTCATCCCAGGCTGGTGGTCAGCAGTGTCACAGTCCCTGGGGATGCTGGGCCCTGAGAACAGCCACAGCTGCCACAGATCTCAAGGCTGGCAATGGCTGCATGCTGTGCAGTGACACTGCCTGCCACCCTGATACAAAGGCCAGTAAGCTGGAGGAGTCCTGGTTTCCTGGACTTGAACTCAGGTTGTCAGTCTTACGAATCAAGTGCCTTTCCCTGCCAAGCCATCTAGCTGGCTCGCAGAATATTTTAAAAGCCAATTAAGTATCACCCAAACCAGAAAAACAATATATATTTTTTAACTACCAGATATTTCTCTTTAATATTATTTTCTTAAAAGGGCAGTGTTGGCACACTCCTTTATTCCCAGCACTAGGGAGAAAGAGGCAAACAGATCTCTGAGTTCGATACCAGCCTGGTCTACAGAGTGAGTTCCAGGACAGCCAGGGCTACATAGAGAAACCCTGTCTTGAAAAAACGGAACCAAGAAAAAAAAAAAGGTTTGGGCCTTATCCTCTTTGTTTTCTACTTTACACTATAATAGCTTTAAAAGGTCTGTTAGAGAATGAAGAGATAGTCTCTTGCTGCAGCAACACGAGTGGGAAGATCTGGAGCGCGAGCTGGGAAGGAGAATCCCCGAGTTGTAAGAAAACTGCAGACAAGCTGGACATGCGAGAATCACCCGCTTCGCTAAGACCAAGCTGAAGAACACAGAGACGTAGGACCTGCCGACCAACAATCGGACCACTGAACAGGAAAATCTCCTAAAAGCCTAGGAAGATATCCGTACCCTACCCCACCCCCATCATCTCCAAGACCCTCTCGTGATGTGGAGGAAGAGCCACTTGCAAGATGGACGCTAGCCACAAGCTGCACTGTGAACCTGGGCACTCTGTGCCGATGCCACAGCTTGCGGGTCTCTGAAGGGGACGCTCCCCCCTCCCCCTGAATCAGACTGCCAAATTTCACTGGTTTGCCCTGGAATATTATAGACAATTATTTGTATGGTTGATGAAAATAAAACACACCTTGTGGCAATAAAACAAAGAAAGAAAGAAAGAGAGAGAGAGAGAGAGGAAGGAAAGAAGGAAGGAAGGAAGGAAGGAAGGAAGGAAGGAAGGAAGGAAGGAAGGAAGGAAAGAAGGAAAAGAAAAAAAGAAAAGAATGAAGAGACAAGCAGTCCTGTCCTTCCTGTCACATGATTCATTGGCACTTTGCCATTGCTGACAATTAAAGTATAAAGTGTGTGACGTCAGTCACAAGTGCACTTTGCTTTGGCTTGGTGCCTGACTGCATTATTAGTAATATTTTTGTTGCATGTCTATATGTACAGGTGTGTATGTGTGTGTATAGGTGTGTGTGTGCATGCACATTTGCATGTACATGTGTGTGCCTTTGCATGTAGAGACTGGAGGTCAACCTTGGGGCTTCCTCAGGACTCAATCACCATGCTTCTCTTGCTGTTGCTTGTTTGAGGGAGGGAGGGTCTCCCTCTAGAACCTCGGCCCTGCAGACCAGGCTGGACTGGCTGACCAGAAGCCTCAGGAATCCTCTTGTGTGTCTTCCCAGTGCTAGGGTCACAAGTGCATGCCACCATGGCTGGCTGTTTATGTGGATCCTGAGGACCTAACTCTGGCACTCACGCTTGGGTGGCAAACACTTCACCTTTTCAGGCTTTGAGTAATATTCTTGACAGAAGAGAATCTGTTTTGCTAGGTCCCAGTTCCTTTGCTTAGAGTGTGATGCGTTAGATGCCTGAAAGAACATTTCCAATGGGCTTCCAGCGTGAACATTTACAACCTTGTTTCTTTCCAGGGCTGCCACAAGAGTGCAGTGGGCAGCAGGCTGTTCATTCTGGAAGCTCTTCTTGCACAGGGACCTTAGTAACAACTGTACCCATCAGAGACCACAAACCACATAAATATACATCACTGATCCTTAAGTCAGCTCCTCTTGGCTAAACCCCCAAATGCCTCAGCCATTCAACACTCCTGTCAAGAAAGGAAGGTGGAAGGAACCTGGAATGAAAGGAAACCATGATCCAAACTTCTGTGGCTAGCATAGCTCATACGATTTTACAGAACACTGTAGTCATGGCAACACATTGCCAAGGTCTCTTCCAGGGAAGAACTGCAAAGAAGGGGCCACTGTGCCAGCCCCTCCTGAAATCCACAGAACCCCATAGCTAAGGTCTGGGAAGACAGAGGTGGTGTGCTAAGAGGTAAGTTTAAAGTCAGGCTTCTGGAACCCTAGAGTCATCGATAGTAACTTTGTACTCAAGAAGCTGATGGGACTGTTCTCACGAGATGGATGGATGATGGATGATGGATGGATGGATTCTTGCTATATTCTTAAATTTGTTGGGTATCCAGCTATTTTCTAGGTTAGACATAAACTCCTCAGAAGCAATACTGAATCTAACACATTTCTGGTCCTCAGAGCTCAGCACAGGGCCAGGCACAGAAGATAAAGGCAGAAAAGGACCAGGGTGCAGATTGGAGCTGGGAAAGAGATTAGCCAAACATGATATGTTCCCAAGTCTACTGGGTCCCAGTGCTTAGAGGCAGCGAGCAGAAGCCTCTATCTTTCTTCCTCTGGGTCATCCGATGGCCTTCAGAAGACCCTGGCAAAGGGAAGGATGCTGGATAATTGACTGTTCAAGGTCCTACTCCTCGCAACCCCACCGGTGTTCATTCTCCAGCTCCCAGGCATTCCCAGGCTTCCCTCTGAAGTTTTCTGGAGTGTCTGCGGAAGGAGAGGCCCTCCGGGTGGTCCATTCCAAGGCTCAGCAGCCGGAACGGACAGTGCCCCTTAGCTCCAAGTCAGGTTTAGTTCCACTTGAAGCATTTTATGGGCCCAGCCTGGGTAAACAGGGTCCCCATTAATGCACCAGGCTTTCACCTGTGCTGCTGTGGTGTCAACTCCCACAGCCCGAAGCGATGGAGCGTGAGCTCCACAGAGGCTCCAAGAAGCCAAGCAAGGACTGACATGGCCATGTGGCAAGGATACTCAGACACCTTCCAGTCTCCAAAGCCCCATTCACACAGGACAGGGGCTGGGGAGGGCAGGGGGTATTGACACAATGAGGAAGAGGAGCCACTGGCCACTGTGCATTGCCATATCCCAGGCTCTGGGCCTCTCCTGTGGATGGGGACCATGTATCCCATGGTCTGACAATAGCTGAGTTCTTAGGGAAGCAACTGGAAAGAAGCAGAGAGCTCTGGCTCGTTTATCACCCCTCCCTCCCCATGCACCACACACCTTTCCTGGTGCCAGCTATGCTCCAGGCTCCGAGGTAAGCCTGGGGACCCCGAGATGAGTCAGACCCGGCTTTCGTCCAGAATGAAGTCACAGTCTGATGAAGAGACAGGTGTGGACACAGGCAGTGACAATGACAAACCAGTGTGCTCATCTGAGACAAAGAAACCTGAGGACAGCCCCCAATATAGCCTGGGGTCAGCAGGGCCAGGGAATCCCCTGGGAGGGTGGGGGGAACTTGACCTGAATGTTGAAGATGAATTAATCAGCTAGCTAAACTCTGCAGGGATTCCCAGGCAGAGAGAGGAGCACCTGCAAAATGACAGTACTGTGGAGGGACGCTCGCAGCTGGGACAGAGGCTGATACATAATAAGCTCTCAGTAAATGACTTTCAAATGGGTGGAGAGATGGATAAAGACTAAGAAGTTAACTGTAGTTTGGGTGTGGGAGGTGAAGGTGTGGAGGAACCTGGAAGGGAATGGAAGTTGAGGAAACTATTTTCAAAACCTTGGATGGATCCCATGGCTTGGGGACCCCAGACAGGGTTTAGCAGGCTAGGGGAGGACTCTCAGGAAAGTGGGGTTAGAGGTGTTGTATCAAATGCAAACATCCACTTAAGTCTGTAATTCGGGAAACAGGGCAGGGCAGGGGACACTTTTATTACTCATTCTGACAGCTACAATTTGGAGCAAGGATGCAGATGGCACCAGAATTGTGGTGTAGGGGACTTTATGATGTCCTGAATGGGCAGGGGCTAGGGGGAGGGGAGAAAGGACAATGGATAGGGTAGATTACAGTTGTTGTTTTTTAAAGTGGAAACTTATTCTTGACGGACTGAGCATGTGGGTCAGTTGGTAGAATGCTTGTCTAGAAAACCCAAAGCCCCAGAAAACTAGGCATGGTAATCTGTAATCCCACACTTGGGGAGTGAAGGCAGGAGGATCAGAAGTTCAAGACTACCCTTGGCTATATAGCAAGTCCAATGCCAGTCTACATTACAGGAAAGTGTTCCAAAAGGGAAAGGGGTAGTGATGGATGGAAGGAAGGAAAGACTGGAAAAGAAAATCTTTTCTGAAGTATAACATACAAAGAGGAAGTCATAGAAGTCAAATATACCTATCTCAGGGTATCATTAGGTAACCCCAAGAAGTCCCAGAAGCAAGCAGTGCTCTGTATTGATCCTGGCCTTTTCCACTCTGACAATGGAAGAGCAGGTCTGGAGGATGGATGGGTTGAGTCTATAGGCCTGAGAATAGCCAGGGATCCAGCAAGGTCAGGCTGTGTGGTGGTTTGAATATACTTGGCCCAGGGAATGGCACTATCATGAGATATGACCTTGTTGGAGGAAGTGTGTCACTGTGGGGGTAGGCTTTGAGACTCTCCTTGCTTCTGGTTTCCTTTGGATGAAGATATAGAACTCTTAACTCCTCCAGCACCATACCTGCCTGGTTGCCGCCATGTTTTCTGCCTTGATGATAATGCATTGAGCCTCTGGATCTGTAAGCCAGCCCCAATTAAATGTTGTCCTTATAAGAGATGCCTTGGTCATGGTGTCTGCTCACAGCAGTAACACCCTAACTAAGACAGGTTTCCTGAGTGTTGGTGGCCATAAACAAATCAATTCATCCCCTTCACCTACAGCCCAGACTGCCCTCTGCCTCCTTTGGACCTTGTCCTCCCCACCCCACACCCTCTGCATGCCCCTTTGTCTAAGGTGAGGGAAGAAGGAAGGGTCATGTGCCCACAACTGCAAATTATGCAGACTTCCTGCAGCAAGTGGAAGACAGTTGGCCACATGAAAATATAAAAACCAATTCTCCTGGAGATACACATGCACTCTAAGGACAAGATTGTCCCAGGATACCACAAACTACTTACTGGTTAATGCACCTGGACTGCCTCTCATGCCTATGATTATAACGGAAGACCATGCACAATAAACATAACTTTATAACTTAGAAATGTCAACCACCAACATCAGGCAAAGAACGCTTCCCCGCTTTGGGGAGCCATTCTTCGCTTCTGTGATTCAGAGTCTCCAGACTCAGAAAGAGGAGCTCTAGAGCCACAGGCTTGCTGGAGTCGGCTCCCACCCTGTGGAGGCTACTTCGTGCTTTTATTAAACCCATACCTTCCACTACTGCTTTATCAGTGTCTTGTTCAATTCTTTGGGATACAAAGAGCCCGGTCATGGGTCCATGGGAGGCTTCCCTTGACCTTCCCTTCTGTGATGTGATGCTCACACTGGACCTGGCTTCCAGCCCCTCCCATCCCAGCCACTGCCACAACCTAGTCCCGAGTCTGAGACAGAGTTCTGGTCCTCTTGGGATCTCGGTGTCTCCTTCGATACAGCAGGAAACCAGGCTCTGGGGCCTTAGTAGAGGCAGTGAGGGTCCAACCTCCACATTCTGGACTGTGGAGGTTCTCAGTAGCTCTTCTCAATGCAGCCCTGTTTGTGAAAGTCTTGTGTCTCTCTGGCAGGCACTGCTTGCTTAGCTTGAGGGTTTCTGGCCTGGTTGTCTGCTTCATATCGACGAGCACCTCTCTCCTGAGCCACCTCACAGCCCTGTCCTGTCTGCACCCAATGCCAATGTCTGGAGATCCTCACCGGGCCACAGAGCCTCGAGCTGGCCCAGTCAGGGCTTGTACCCAATCCAGAGTGACAGCCCCTGGCTTCTCCTCTCCAGGCCTTGAAGTAAAAGATGTGCCTCTTGTTGCCAATGCTGGCAGCCCAGGCCCTAGTACAGAGAGGAGCAGGTGAAGTTGACCGAACGCTATGCTGCCTGCCCCTCCTCAGGACCCCGACTGTGGCTTGCTGGAGGATGGTATGTGTTAGGGAGGGGCCATCTTGGCACAGCCGGGGCTAAGGAACACCGACCTCTCGCACCATGGCCCATTTCATCCGGTGGTTCTCTGAGAAGCCAGGAAGTCATGGTGTTTTCAGAAGGAAATGAGTGGGTCGTGCTCATGGGGAGCAGACAGCCCCAAGAAAGGACTCCAAGGGAAACACACCATGGAGGGAGATCAGACCCAGCCTTTCCCTGGGAAGCAAGGCAGGCAGGTGTTGAGCAGGGCTGACAAAGGAGGTGTCTATGTCCTGTGTTATTGTAGAGAGATGGTACCCCGCTTCTCCGCCACCGTGGGACAGTGGTTCTCAATCTGGATGCTCGTGCGTGAGCCCTTTGGGGTCACATATCAGATATCCTCCACCAGATATTTACATTATGATTCATAACTACCAAAATTATAATTATGAAGTAGCAAAGAAGGGGTCACCACAACATAAGGGTTGCTCCATCTGGAATGTTGGAAATCATATCCCTGAGAGGGTTTTCTGACAGAGATTCTGTCCCTGAGAAGATGATGTGGGATAAACTGAGGGGAGAGGACACCCAGACTGCTTTCATCACCTTAGGGACCCCACAGATCAGAGCTGGTAGGGGAGGGAAGGTCATTGTATCCCCCTGAGAGGCTGGAGCAGGCAGTCCCAGGCTCAGGACAGCTGCCCTAGAGCTGGAAGGAGGCTGGGGACCCCGTCAATCTCCCATTTACCACCCTCTATTCCATCACCCATCCCTTCTGCTTAACAGTGAAGCTAGATGTCTGTCCCAGGCAAAAAGGGGCTGAAGTTGGAGCAGGCTCGGATCCTGCCTCTGGGGGCTCCAGAGCTGTGTATGTGGGTGATTACTAGACAGCTAGTGCCACGTGGGTAGCACACCTAGACATCTCTGTGGATCTGAGTTTGGACCACTCTAACATGATTCCACAGAAATCATGTAGAAGGAGTAGTTGACCCAGTGTATTTGTTGTTGTTTGGTCGGTTTTGCTGTTGTGTGGCTTTTGTTTTGTTTTGTTTTTGGAGTTATGCTTGTTTTATTTGGATATCTTGAGAGAGGGTCTCAGTATGCCACCCTGGCTAGCCTGTAACTCCCTATGTAGACCAGGCTGGCCTCAACTTTGCAGCATCCCTCCTGCCTCTGCCTCCAGAGTAGAGAGTACAGGTGCATGCTACAGCACTTAGTTCCAATGGGCATTTTCCTGGATACTGACTAGAAGTCCTAGGTCAAGGCATAAGCAGATGCATGACCACTGAAGGCCTCCCGCTGGCTCAAAGATGGCCATCTGCAGTGTGTCACATGATGGAAAACAGAAAGGAAACAGGCATTCCCATTTCTTATTTTTAGTTTTTACATGTATTTGTGTGTGTGTGTGTGTAGGGAAGATGGGTCAGAATGCCATGGCAGGCATGTGGAGGTCAGAGGACATCTCTCAGAAGAACTCAGATTATCAGGCTTGACAGACAGCACCCTTACCCAATGAGCCCTCTCCTGGACCCAAACGTCTCTTCCTAAAGGGGCACTAATTTCATCACGAGGGCTCCACCCATGACATTAATAATCACTTCCAAAAGCTCCGCCTTTGATCACATTGGTGATTACATGGACCACCAAGTGACTTCGGGGAGATATAGTCCTACAGTCAATAACAGTGGAGTGTCTTTCCAGCTCGCCTAACCATACACCACCTGAGAGGCAAGTGCTGGCACCATCCTCTGTGGCAGAGGGGACTAGAAGCAGCCCAGTGGCCCACAAAGTCAAGAGTAGCATCTAGGGGCCCAGAGGGCAAAGCTTATGGTTTGCTCATGACCACACTCAGCTGTCTCCACCTTCCTCCACAGAGTAGGAACTGAAGTCCCAAGAGGGCAGCTGCTATATGGAACTGCCCAGCCTGTCTGCGGAAGAGCCTGGCCCAAGTCCAGGTGAGTGGAGCTGAACCCCCCTATTGAGGCCTGGCCTGGCCGTGGCATCCAGAAGCACAGGCCCCTCTTCAGGGCCAGCTGGAAGGGCTTCAGAGGCCCTGAGCTGGGAGAGGTGGGAGAGGCAGGTAGCTTGGCCCTTCCTCAGGGACAGATCCCAGCTCCACTGCCTCTCTGAAGGAGACTGGGCAGAGGTGGGGGCTCCAGCCTCCCTGGAATGGAATGTGCATTGTCCCCAGAACTTGGATTAGGAGTGTGATCTGGGGAAGGGCTGAGAACAATGGGGACCCAGGGGAACTGTTTCTCAGATAGACAGGGCAGGGCAGAGAGGGGCAGGCTGGGTAAGGCCCTGCCTGAGTGCAGGTGATTCATTGAGACCACAGAATAAATGAGAGCCCCCCCCCCCCACCTCTCCCTCTCTTTTCTCTACAGAACCCAGGCACCAAACCCAGGAGGATGCTGGGACATCAGAGGACGTCTGGAGCTCCTTCCCTCATAATTGGAACTGCCCAGAAGCCATATGGGAAGGGCTTAGGGGCAATTATGACACCATTTCACAAACAGAGACACTGAGGCCCAGGGGCATGGGTGTATCACAGTCAGTCCACATGCTAGGGTTTTTTGCTGTAGACTCTAAGAATTTTGAGTCCTTTCTTAAATTACTAAGGAAACTAGGAAGCTCAAAGGGCGTCCTGATTCCCCTGTAAAACACAGCCCTGTCTTAGCATTTAGAATTCCTTCTGGTCAAAAGACTAGAGGATCTGGTTAGGCGGACACCTAACATTTCAGTTAGGCCAAGTCCTTCAATTTAGCCAAGGGACCACCCCTGAGAAGGGGGCGGGGCGGGGGGGGGTGCTCACCTGAAGCTATGCTAAAGAGATAGACGGAATAACTAGTTCTTTAATGAGATACCATACTTTTGCTACCACAATCCAAGCCACCATTAGTGAAGTAGCCAAGGGGTTATAGCTGTTGGATATTCAAACCACTCAAGTGTCAGGAAAGGGTTTCCCTGCTGTGGACTCCCTTTGTAAATGTTAATATACTTTGTAAACTTTGTATCCTTTGTAAAGGTTGCACTTCCTCTAAGCAGGAAAGTGGCTAGCACCCTCCCCCGACCCCCAACCTGAGGCTCCCACAGCCAGGCCCCTCCCCCAGACCTCCCTGTCAAAATGGCTGTTCCAGCCTCTGGAACTATCATGAAAGTCATCTCCAGCCCCTCAACAGGACCCTCCCCAGACTATACTAACTTTAGGTGAAAAGTCTGAACAAAAGCCACCAATCCCTGAATAGGAAAACTCACCAGTCCCCGAACTCCCCACAGAAACCCACCAATCCCTGAACAGGAAATTCCACCAATCCGCACCATGGAAATCTCCACCCTAGAAAGCTCCACCTCCCAGGAACCCCTATATAAACGCGGTCTTTGTCCAGTTCCCTGTTGTCTGCTCCCTCCCCGGAGCACAGGCAACCACCCCTGGGCTCTGAGACACAGGAGCCGAGGAACCACCCACCTCTGAGGTGGGACAGTGTTCCAGCACACCCTAGACCCTCCAATAAACCTCCTTTATGAAATTTGCTGCCTGGTGTGACTCTCTTGTCAGAAGAAGACAAGAAACAATGAGGCAAAGAAGGGAAGGAGGAAGAGAAGTTGCTGAGCGGAGCTGAGGCTCCTAAGCTCAGCTCGGGCAGCAGCGCCTCTGCTGAGGAAACTTCCTCTCAAAGCTGTGTGGTTCCTGGGCTCCCGTGTCTCAGGACACTTTCCCTTGGGACACTGTCCCACCTCAGAGCTGTGTGGTTCCTGGGCTTCTGAGTCCCAGGACACCGTCCCATGTAAGCAGAAAGGCTAACAACAGCCATGTAGCATCTAAGTCTGCCCATTTTCTGAATTATTCAGAAAAAAGTAACTCCTCTTCTCCTTTCCACCTCTTTTCTAAGCATTGTTTCTTTTTAGGCTCCCTCCAACATTTCCGCCTTCCTTCCTCTTTGTTTAAAGCCTCACTGCCCACCATGGGACTGCCTGTCTGCCATGTATCTGACCTCCCTACCAGCTTACATTGTGTGGCCTTTTCCCCTCTCCATTCCTACCCTCTGGGCAGTTGTGGGGGGTTACAGCTTGCTGGCCATGGGGTTTTTGCTATAGACTCTAAGAAAATTGTCCTTGATCTTCCATTTTGAGCCCTTAATTGAGTTCTTAAATTATTAAATTAGGAAACTAACTTCCCTCCTGATTTCCCCTGTATCATCTTGTTGTTGCCCCACGGATCTCCTCTTTGGACACTCTTCCCTTATCCCCACCTCAACCCCCTGGACCCGGAAGGCCAGTCACTTCAAGACAAAGAACGTTTCCACCCTGAAAGTATGCCACTGGTTCCTGGCTTCTGTTTCCTGTCCAAGTGCAGGGCACCCGGGGAGGCCCCTCAGCCTCTGCTGACTGAGATCTCTCCCCAGCTATATTCCCTTTCAGCAGTCGCTTGGCTAGCCTTGACCTGGATCCTTCTCACTGGGTTCAATTTTCATTCCCCCTTTTGGGAGCAACAGCTCTCACAGAAAGCTTTGGGGTCAAGTACAGCGCTGTTTCTACAGTATGACCTTGGCCAAGACACCTCTTCTGCCAGCTGAACAGATGGAAAGAAGGACTATCTAAAATGCCTTGGATGAACCCCCAAGCCATTGGAGGCCTTGATGTAGCCCTCCCCTCCTCATGCCAGACTCAGTCCCTGGACCCTCATGCCCTTTCTTCATGTCCTGTACCCAGGGCATGTTTTCAGGCTAGCAGGGACCTGACCTGAGCTGGGACACACACCCTGATACAGCTTCTGGCCCCTGACCCAATGGATGCTCTGGGGGGAGGGTGTTTGCTGGGGGCCATGATGGATGTCCTTAGGAGATTCTCTGTGTCACAGAGAGCCCAGAGCCTATTTTAGGGCAGATTTAACGAGCTTGCCTTATGAGAATCTGATACACTTAAGGCTGAACACACATATTCTCTCACTGTCACAATTCATCTCTCGTTTTCACATTATATGATATTATAATGTTCTGTGCTCTCCAACACAGGCGTGCATACACAAACACACACGCACACATGTGCGTACACACACAAGCTCTTATTATTGCCCTACCTTTCTGTTTCAGGGACCTATCCATCATCTATCCATTTACCCATCTTCTTATTCACCACACCCATCCATCATCCATCCACCCATCTTCCATCCATCCATTTAGTCTACTCACCCACCCACCCACCCACCCACCCACCATGTCTCCTCCTCCTACCCATCTGCTCATACACCAAACCCATCTATCCACTCATCTACCCATCCATTCAGCTATCTACCCACCACCTACCTACCTATCATCCATTTGTCTATCTGCTCACCCACCCATCATGCATTTATCTTTCTCCCTTCCTTCTCTTTCTTTCTTTCTTTCTTTCTTTCTTTCTTTCTTTCTTTCTTTCTTTCTCTCTCTCTCTCTCTCTTTCTTTCTTTCTTTCTTTCTTTCTTTCTTTCAATCTCTTCCTTTCTATCCACCTGCCCCACATTTATGACGAGTCACATTTAGGAACCTCAGACTTCAGTTTCTGCAGCTCACAAGGCCAAAGGCACAGACAAGGCATCACCAGAGCACTGCGGTCAGAGTGAGAAGCCTGAACCATAGGAACCCAGTGCGAGAGGCCCCGAGAAGGTGTCTCAGAAGAGATACCTTGCTCTGATTCTTGGAACATGTGAGTCCCAGGGACAAGGCTCTGGGTAAGGGAATCCTGAAGAGAGGGACCAGTGTTTATCAGATACTCAAGAGAGACTGGGCAGGGGCTGTGTGCCAGCCTTAGCCAGGTGACAGGGCTGTTAGTGAGAGGTCTGCTTCCTGCTGAGGTCTGGCTAAGCTCATCTTGAAGGTCATGGCTGCTGGCGCCTGTGATGTCACCCAGGTGGACTGTGCTTGCTGGTGGGTCCAGATCTTCTTAGGAAAATCCCATCTTATTCTCCAATTACCTCACAGTAGGAAATTCTGGGCCTAGCAAGTCCCCCATGCAGAAAGTGCCACCCACTCCACAAACCATCACCCTGACACTGCTCTTAAGGCTCTCAGACCCTCCCCTCCATACCTGGCTGGACCTCCCAGGTACCTCTAGTATCTGTGTTGGTCTCTGACTCCCTGTGTCTTCCGTTCCATAACAGGAAACCCTTCTCCAAGTTCACAGCCTCACCTGGCATTCAGGTGCTGGCCCAGCTCTGATTCTCAGCCCTGCCACCATCTCCCCTCCACCCATACACCCTGGCATGAAAGTGTGCCATGTTCTTCAGGCCCCAGGGCGTGTCCTGATGCTCCCTATGCATGGAGCCTTCCCTGAAGGGCTGCTAGGAAGGAGCTCTCCTGCTCATATGAGGGTTGAACCCTTTGGAAGGAGTTGGGGACATGCAGGAGGGGAGCCTGGGAGGTTCGGTCAGATGAGAGACAGGACAGTGTAGCATGGAGTAGGACCGGGCTAAGCTGTCTGGGCAAGGACCACCTCTCCCTGGGTTGCCACTAGATTTAGAGACTCCTAATGCCCGGAGATTTCCAGGTCAGAAGGGAGCTAGTAAGACCCTTCCAGTTCTGCACAACAAACCATTTTAACTCACAGGGGCCTCTATTGGTATCCTAGAGTCTCAACCAAGGTGAGGCTGGGGATACAATTAGCTGAAACCAACCATGGCCAGGTTTTCTCAATAAGTTTTTTGAGTCCCAGAGCAGTATAAAGGGTGGTGAACCAATACGTGCCCCGACCACCACCACCACACCTTGGACTTTTTCCAGTTTCATCTCTGGCTGTGTAGGCATGCATGACAAACCCTGGAGACCATGACTGTCCAACAATGACGTTCCCCTCACCCTGGCCCATGTCTCTCCTCAGTTCTCTCAGTCCTGAGTGGGAATCCAGAGGGCGGTGTATGTACGTTCTCAGTTCCCAGGGCCCACAAGCCTCCCTCCAGCTAGAGGCTCTAAGAGCCACAGAGCAGGAGGCCACTAGGCAGTCTGGATGACAAACTGCAGGAAGGAAAATACCCTGAAGCTGGGCTGGCTGGCCACAGCACCCTGTGGTACACGCTGGCCTCACAGCAGGAGGTCTCAGTATCTGTGTCTCCCGAGGAGCACGGTGGGAACACCACATCTATGTCTGCATCAGAGAGTATCATAGGGACATCTCATCAGTGTATTGGTGGAGCACCATATCCACATCTGGCAGCATCATGAGAGCACTACCTCCCCAGTTTTGGGGGAAGCATTATAGCTGTACCTCTTGTGGAACACTGTGGGAGCACTGTGGGAACATGGTTTCATGCAGGGTGACTTGGGAATGACTTCCTTCACAAAGCAGTACCTGGTGTGACTTTCAGAAAGCACTTAATAAGATTCCCTGAGGTCATGAGGACACCGTTCTTTTTCTCTCCTCTATCCTCCCGACTCTGTTCCCCCCCCCCCGCCCCCCACAAGACAGGCTATATGTACATAGGCTAGCCTGGAAGTCCTCCTCACTTTAACCTTCTGAGTGCTGGGGTTATAGGCATGGGCCAGCTTAATTGGGAGCAGGTTTGCTCCTGTGGTGGCTGGGAATAGTCTCACTCAGGAGCATCCAGGAGCTCCAGGCTTGCCTTAGATTCTTAGAGACAGTGCCTCCCTCCTATGAAGACCTGCAGTCCAGGTCTCCCTGTTCCTCCCAGGGATTGGTATTGATGTCAATGACAATGGAGTAGGAGGGAAGCCAGAAGGGAGCTGTTGTGGCAGTGTGACTCTAGGGGGCGCTCTGCATAGCACACTATACAACTACCCTCTCCTCAACTTGATTTTAGCGTGCCATACCATGCTATGCAGCCTCCAACCAAGCATACTTGACCTTCCCTTGGCCTCTAAGTCTTTCCTAGACTCACGGTCCCCCACCCTGCGAGGCAGACCTGGCCTGCATTCCTACTTGCCTCCCTATAGCTATGGAGCTGCCATCTAGTCTCTGACGATGTCTTCATGTCTCATGTCTGATCTGTCCCTGGACTTCTTCAGCCTTTCAACACGACCCCAGTTGGAGCTGGAGATGGGAGACCACTGCCTAGGCTCCCCAACAGGTGCAGGGCTTCAGGCTGCTCCTTCCCCACTCCTGCCCCCTGTTTCACCTCTTGAGCATGTATATACGAACACCTGCCAAGTGTCTTTGGTGACGATACATTCAAATATTTGCCACCTGTGGTTCAGCCCACCCGCAGGCCACTCAAGATAGGAACAGAAGGGAGAGTGGTAGGAGCCAGAAAGGAGAGGCCAGAGAGGAGGGCCCTATCATCTTGGTGTTATATCCCTAGAAGCATGGGGCCAGAAGCATGGAGGGGTGTGCCAGGGAGTTAGGCCAGCCCTGGGCATGTTGGAACAACTAGAGATTGTCTGAGGTGGGCGAAGTTAGATGAGCTGAAGGGCTCCTGATGAAGTCTGGCTGAAGGCTGCAAACTGCTGGTTATATTTGAGATGAACATTCCAAACCTTTCACTATGGATCATTTAGAGCATACACAGACTGCACAGAAAAGCATGGAGACTCCCCCTTTATATACTACCCCAGTGTCACTGAGAAAAAGGTCATCACTTCCATTGCCAGTATGAAGCCATCACATATAGCAACAGTTTTGACCCCAGCATTGGTTTATTTCTCTGGCACCCTGGTGCTCATGGAAAGCAAGACTGAAGCTGGTCTCTGGGGGCCCCTGGCCACATCAGGACCTATTCTGCCTGGGCGAGCATTACAGTTGTCACTGAGTCACCAAGAAGCAGAGGAATTCCAACTTCTGAGCTCCAACTCTGGTGAGGAAGCCTGCCTGTGTATGTCTCCCTGTGAGGGAGGACAGTGAGCCCCACTTTACACATGGTAAAATGGAACCATGGAGATGGAATTCAGTGGCAAAAGTGGGTTAGGAAAGTGTGTCTGATTCTAAGCCCCACCTCAGTGTTTACCAATGCACATCAAAGAGGGGGGGGGGAAATGCCACTTGTTTTGAATGTCAAAGAGGTTTTAGGAAGCTAGGTACCTAATCATTGTCCTCTGACAGCCTGGAGGGTATGTATCGGGCAGAGTGTGGCACTCCGCAGGGACTTGGAGCCTTCGAACACTGAACACTTCTAATGGAAGACTGAGGCCAGGGCTGGCCAGGGCTGTCAGGAGCAGTGTCAGGCAGGTATCCTTCTCTAACACTAAGCTCTATGGGAAGACAACTAGTCGTTGTCCCAGCCTGGCCCTAACGTGCTAGAGATGCTCACACTGGAGAGCCTCACTCACTCACTCTCTGCAGTGATCATTCTGTCCACGTCTGTAACATGGGCTTGCGTCCATGGCCGTGTTTGCGTAGCTGAGATTCGAACCCAGGAAGGTGACTCCAAAGTTACCATGCTTATCTCCACTCTTGATTGCTCTCTGATGTGCAAATGGCCTGAGGAAGGCTCTCCTTGATGTGGAGTCTCTCAGTCTTCTCCAGCCACAAAGGAGGTTTAGACAGACTATGCCCCTGACTCAAGAATTCTTCCTTGGGGAGATGTCAACTATGTCTGCTTCCTCCTTATAAGGCCCCAACAACCAGATGAACAATCATACGATTCTACTAAAGCTCACCAGAGGGAACCAAAGTGTCTATTGGGCTTACTTGTAAAGCATCAGTGACCCCAAAGCAGCCACCCTAGAAAATCCACACCCAGCATGGAGATGGGTTCTCCAAGGCTACATAGATGTTGCACTCCCTATGAGACACCCCAGCCTGTGTATTCTTGCTACTCTCAAGACCTTGAGGCCATATGCAATTAGGGCAGAAGGGCACATAAGTGGTTGATAGGAGAGGCTGGACTGTCAGGCAAAGACCCAGTGACTCTCTACTCCCCCTCGGAGGGAATGCCAACACGCACCAAGTTGACCCTTCGTGGCCGATTGCAAGCCGGCACAGCTGATCTGAGGAAGATGGCAGCTGTTTCGCTCGGAGAACCACATTTTACAACACTCCCATTTCAGCAGGGCTGGGAGGCAGGAGAGTCTAGCCTTTTGCTGTCTCTCTGGCTCTGCTGAGATCCCCTTACATCCAGGGCATGGGCCTTAGCTCGGCCCCATCTGGCCCAGGTGGGCCTCCTAGTCCTGTTCACAGGGCCAACAGGCTGTCGTGTCTGCAGACCATGACCCCGCCCAGCAGAAGACATCTCAGTCACCCCTGCCAACATCCCAGTGCCTCGGTGCACTTGACAGGTGGGCTGCCTGCCTCCTTGAGCCCCACCCCCACCCCTGTGCCCCAGTATGAGCTAGAAAAGGGCTGGGCAGTGTGGTGAAGGAGGCCTCAGATGGAGTCATAGGCTGGCTCTCATGTTCAGTGGACCTTCAGTGTTGCTGTGTGTCCTGGGCAAGTTACTAGGGCTTTCTGATACTCCCTGGCTTCACCGACCTTCAGCAGGTTCAGGAGCCAAGCTGTGCAGATAGGCTTTACCCAACTAGGTGCTGGGCAATGGGAGGGGCTTCTGCTAGACTTTGCTCTCTCCCATGACCCAATCCTCCCTCCCACCCTTTCCCACTGATCCTTGCCGTCACGTCACATTGACAAGGAATGCTTTTGGGTTTTTCAAGGACCATTGCCCCCACTCGAAAGCTGGCTCTGTACACATCCCACACAGGGAGCTCAGACAGCCCCAGGCAGGTGGCCCCTGAGGACCTGTCTGCCCAGCCTATAAAGCAGAAGCAAGGAGGCCAGGCAGGGAACTGCAGGGGAGAAAGGCTGGGGGCGGGGGTGTGCTGCAGGGGATGCAGGGAGGGTAGAGAAGGCACAGAGGTTGGGTTTGATTTGCCCTACATCCCAGAGTGTGGGAATGCTTATAGAACTTCAGGTTGTATACCACATAGGGGCCAGCTGGGAGACCCGTGAATGTCCTACATCTAGAGCCCCTTAGCCTCCCTCTGGGGCCTCCTAGACCTCTCAGCCATTTACTCCCTTGGGCCTGGGTGCTGCAAATTGGAATAGTGTATGGGGCAGAGTTGCTGGGATGCTGATGTGCAACAACAGTCTTGTGTGGAGAGGTAGAGCCGGGGACTTAACCAGATAGTTAAAGGCTGAGCTTAGCCATTCTCCACTGTGTGCTATTGAGAGAGTCCATTGACTTCTCTGAGCCTCTGATTCCCAGCATTTAAACAGATTAAGGTATAAAACTGGCAGAGAAAAGCCCGCCAGTCTTACACGCACAGCTCAAGCCCCTTGTCCATATGTATACAGCCACACACATCTCTCTAAAAGTTCCCTTGTAGGGTTTCAGTTTCTTCCTGAGGCCTGTCACACAGTGGGTCCTGGGTCCTGCACATAGTGGGCCTGATCCATGAGGGCTGTTAGTTCTCATTCAAGTTTGCTTGGCAAGCTGCACCTCATTCTAGCTTCTCCACAACCTGGATTTTACTCCCAGAAAGCTAAGGCGAAATCAGGCAGTAGTCCTGGCTTGACTCTGTGGCCCAAGACAAGCCAACTCCCTTCTTTGGACCAATGAAGAGATTAGACTAGATGTTTCCCTGGGGCAGCCTAGGCTCTGTGTTTAAATGTTGTGGTCTGGGATCCTTGGTTGTTCCCACTCAGACAGCGATGTGTCCTGGGCCTCTGAGTGGGTTGCAAACATTGGGAAAGAGGGAGGGAGCTGCTTTTGCTTGTCAGCTAGCTGGGATAGCCCCTGGGGTGCACACTCAGAGCCCTACTCCACTCCAAACTGCACAAGCATTTTTAGAGATCCCTTTACCTCCCCGATGGCCCCTGACCCATTTCACATCTGTCAGGAAGGAATTGGGGGCCCCTGGCCTTTCCTCCCCTGGAACACTCCTGGGACACCCTCAGATCAGATGAGAGTGGAGGTGACAACAGAGAGAAGAATAAATCCTGAGACAAAGCCTCGCATTGCTCCACCAGTGTAGACTGATGCAGCTGAGAGCCAGCTAGCAATCAGAGGCGAGCAGCAGTCCAGGTCTGGATAGGAAGAGCTCATCCCTCAGGACAGCCCAGCACACCCAGGGCCCCACATTACAGCCACTGTCCTCTGGGCTGTCCCACCAGGAAGCCTGCAGCCTTGTTGGCATGTGGGCACGAGTGCCCCCTGCTGGGCAAGTATATGCCCTGAGGATAAAACTGCCTGAAGACAGGCAGGTGAAGGTTGGCATCTTGGTCTCCTCTTTCTCTAGTTGGTTGACTTTGGGCAAATTGGCAGCCACTGGCATCTTTGTATGTGTGTTTGTGGGTGTGGAGGTTGCAGGTTAACATGGAATGCCTTCCCTTATCTCTCTTTCTGTTTTTTGAGACAAGGATTTTCATTGAACATTGGAGCTCACTGACTAGGCTAGGGGACCTGGCCAGTGAGTTCCAAGACTTGAGCTGTCTCTGTCTGCCCTGAGGTTACAGATCTGGATCACAGTGCTTTGGTATTATATGGATGCTGGGACTTGTGTGGCAGGCCTTTACCAGCTCAGTCGGTCCCACACTGTAGAGAGAACTATCGCAAGCCAGTCAACCGACTTCCACACATGCATTGTGACATGTGCATCTGTGTGCACACATATGCATGTGCACATACAAATACGTAACACAGATAAATTTTAAAAAAGAAATGTAGTGAGAATTTTGGTTTCTTTGAAAACACAGAAGTATTATGGGAATATGTTTTCGTTTTAACCTCGTGTGTGGTATGTGGGGCTACTTCAGACGGTCCGCAGCAGCTGACTATAATTTGCCCTGTGCTCTGGTGGTACATGATTTTGCCAGCTGCAGATAGTTTCTGCAATTGTGTGGTGTTTGGAAGTCTGGGGACTGTTGAGAGGATATTGAAATGCTAAGGCCCCGGGAGGGTGGGTCATTGGGTGGTGGTGGTGGTAGTGATGGGTCATTGGTTGGCTGCTGTTGGCTGCAATTGGCTAAGCAGTTGTGCTCAGAGAAGAAAAAGAAGATCTTAGATATCCCGGCAGCAAAGATCAAACTTGCCCCAAGGAACTTGATGCCCCTAACCAACAGGAAGTAGTCTAACAATAATGCCACTCCCAGCCGGGCGTGGTGGCGCACACCTTTAATCCCAGCACTTGGGAGGCAGAGGCAGGCGGATTTCTGAGTTCGAGGCCAGCCGGGTCTACAAAGTGAGTTCCAGGACAGCCAGGGCTATGCAGAGAAACCCTGTCTCGGAAAAAAAAAAAAATGTTCCCTTCCTTCCCATCCCCTATCCTTTTCTCTCTCCTAGGTAGTGTTAGGGGATTGAAGGGCTAGAAAAAGGATGGAGAAGGGCAGCAGAAATAAGAAGCCACAAAGTTGCTGAAGTCTGCCCACAGATAGACCTCTAAGAGGTAGAGCCTGTAAGAGGCCTCTTACTACTCACTATACAAAACAACTGACTAAAGCGATTTATCTTGGCTCATAGTTTGAAGGTATAGTCCGGCCTAGTGGAGAAGGCATAGCAGCAGAAGTATGAAGCACATTGTGCCTGCAATCAGGAACTGAGCCATGAGTGATGATGGTTCTTAGCTCGCTCTATCCTTTTTACCCAGTGTTGGGTTTTATAAAAAGATAGAAGATAAGGAATGTGCTTGGTGGATGTGCAGTCAGGTGTGGGGGAAGGAGATGGCTCTGCGGGGGCCATGCTGAGGCATCCCTTCCCCTGAGGGACCAGCCACATAAAATAGAGTTTATTCAGGGCATGGGGAGGGGAGTTGAGGGAGTAGAGACAGAGAAAGGCAGAGAGAGAGAGAGAGAGAGAGAGAGAGAGAGAGAGAGAGAGAGGTGGGGGAGAGAGAGAGAGAGTAAGTAGAGGAATAGAGGCCAGCCACGAACACATGGGGGGGGGGAGGGAAGTGGGGAGAGAGGGGGGGCAGGAGCTGGGGAAAAGAGCAGGAGCAAGAGGGAGAGGAGGGGGCAAGCAGCCCCTTCTATAGAGAGTCAGACACACCTGGCTGTTGCCAGGCAACTGTGGGGCAGAGCCTAGGCTAAATGCCAACACCTAGTCCAGCTCTCCAGCCCACAGGATGGAGATACCCCTATTCAGGGTGGGTTTTCCATCCTCAGTTAAGCCTTTCTGGAAACACCTAACAGATGTGTATTTTCACAATGACGTTGCACTCAGTCAAGCTGACTGACGATTAGCCACCACAAGGTTATTACTGCCGTCCCTTTCTGGCCTCATATCTGGCCACGTGATCACGCCTTTTCACAAGTGTCCCACCGCGTGGCATAACCACGTGGCATCTTCTGCTGCTAAGGAGGTGATGCATCCAGAGAGCTGTTTGGATGTCTGCCCTTCAAAACTGTGAGCTAAAGAACTCTCTTCTCCTGCTTAGCTACTCAGCCACGGGTATTTCATTGGAAAGAACATGTGACCCATCAGAAACTGTGGGATTAAATATTTGAATATCCATGAAGACTATTGAGAAAGGCTCTTTCTGTCCTATAACCATGGCAACCCTGAATTCTTGATCTTCCTGTCTCCATCTCCCAAGGGCTGGGATTACAGGCGTGCACTGCCACACCCAGACATGTAAGCAAATTTTTGTCACTCTATGGCAATTTGATCACTGGCCACAAATAATGTTCTGAAAGAGTCTGAAATCTGTAGAGACCTTTTATAGTCCCCGTCCCCCTCTCTCCCCGCACTTAATCATCACCCAAAGTGTAGGAGATAAGGAATCGTAGCACTGGCTTATAGGTAAGAAACACTGAGCCTGGGGAGAGGAGATGCGATTGGTTTTTGGTCACATGCTCACTGTGATCTGGCCAGAACAATGTTTTCTTTCCCTTTTTGAGTGGCCTTCTGGGAACATCTTTATCTTCAGAACAGGCTCTGAGAAGAAATGGGATGTGGGCATGAATTTTTCTACTGGAAGAAGGCAGAGGGGCATCTTAGCAGAAGAAACAATGTGAGCAAAAGCCAAGAGGTGGGAATGGAGGTTTGGCCTACTCAATGATGCCATGTGTGCACACATTTATAGTTGGACAGGCACTATGTGCCATGTTGAATAATTTGTACTTAAAAAAAAAGGAGTCCCCTGGCTGCCAAGAACAGATGACATAGAAGTGTCTGGAGAGGACTATGCTAAGCCCTAATGTAACCATGAGTGAGCACTTGAGGCCTTGAACTCAGAGAAGATAAAATTTTTGAATGAGGCTGTAGGGTCTGTCTGTCCTGAGTATTCCCGTCACTCTGAAGAGTGGTGTGCATGATGCTGGCATCCTGGGATGATGCTCTCTGTCTGTCTCAGACCCAGAGAAGAGGTGTGTTAATATCTCATCTTGAAATTAGACATTTGCATAGATGGGCTAAGGTCTGGGGCTTACACGGGACTCTTCAGTTCCTGTGTTGTGTGACACGGAGAAATGTCCTGTACCTGTCTGAGCCTTAGAGTACTGTTGGGATGCTGAAGCTAAGGTTGAGCTGCAATGACAGGAGCAACGCTCCTTCCTCCCTCCTCCCTCCTCCTATCCATTCTTTCTTCCCCTGGAGCTGACATAGCAGAAGGCTGGTTCTCACTGTGGCCTTTTGGACCTGCATTTCTGTTTCCTGGCAGCTTTGAGCCTACAGCCTGAGTTCTGTCCCTCTGAAGAAATAGTCCATCCTTTGATTTCTGGGACACTGTGACTCTTACTGAAAGTGTAAGTCATTCCTTGTCTGTCTGTCCCCTTCCTCTGCTCACTTCTCGTGGAGCAGATGGCAGCTCCTAGGGTGATGTGTGAGGGCCTTCCAGAGGCTCTCCTGAGAATGTGCAAGGCTGGGGTAGGGGTGGGGGGCAAGAGGAGCTGTTCTGTAGCTCTGTGAGACAGGCAGGCCGTCCCCATGGCCCAGCCGAGGAGCTCAGGTTTGCTCGGGACCAACCTTCCAGTAAGCGCTAAGCTGGGATTTGACCCAAGATCTGCAGCCAAGGCCCATCTACTACTAATTTCAAGCTCCATGAATTCACACATTTCTTTTCATCCAAATGCTTTATTTACTTCAACCAGGATTTCTGTTTGCACCAGAGATTTCTGACTTTCAAATTGATACTGGCCTAGAGAAGAGAAGTCATTCTTGAAGTGTTTCCCAAAGCCAATTATGAACTTCCCGGGGTGCCAGCCCACTCCATTGTTCTCAGACATTGTATAAAGGCCATTCCCCACAACAAGCTGTGAACCTCTGAGCCAACGTGTCAACTTCTGAACAATCCGGTCATTCCCCAGTCCTGGCTGGGTATTAGCCAAGGGCTGGATATCAGCCAGCCTCGAGAGTTGCTCAACGCGCTCTCCCTGGAGGGGGCTTGCTGGATGGGAGGGATTTTCCAGCGTGACTTGGATGAACCTAGAGCGATTTCCCCACTGAGCAGCCCCAGCCTGAGAGGCACCATCAGCCTTAGCTGAGGGGCAGTGGGGACAGAACAGGGATGTGGGTGACTCAGTCTATGGATGCCTGGCTCCGTGCTGTGGTCCTCAGAAGTCTCTGTAGAATTTAGGCCTATATACAACCAGGAGAACCCTCTGAAAATCTCGCAGCTGGGATACAGGGGTTTGGACTGGTTTCCAAGGAAACAGAAGGCTGCCCTCTGCTCAACAGGCTGAGGAGAGGCCCAAGGTACAGTGGGATACCCTGGCCCTCGGAGCTGAAGGGTTCAGGGTGGGGGAGGAAGAGGCCGCATGGGAAGAGGGCAGGAAGGGGGATTTGGCACGGGCCTCTGCTGCCTGGTCTCAATTTACTTGTGAGGAGCCCCCTAATAGCCGGGTGAGAGCTGCGCGCGCTTTCCTGAGAGCCTGCTAAGTGTTTATGGAATGATTTGTGAGGAGAAGTTTCTTTGGAAGCAGCTTGGGGAAGGTATGTTATTAAGAGCTCTTTCTCCAAGTTCCCTTTGGCTCGCTTCCCTCTGGCCCCTGGGGTCTGGGCAGCCCATGGTCACAGCAGCTGTTTGCTATTTTGTAGGCCACGGGGCTCTGATCATATTGGGGCTGAGGGAAGACAGGAAAGTAGGGTGATTTCCTCCTCCCCAAGGGGGCGCGATGCAGCCAAGAGCTCTGAAGCCCGTCTCAGGGGTATCCCCTGAGGGAGCAACGGGTCTGCCATGGGCCTAGAAGGAAGGTGCCAGAGGGTGCTGGGGACCATTAGCCAGCCATATGGAAGCCAACAGTGAGTGATGTGACCAGCCAAGGATGGCAAGGGACAGGGACAGGCTTGCCTTCTCTGCCAGACTGCAGTTTCCTGAGACCGGTCTGTACTTACCTTTAGATAGCCTAGCTTCACCTGACATGGAAGGCTGGCCCAGAGCATGCTTAGTGACCCACTTTACTAAGTCATCTAGCCTGGCCAGGTCAAGTCACTCCAGTTAACAAGGACACAGTGAGAGCACTGGGGCATCACAGAAAGTTCAAAACTCTGAGTTTTGGTCTGGGCACCCCTGGGCCATCTCTGAATCAATCTATCCATGGAGACATTTGCATCGTGGAAACAGAAGCCTCTCACCCTCAGGGTCAGACGCTGGCTACAGAGACCACCAGGAGCGAGGGACTGGCTGCCTGGACTCTTGAGACCTTGGCCTGGGCACATGTGGCCGTTAGAGCTTTACTCCAATGTCTGAGTACTGCAGCTCTGTGAGGTCAGGCTTTTACACTCCCTCATATTATAACTGAGAAAAGCAGAGCTCAGAGACGGACACCATACTCCTAAGGTTACACAGCAAATGCCAATTCAGGTAGTAATCAAATCCGGGTGTTCAAGACCAACACTGGGACCCTTCATCTCTACCCTGGCTGAAGACACCTGCTTCATCCCCATGCTTGGCACTCCACACTGGCCTGCTCTGTGATGTATACTCCAATATATGAGTCCCCTTTGTCTGAGAGCTTCCTGACAACCAGAATCAGACTGACAGCATCACAAGTCCTGAGGTGCCAGTAGTCAGCCTGGAATAGAGGAGAGAGATGGACAAACAGGTGGAAGGATGGATGGATAGATGGATGGAGAGTAAATGGAAGAACAGATAGATTATAGATGAATGGATCAATGGATCAATGGACTTATAGATGAATGGTGGCTTTTGGATAGCAGATGAATGGACAGGTAGGTAGTTGATGAAAGGAGGATGTATGAATAGTGGATGTATGGATGAGAAGACGAATGATGGATGGATGGATGGATGGGGAGGAGGTAGATGGTGGACTGATGAACTGATGGGTGAACATATAGGTGGTGGATGGATGGATTGATGGATAGATGGATAGATGGATAGATGGACAATTGATGCGATGGATGGATGGATGGATGGATGGATGGATGGATAGATAGATGGACAATGGATGCGATGGATGGATGGGGAGGAGGTAGATGGTGAACAGATGAACTGATGGGTGGATAGATAGATAGATAAATGGTGGATGGATGGTAAGTGGATCTTGATTGGATTGATGGTAAACTTATGTCAGACTTTGGAAGGAAGGCATGCTTGAGGTAAAGCCCCCAGCATGGTAGGCTCGTAGAGAGTGGTGGCTAGGATGGAGGGGTGCGCATTTAGATCTTAAAGGGTGCCAAGAACTAAACTGAGGGACCGTCATGGAGATTTTTTTCTATCAGGAATTTGTGGGATTGAGTTTTGGGGATCACAATGAGTGGAAGTTTCTACTGACATTTGTAAAAGGGGGCACTTGACAATCTTTTAGCATACATGGATGATAGAAAAGATATTACCTATGACTATGACTTGAACCTAACTCTTTTACATATGAATACTTTTTTTTCTTTTTTACAGGATTCTAATACACCTAAATGTCTCAGGGAATACAGTCACCTTTTAACCAGGGGGCAGATTTTCCTGAGTTCATTTCAGAGACTGGTTTGCCATTTACAGTAGTCATGGTATAGACAGAAGTGCTTCCGGTAGTGTGTCCAGTGGTGTCTGGCCCCTAGTCTGCCTGTACACAAATTGCCACCACAGTGAGCCTACATATACACCCATCTGGTCCATCCTCACAGCTGCTAGCCCCAGCGTGACTAGTGAGCTGCGTGTGTGTGTGTGTGTGTGTGTGTGTGTGTGTTAGCAATTCCTTTCCATCCACTTTACTTCAGCATCACTCTGTGAATGCTGTGTTGGAGCCCAGCAGGTCACGTGTGCAAACACAGAGTGTGAGCATGTCCGTGTGCCTTCCTCACTCTGCTCCTTGTCGTTTGCTCTGGAGGATGGAATCAGTAAGGAAGGAAGTATTTACACCACGGAAATTGGCAAATGATATAAATCAAGTTTCCCTTTTCCTTCAGGGAGATGACTGTTAAATATTTACTGGCTCACGGGGCTGGCCTGGCTTCTGTCA
Organism: Mus caroli; assembly: GCF_978045245.1. NCBI lineage: Eukaryota > Metazoa > Chordata > Mammalia > Rodentia > Muridae > Mus > Mus caroli. The sequence goes on along the minus strand of NW_028227263.1, from coordinate 47,663,803 downwards.
CCGTGAGTGGAAGCTGGCAGTGTTATCATGCACAATCATCTCTGTGCAGTGGTGGGGCTTGGAGCCGTAGGCTGATAGCATTGGACGGAAATGAGCCTGTGGCCAGTGAGGGGACTAGGACACATGGCTTATGGCAGGAAGGCTCCAAGACAAGCCAGGAAGCTTTGAATCCACAAGATCTGGAAAAAGAGCTAAGGAAGGTTGTCCCTGCTCCTGAAGAATTTAGCAACTAGCAGTTCTGTACAGCATACAGATGTTGGGGTCCCCTAGGACTGCTGTGTTTCTGGACTCTTTTATTCTTTGAGGCTTTGACCAATAAACAGAGAAAGAGAGGCCAGGCGGTTTTAACAGTGACATGCTTTGGTTTGTTCTCCCCTTGTGTCAACTCTCTCTCTCTCTCTCTCTCTCTCTCTCTCTCTCTCTCACACACACACACACACACACACACACACACAAACACACACACACACACACAAACACACACACACACACACAAATAATTTTGTTTGTTTGTATCCCCTTCTCTGGGGCATCAAGCCTCCACAGGACCAAGTCCCTCTCCTCTCACCAATGCCAGATGAGGCAGTCCTCTGCTACATATGTAGCAGGAGCCGTGGACTGGCTCCTGTGTATTCTTTGGTTGGTGGCTCAGTCTCTGGGAGCTCTGAGGGGTCCTGTGAATTGATACTGTTGTTCTTCCTATGGAATTGGAAATGCAGCATCAAAAATGGAGCAGAGGCTGAAGTCCATCCAGAAACTGCCCCACCTTGGGATCCATTCCATCCACAGACACCAAACCTCAACTCTATTGCTGATGCCAAGATGTGCTTGCAGACAGAAGCCTGGTATGGTTGTCCTCTGAGAGGTTTTAGCAGCACCCGACTAAGATAGATGCAGATACTCACAGTCAACCAATGGAGTGAACCAGGGGACCGCAAGGGAAGAGTTGGGGGGAGGCTGAAGAAGCTGAAGGGGATTGCAACCCCATAGGAAGAACAACAGTTTCAAGTCTCTTTTGCTGTCAGTCCTGAGCCTCTGCGTCCTGCTGAACTTCCAATCCACGGCACAGCTGTAGCTTCTGAGTGCCTACTGTGTGCTGGGCCTACTGTGTGCTGAGTACTTCTCCTCAGGAGTACTTCCTTATAGCTGACCTCAAATGCTCAGAATCTTCTCTCCCAAGCACCACTGCTGCTGGGACTGCAGGCGTGCACCGTGCTCAGGCTGAGGTCATCTTAGTTCTGTCTCTTCTCAGACAGTACAAGCTCCCCAAGAAGATATGACTTGCCCAAGGTCACCTAACCATCAGGTAGTGGAGCCAGAACCTGCAGCCAGGCTGTCTGACTCCTAGGCAGGCTCTTCACCCTACCCTCTTGAACTTTCAAAGTCAAGATGGTATCTATTCAACTCTCCCTCTCAGGAGCCTTAACGTGTAGGTCAGAGCTGGAAAGGACTGGATAAATGATCTAATCCTAGATTCTCAGTACTTCATCAGACCAGCCGTCTCCCGACACACCAGCTTCAGGACACCAGCCAGTGGTCCGGAGAAGAGATGTGGACACTCCCACCCCCTTTTCTGAGGATCTCTGGTTTGGCTGGCTTGTTTATCATTGTAGGTAGGGTCAGGTTAAATAATGGCGATTTCAATGCCGTTACTGAGAGCCAACGCTATTGCTATGGCTTTGAAACATAAACAGAAGAGAATCTATTAGTCACCAAGGAGCGTAACAAGCTTGTTGAGTAATCAGCCTGCCGGCCTTGGTACCTGCGAACCACAAGGATGATAAATGAAATACCATAGACTCTTGGGCTCTTGCAGGTGGGGGTGGGGTAGGGAGGTCACAGGCCTCTCTCAACTATTGCCTATCCCAGAGACAGGGAAACTGAGGCCAGAGAGGACACACAGGAGTTCTGGGGAGAGTATGGAGTTGGGGTTGGAAGTCGGTGCTTGGGGATAGCAGTAGACAAGCTCATGTGCTGGGGTCCCATACGACATCTCCATTTCCCTTCACTTGCTTTTCTCCTCCATCTGACCTTCCCCCTTCCCTCCCCTCACAGATAAGACTGCCAGAGCTTCTAGAGAGATTTGGGAACAGGGTGTGGCTTCCGGAATATCCAGCATTGGGGACCAGGGTTGTGTCCTGTCTCCCTTAAGCCAGGCTGTTCGCTTGCAGCTGTGTGGGTGGATCCAGAAATCATCTGGACTTTGCCAAAAGGGCAGAGGCCCCAAAGATTTCTCTAAGACCCAATGAGAAAGGGCCTCAAATCAAAGCCAGGCTATGAATTCTGAGTACTCAAAATTCCCATAATTGGTATGAATCAGTTCTTTCCCTAGGCATATGGCCTCAGACCTCAGTTTTCCTTTTCTATAAAATGGGCACAGGAATGTTCCTCCATCAAGGAGAATTCTGCTGAGCACATGGCTGTCAAAGCTAACATTTCTATACTTTTGATGTCAGAGTGCTGAGCTGAGCTACCTGCGTATGCCGCCCTTTGACTCTCACTATAAGCTTAAAGCTAGATTTCATAGTTTCAACCTAGGAACTATGGGGCTAAGGCAACCAAGGCTCAGAAAGCCAAAAGGACCTGTCCAAGACTCTCACATCCAGACTCAGCGTCCACACTGAGGAGGCGATGGGTCACCTTCTGTAGGCACTTCAGACAGGAGAGTAACACACCCTGGGACAAGAATCTTTTTTTTAGGGGATGGAGAGATGGCTCTGTGGTTAAGAGCACTGTCTGCTCTTCCGGAGGTCCTGAGTTCAATTCCCAGCAACCACATGGTGGCTCACAACCATCTATAATAGGATCTGATGCCTCCTTCTGATGTGTCTAAAGACAGTTACAGTGTACTCAAATAAATAACGCTTTTTTAAAAAGAATCTTTTTTTTTTAATTTTGTTTTTTCAAGAGAAGGTTTTTTTCTGTAGCTTGGAATTTGATTTATAAACCAGTCTGGCCTTGAACTCACAGAGATCCAACTACCTCTGCCTCCAAGTGCTGAGATCAAAGATACGTGCGTGCCACCGCCACCCAGCTGAGACAGGAATCTTAAATCCAGCTGTGATGGTTAATATCATTTTCTAGACAATGGGATATAGAATCAGCAAGAGCAGTGGCTAGCAACTTTCCTAATGCTGTGACCTTTTAATACAGTTCCTTGTGCTGTGGTGACTCTCATCCATAAAATTATTTTCATTGCTGCTTCATAACTGTAATTTTGCTGCTTTTACAAATAGTAAAGTAATTATCTGTGTTTTCTGGTGGTCTCAGATGACCCCTGTGAAAGGGTCGTTCAATCCCAGAGGGGTCATGACCCACAGGTTGAGAAGCACCGAGCAAGCGGTAAGCTGGCTCAGCAGGCAAAGTGCTTTCCATATAAACCCAACAACCTGAGTTCCATCTGTGAACCAGCATGGAAAAGCCGGATGCAGGGGCATGTTTCTGTGATCTCAGCACTCCTTACTCTGAGATGGGAGGTAAAAACAGGAAAACACCCCAGTAGCATGTCTGTCACCTAACGCGGAGCATGCACCAGAAGAAAGCCAGGAGAGACCCTGCCTCAACAGGATGGAAGGTGAGAACTGACTCCTTGGACTACCACACACACACATGGTGGCACCCATGTGTCAGTGTTCATTCACATTTATTATCACAACCATAATAACAGCAGCTGCTATTACTACAGCTACTGCTACTACTACTACTACCACCACCACCACCACCACCACCACCACCACCACCACCACCAAAAAGTTAGGGTCATCCAGGAGACAAACCTCAAGGCATGTCTATGAGGGAGTTTCTAACCTGGGTTAACTGAGGTTAGGGGACCATACAGGCAGTGCCATTCCATGGATCCGGGCCCAGTCTCTTCCTGACTGAGTAAAAGAAGAGAGCTGAGCACAGTTGTCCATCTCTGTTTCCTGACTACCGCTGTAATATCACCAGCTGCCCCATGTCCCTGACTGCACGCCTTCTGTACTCTCAGACCATGATCCAGAAGTTAGCCTTCCTTCTTTAAGTTATCAGCTATTTTGCCACAGCAGTAAGAAAAGTAGCTAGTACATTGCCTGTAGAGAGGAGCAGGAGAGAGTGTGCTGGCTGCAGGATGAAGTTCTGGTGGACCGCTCGGAACCATCATGATGTCACTAGCCATGGGCTGCATAGTATAGCTGGATGATGGGAGGGAGCAGGCTTCTGAGAATAGAGCTGGTGTCTCCATACAGCTGAGGATTTGATCCTGTGTGTAGTCTTGTGGATTCTTACCGTCCTTTCAGGAGACTGGGGGCCAGAGACAAGTGATGGGTTCTCAGGCACCCAGAACCACATGTTTGACTCCGGGCCCTCTTCCGTGTCCCCAGCACCCGCTCATACTTGCTGTAGGACTTTACGGGAGTCACTCCACCTCTCTGGGTCTTAATCTCTGTGGAGTGAGGAAAGGCCTTCCTACCATTGTTAAGGTATTGGAAGAACTCGACGAGCTCATTAGTGTAGTGTTACTGAAACTGATTAATACGACTCAAACCGTCCCTGCGGCAGTGTGCGTTCTTGCTACCTGCCCCAATGTTCTGGGTTCCCAATGAAAGACACACACAAACACACACAGCCTTATATTTTAGCATCCCTTAAATAGATCAATGGCTGGGCCACGCCCAAACCTTCACATGACTAACACCTTCTTTTCAATATTCCTGAATTATTACTTACTAAAATCTATATTCCATCTTTGTTGCCCCAGACCCAGTCGGGGGCCCTGGGCTCTTCCTCAGCGCCTATGTGATTCTATGCTCTCTCTTTTGCAGCTCTCAGCCCTGGCAGCTACTCCTTTCCCCAGCATGGCAGCTCTCCTTCCCTCTCTCTCCTGGTTCCTTGCCCGGGAATCCTAAAGTCCTGCCTCTGTCTCCCTGCCCAACCACTGGCTGCCAGCAACTTTATTAACCAATCAAAATCAACTGGGGGGGGGGAGGTACCCTCCAGTGTCTTACATGCAGATTCTTGTGCAATTTTGGGAACCCAGTTAACATAATACAAGCATTAGACAAATTCATAACAGTGTAGATGTACTTTGAAGTTCTGCTCTGGATAGACACTTAGCTTCTATGGGATTTCAGGGGGGCTCAGATGATACTTTTTTTTTTTTTTTTTTTTGGTTTTTCGAGACAGGGTTTCTCTGTGTAGCCCTGGCTGTCCTGGAACTCACTCTGTAGACCAGGCTGGCCTCGAACTCAGAAATCCGCCTGCCTCTGCCTCCCGAGTGCTGGGATTAAAGGCGTGCGCCACCACACCCGGCCCCAGATGATTCTTTACCCTGTATCACCTCCTCTGGCTCATCCCAGTGCCTCAAATTCCATTAGAACTGCTCCCTGGGTTCACCCTTTATCCCCAGTAAGTCCCCAAGAATAGCAGTCTGCTTATAGCAAAATTGACCATTATTCTCAGACACAAGAATATCCATGCAATCCATCATGCGTCCTAGATAACTATGGATGTGACTCGTTTGTAGGTGGCAGGTTGTTTCAGGATATAGAGATCTCTCCTAGAGCTTGCCATGGATGGGTCAAGTGCATTTGGTTATGAAACCAGCAAGGCAGATGGTCCAAGACAGCAGGATGCTCCTTAGCAAAGTCCTTGCTGTTATGCTCAGCCTCATCCTCCAGATAGATACACCATATCCCAAACGGGCACAAATAAGGGTGTAAAAGTTCTGTGCCCGTGGCTACTTGCATCCAGCAGGTCTGCTGATCTAGGTCTAGAAAGCAAAGAAGTAGCCTCTGGGATGCCACGTTTTGTGGAATCTCAGGACAGGAGACATTTGGGGAAGCTGTGCAGGGTGGGTGTGGCCTGTACAGAGCTCAGAAGGCACTGCACGCCAGTCCAGAACAGGCAGAATGGAGTCTAAGGAAACTCAGGAATAGCATTGTCAACACACAAACAGTTCTTTCCACAAAGGGATAACACTCTATTCTAGAACCTACTATGAGTGACCATGGCCCGGGAACAAAGATTCATGTTTCGTCAAATACCACATGCCGCTGTGGAAGGGGTTACATAAGACATTTATTAGTTACAGAACGAAGAAAATAATAAATCACAATGCTTAGCAAATACACCGAAGGAGGCCACTGATAGGTTGATTACAGCACAGCGGGAAGTCTTGCTCTAGGTTTCAGATGCTGTTTAATGACACCTTAAGGTCTTATATTGGCAAGACCTAGTGGTCTGCTAAGAATACATTGTAAGGTCTTGATAGTCATAAGGATGTTAGGTCAGACACTGGGGTGAGCAATGGATGGCTTTCAAAGGGTCTAAGAATAGCCCAAGATAACTTGGCTCCTCTCCACATCTCAAAGTTCAGTCACTTGGCCTTGTAAAATCTTAACATGGGGTTCATTCCCCTCCCCTTTCCTTCTGGGAACTTCAGCTCGCAGCAGAATGATTGGCAGATTACTCTAGGATTTTAATTTACAGAATGACTGAGTGTTTGGGATGCAATTGTCTCCGGTGCTAGGGATGAGGTCATCCCCAGCAGTGAGGTCTCGGTTTGGGGTGATGTTGCTGGAGACGATGTCATCTCAGGGTGAACTCTGAGTCAAGGCAGTGCTGTCTGGGAAGTGTGGCCTTCCCTGTGAATGCTCTCTCAAATCGATGTGGCTTCCATGTTTGGATAAACCCATTTTGGGGAGTGAACTTGTGGATTGGGCCTCTGGTACAGCACCCAGACCCTTCGTCATAAGACTGCAGTCACCAGAGAGGTTAAAGCTACATCTGTCAGGGGTTGGTCTAAACAATCAGATGAGCATCTGTCTGCTCCATGGGACAGCCCATGATTAATGAGTCCTAGGAGTGTGTGTCTTTTGTCGGGCCTCTAGCTCTTATTACATAGAGACAAGATAGGAAACTTGTAAGGCTTATATGCTTGGGGCAAGAGCGATACTAATTTTAGAAGTTTATTTCCTGGTGTTGTATTAGTTACTTCTGTTGTCTGTGAACTCATGCAGGGCAGAAGAAGCTCAAGAGAGGAAGACTTCAGCTCCCAGTCTGAGAGGGGACAATCTGTCATGACCTGGTAGAGTTCATTGCAGCTGGAACATGTAGCTGGGCCTTTGTTACATCCCAGAGGACGAGGAGGCAAAGAGTTCTGGCTTGAAGCAGAGGCAGCCTTGTTGCCTGCAATTCCTCCCCAGTGGGTTGAGACTGCCAGCTAGGCCTCATGACCTTTCTTCCCAACAGCATCACTAGCAGGGGATTGAGTGTCCAGACCCGTGAGCCCATGGTGACATTTTGTCTCTAAACTCCAACAGATGGAAAGGAATTTGGGGGGCTGGAGTGGCTGGTAGCTTAGCAGTTAACAACAGCTTGTACTGGGCTTGCAGAGGACCCATGCTCAGTTTCTAGCATCCATGTCAGGCAGCTCACAATTGCCTGTAACTCTCGAGCCAGGGAGATCCAAAGCCTATGGGTTCCTTGAGACCCTGCATTCATCTGTATATACTGCCCACACCAGACACATATCCATACATCTAATCAAAAACAACTAAAATAGATAGTGTTTGGTTTTGTTGTTGTTTTTGTTTTTCAAGATAGGGCTTTGCTGTGTAACCCTGGTTGCGCTGGAACTCACTCTATAGACCAAGCTGGCCTCAAACTCAGAGATCTGCCACCACCACTGAGTCACTGCTACCCAGTTTAAAAATAAATCTTTTGCTGGGCAGTGGTGCCACATGCCTTTAATTCCAGCACTCGGGAGGTAGAGGCATGTGGATCTCTGTGAGTTCAAAGCTAGCCTAGTCTATGGAGTTCCAGGGCAGCCAGGTCTACACAGAGAAACCCTGTCTAGAAAAACGAAATAAATAAATAAACATTTGAACAAGTAGACAGAGCCTGAGCTAGGAGGTGACTTGTCTAGCAAAATGCTTACTCTGTAAACTTGAGGATCTGAGCTTGAGCCACAGAACTACCAGGCATGGTGGCCTGTGCTTGCAATACCGGTGCTGAGGAAGCAGAGACCGGAAGACCCCTGAAGACTGCAGCTCAGCTAGCCTAGCTTACTCACTGAATTCCAGGCCAGTGAAAGATCCTGAGGAATGAGAGGCAAGAAAGCTCTGTCAAATGCCTCTCCAAGAGCCCTGCATTGTGGATTTTGAGAACTGCAAATGTATGCTATTTGTTATCCATGTCTGTGACTCAGAAAGGAATAGCACACACTTGAATTAGTCTTGTATTGTGATCTTATATATAATATAAGGTGAATATATAATATATATTATACATGTATATATTATATCTATATAATAGTAGTAATCCAGTAAAAAGTCCAGTAGTAGTCAGTATATATGTATACACACACACACACACACACACACACATGCGCCACTGCAGCCAGAGCAGATGTTGCAGTGGTGAGCAGATGTTTGCAGACTGTAAACCACTAGTGTGACGCACTCACTTAATCCCAGGGCTCCCAGGAAGCCAGAGAGCCAGGCAAGGATGGTGTCCTTCAGGCCTAAGAACTTGGCTGGAGACTGAGGGCTGGAGAAGCCAGAACTTCTTGCAAATAGAGCATGCTAAAGAGGGAACTCAGTGCAAACAGAACATGCTAAAGAACCCAGCTTTGCTTTTATCCTGATTTACAGAGGCTCTAACAGGCGCTTCTGTGATTTGAAGCCCATTCAGTATCTGGTTAAGAGAGTCTCAAGCCCAGGTCAGGGAGCCACTGTTTCCATGAGTCTAATAGGTAGCCAGGCTGGATGACAGGAACCCGAGACCGTGAGGGACAGCTGGTGTCCGGAAAGATGGGGACCACAGAAGTGAGGAGCTAGAGCTGGAGGGAGTCCAAGCTGCAACCTGGCTCTCTGTTGTTCAGGGAACCAGTTCTGTCCAGCCCCTGGAAGGCTAGGGCTGGAAAGGTCTCTGGAGGCCATAGCAGCTGAACACGGTGGCATTGCCTGCCCAGCTCTCCTTTGCATCCAGGAGACTGCACAGGGGCAGGACACCTCCAGTGTACCCCAAAAGATGGGTGAGAGAGACATACAGTCTCTTCCTCTGGCTCCGCAGACTCCATCCAGAGGCTGTTCTGCCCTGGGTAAATGAACTCACACTCTGATGTGGTTTAGCCACACTTAACTGTGTATTTTCCTCTAAACACAATGAAAATCAGGCAATGTGTTGTCCTTCACCATTAGAAAAGCCTACTATGGAAAAGCTGCCTTCACCACCTCAGCCCCATCTCAGCTGGCTTTCCCTATTCTTGAGAGCTCAAGCTCTCGGAAGAATTGGAATTCTAAGACTCTAAAATCATAGGATAATGGAGGTTTAGGCTGATGTAATCCCAGGGTTCCTCCAATCATGGAATCATAGGAAGCCACAAGGATAATCTAGGAGTTGATTACGTTAAAACCAGAGGTTCCATACTCAAAATCTTCGCATTTGGAATCTTAGCATCCCAGCCAGCATGTCTCTGTCAAAAAATGTCAAGCTGCACTCAACAGTCCCACCTCCCATGGCGTGCATAATCCTTGCCTGGGGTCACAGAGCAAGCAAGGCCGGGAGGCTGTGACTGCATCAGCCAAGGAAGTGCCTAATGTTCTCAGTGATGGTAGGAAGGCTGGTAGGATTCACAGACTGAGTCTGATCCCAGGCCTGCAACATCCCACATCCCTGCCTGGATAACCATCACACTCCTGGCCTTCTCTCTACAGCACAGACATGAGGATATCCCTCCACGGTCAGCTTGGCTCCAGTCACTTCCTAAGTTCTCTCATGAGATGATGTGGGCAAGGTCCTGAACAACATCTTGCTCTCTGGAAGGCTCTGGGGACCTGATACGATTCAAAGGTGAATATTAGGAAATACAAGTGTCTGGGGTCAGAATTGGGTCTGAGAACTCCCACCCAGCAGGGAAGGACACAGTTGAAGTCTTTTTTTGGGAGCATCCACATCCACCCCACATCCTTCCCCTGACAATCAGTCATTCATGCTGTTCCCTTTCCTCATGTGAGGAGGGCAGAGAACAGCATCCTTGGTTGATTTCAAGCTGCCTTGCTCCTGGGTGTGGCTGCTCCTCAGGTTCAAGTAACTTGTCTAGAACTTAGTCCCCATCTATACAAGTTCTTTGAAGTTTCGGGGAGGAGCTAAACACTACTCACTTTGTTATCCCGAGCAAACAGCCCACAGCAAGGCAGGCAATTCATTTCTGTACTAGAAGAGACCTCAACAGCCACATGGCCCATGTGTTGGGGAGGCCACCTTAGCCAATTCTCCACAGAGTTAGAGTCACAAGGTAAGAAACTGACCAGGATATGTCCATTCCCCAGCTCCTCCCTCTCCTTGTGCACATTTCTCCCCACACTGTGTCATTTGGTCTTCTCAAGTTGAGTTGTTTAAGTATTGAGGGAGAGGGGGTTGAGGCTGGAGGCCTCCTTTCAGGGACATCAAAGGCCACCAGGCCTCCCTCCCCCTCTGTGGGAGGTCTGAGCCCCTGCCCTGTCAGCATGTGGCAAAGTCAAGTTCCCTCCACAGGAGCAGGCATGCTGGGGGCAGAGGAGGGTGTAGGCTGGGGTGGGATCAAGTTGCCCTGAGTGGAAACAAACTCCAACCCCAAACCAAACCCAAATAGAGATTCCAGGAGGAATTGGGTGTCCCAGGCCTCTCCAGGCTAGGCTGGGACAGGGCGGGCAAGCGATGAACTCAGGGCTCTGGGCTCCCCAGGGCCTCTGTGGTTCCCAGGCCTATGAAAACCAGGGAGCCTGCTCCTCCCTGGGAGACCTGGGCAGATGGAATTCTATTCTGTGAGCCAGCAGCTTGCCATAGGGGGCAGGGAGCTCAGCCTCTGTTTACATCTGTCTGACAAACGTCCACAGAGGCCCCTAGGTGGCTGAGGAAACTAAGCTAACACCACTGTGTCTCAGTTAGCTACTTGAAAGGTGTGGGTACATTAAAGTAATGTGAGCCGACCCTTAGCCTCTCCTAGGACACTGGTGTAGACCAGAGTCCTGCTCAGGGGAGCCCTGGATGGCTTCCATGAGCAACAGCAGCCCAAGGTAAATGGACCCTGGTACTTGTGAGGTGCTGAGAATCACCTTGGCTTGATCTTTGACAGGGAGATTTGTGTGAAGGAAACAGAGAGTGGCCAAACATGGTTCTTTCTGTTAGATAGGTCCAAGAGACAGTCCCTCTCTTTGCTCTTACTGTCCCAGCAGTGGGGCGGATTGGACCTTCTCCTGGCTTATGGACAGGTGCTCAGAGCAATGAGCCCGGTGGGAATGGGGAGGGGAAAGAGGGTCCCCCTGCCTTTCCAGGCAGCCTAGGCATCTGCTCCTGTTTCTTCCCACTTCAGCAGAGCCTGAACGAGCGCCAGCTCTGGGGAGACCTAAGGGCCTCCGTGGCCTGTTGCGGTGGGGTTTGCTTTGGAATGTGCCTACCACTTTCTTCCCCCTTTTAATCCTGGCTTGTGTTCCCTCCTTGTTGTTTTTCCCACATGTCTTTTACGCTCCTTTGTCCTTTGTGAAAGTGTTTTCTAGTATATGATCCATCTTTGATGTACACTGGTAGGTAGATACCTCCTGGGTCACTAAGTGTCTCAACTTCTCCCTGGAGGTCAAGCCTGAGAGCTGTTTACCCAAGGGTGGACATGTTACTGTTACTGGACCAATCATATGCTCTACTGCTCTGTGGCTGTTCTTAAGGAGCTAGGTGGAGACCTGTGGAACTTCTGTCTTCTGCCACCTATCCAGAAGCCAAATACTGATAACCACAGTTACAAGGAACATGGGACCTGGCCACCTCCATCCCTGGGTGTTGTATTAGAATTGCTACTTGCATCCAGACAGACCACACCAGGCCAATACAGTTCCATGTGGGGTTTATTGTGGGGGGAGAGGGCAAAGATGGCGATAAAGATGAAGGGGAAACAGAGAGAGAGAGAGAGAGAGAGAGAGAGAGAGAGAGAGAGAGAGAGAGAGAGAGAGAGAGAGAGAGGTCAGAAGGGCCTGCCTTTTATTTGGGTTGGGACATAGCCGCTAACAGGTAAAGGTGGGAGATGAGCCAAGTAGATTCTGGGAATGTATGGTGGTTGCCATGGCAACAGATGCACAGGGTATGTGTGTGTGTGTGTGTGTGTGTGTGTGTGTGTGTGTGTGTGTGTGTCCCTGTCGCCTCTGTATGATGTTACTGGATTCAGAGAAGACCTGCCACACAGGTTACTGATACCAACACTGGGTGCATTTCTAGCTCCCAGAAGACAGAGGCTGGCCCTTGCCTAGCTTGCTTTCTAGTCTTAATAGTTGATTCAACTTAAAATGTGGTGTATCAGTGACTCTACTGTCTCCTGTGAAGCCAGTCAGCAGCCAAGACTCAACTTGGGAGAATTTCTGAGGCATCTCCTTCCCCCGATGAAACCCTTCTTCTCTTCTTGGTGTCTGCCTCTTCCGGGTCCTGTGTCACCTCTATGTGTACACACACTGAGAAGGCTAGGCTGACTCCATGACAGGCTTCAAACTGGCAGTTCAGGAGACAAGGCCTAAATCTCTTTTTCCAAGAACTGGGAAAGTCCAGGCCTCAGAAGCTGCCCCACCACCTGTCCTGAGGCAAGGACAATGGGTTAGCAGCAGTTTCTAGACTTCAACAGTCCCCAGCCCCAGGTCATGGAATGTCCCTAGAGATGGAGCAAGATAAAGGTCACTTATCCCCATAGTCCCCTGTCAGGGTTTCTATTCCTGCACAAACATCATGAGCAAGAAATGAGTTGGGGAGAAAACAGTTTATTCAGCTTACACTTCCACGTTGCTGTTCATCACCAAAGGAAGTCAGAACAGGAACTCACACAGGGTAGGAACTTGGAGGCAGGAGTGGATGCAGAGGCCATGGAGGGGTGCTGCTTACTGGCTTGCTTTCCCTGGCTTGCTCAGCTTGCTTTCTTATAGAACCTAAGACTGCCAGTCCAGGGATGGCACCACCCCTAATGGGCTAGGTCTCACCCTTGATCACTAATTGAGAAAATACCTTACAGCTGGATCTCATGGAGACATTTCCTCAAGGGAAGCTCCTTTCTCTGTGATAACTCCAGCTTGTTCAAGTTGACACACAAAACCAGCCAGTGCATCCCCTAATGTGCTTTAAATCAGGCCTTTGAGCTCACTTGATTGTCTCTCTATTGTGGTAATGGGAGACCCCCAGCATGCTGGACTTGTGCAGAATCAAACATTCTTTGCGTATACATATTATTTGAGTCCAGGGTATCATTCTATGGCAAATCATGGACCCTTGCAATGCCACTATTTCCACTATATGCTCAGCCTGCTCAGCCCACTCTACTACTCTTAAAAACCACAAGAAAGCAAAGCAGTACACAGAAGAAACCTTTAAGGCTCTAATGTTGCAGATACTGGAGCAGCATGAAGAAACCTCCCACACTGCCCTTCTTATACACAGATTGCAGTTCCTCCAATCCCAGCCCGCCCACAGGTGAAGCTCCACCACCCACAAGCTTTGCACTGCACCAATCCCAGGCTTTCTGTTGAGTCACTGAGAAGGTCGTCCATCTCCTGTCCACAGTGAGTGTGGTTGGAGGGGAAGCTGGATTCTCTAGAGCTCACAAGGCGAGTCTTCCAAAGCAGGTGCATGCCGCCTGGAGCTGCCTCCACTGGAGAGAGGCTCTCCGACACAGGAGCTGGGTTTCAGTGGCAGCTGTAGTTGCAGTGGTCTTTCCAGCTGGAGTGGACCCTGCTTGAAGTGACCATGTCACGTTCAAAGCAGCCAGACCGCCATGTTGACAGTTCAGATAGTTGTCAAAGACGGGACCGCTTGCTACATGGCTCCCTGGCAGACAGACACTGGGGAAGGCTGTGTCAGTGTCATGAAGGAACTGAAAGGCTTGCTTGCCACAGTTTTGCTCATTTACAGAAATGAATACAGGAATGTGTGTGTGTGTGTGTGTGTATGTGTGTGTGTGTGTGTGTGTGTGTGTGTGTGTGTGTGTGTGTGCGTGTTTACAATAGAGACTTACCATGGGATTAACATTCTCAACAGTGTTTGACCCCTAACCAAATCTCCTTTGGGAGCATTGGGTTGCTCTGATCTATCTCGTTGTCACTCCCGGAGCTTCTGCTGCTCGAGTAAGCTCTCTGGCAGGCAGCCTTCGCTCCTCTGCCTCTCCAAGTTGCACCCAGAGGGATGAGTATGACATCACTCCCTGCTAAGAGTTTTGAAAGCGCCCCTCCCATGCATCCCAGGCCAGCCCCAGCTCTGGCCTCATCTCTCTGCCGTGGGCTCTGTGGTCTCAGCCATTGCTCTTCTCCTTTCCTGGTTACAGCTTTGTGTGGCCTGTATTCTGGGGGGCTTACTATCTTCTCCCTGATTCGGTGTCCCCCACATGGCTCCCAAAGCAAGACACACCTCATGGAGTGGGTCCTGAGATCCAGAGCCTCTAGGCTTCTGAGCGGCTGAGGGACTGAGAGCGAAGGAGTTGTAGGGCCTGTTATAGGGTTGGATCACCTTCCACTCCCTAGCATGTGCTGATTTTCTTACCCCGAGTCAGAAAATGCCCTCATTTGAAAATACAACTTCTCAGCTAGATACTGAGTGCACTTTGTATTGGGTCCCTTCAGGGAGCCTTCAGTATAACTGATATCCTTGACACAAAGACAAGAGAAATGATGCTGTGTCCTGCCAATGGCTGAGACTGGAGAGCTGTAAGCTGCAAGATGCAGAATGCCAAGATTTGCTGGTCGCCACCAGAAACTGGAAAGAAGCAGAGAGATCACTGGGGAAATGATTCAGCCTGTAGAACGTTTGCCTTGTAAGGATGAGGGCCCGGGGCTGATCCTCAGTGGCTGAGTTAAAAACGCTGGGTGCTGGGGTGCCTGCTTGCAGCTCCAGCACCGGCGAGGCCTAGGCTAATGAGCGAGGCCATCCCAAAGGCAGACTGTGCCTGGGAAACAACAGCCCTTACTGCCTGTGGTCCTCAGTGGGAGGGTGGCTATGATAGATAGCCCTTTGATTTTGGACTGTTTAGCTTCAAGAAGTGTGAGGCCCTGTGAGGTGACTCAGTAACTAAAAGCACCTGCCACCAAACCTGATTCCCTGTGTTCTATTCCTGCTACCCACATCGTGGACACAGAGATCCAGTGCTCACAGGTTGTACTCTGAGCGCTACACATACTTTGTAGAATGCCTACACACACACACACACACACACACACACACACATGAGGGGGGATGACAAAAAAGAGGTATAAGAACAAGCTGCCACTGTTTTAAGCCCCCAGTCTGTAGTCTGTTGTTACAAAAGCCCTAGGAGAGCAGTGCAGCCCCTCGGCTGCTCACAGACAGATGGAACCCAGCTTCCCTCCAGTCCTGAGTGCCTTTTACAGTGGAGAAATCAGCTCATGGCCCTCTTTGCTCACACTTGTCCCATAGCCATCTCTGCCATCCACGGCCCTTCACACTGATCCCACAAATTCCTCTGGCTTCCTCTCTGCATCAGTTGCTTTTTGTGTCACTGTGACCGGACACCTGACAGAAAAGTTACATCTAGGAAAGATTCAGTTGATTCTGTTTTTGAGAACTCAGGGCATCATAGTCAAGGAAGGCATGGCAGATCAGCTCAGTTCACAATGTGAACCAAAGGAAGGGTAATGCTGGTGAGCCACCTGATTGCTGCTGCTGCTGCCGCCGCCGCCGCCACTGCCACCGCCACCGCCACCGCCACCGCCACCACCACCACCACCGCTGCCGCCTCATTTCTCTGTGTAGCCTTGGCTGTTCTTGAACTCACTCTGTAGACCAGACTGGCTTCAAACTCAGCAATCTGCCTGCCTCTGCCCCCAAGTTCTGGGATTAAAGGCGTGCACCACCACCACTTGGCCCAATTTCTAGTTTAATTTTTTTTTCCGTTATACTTTGTGTGTGTGCATGGATGATGGAAGCCAGAGGACAACGTTCAGAAGTTGGTTTTCTCCTTTTACCATGTGGGTCCCAGTATCAAACTTAGGTTGTCAGGCTAGGTAGCAAGTGCCTTTACCCTTATTGTCTATTTTTTCCCACCCTTTGTTCTCTCTGGGTCACCTGACCGTGGGATGATGCCATCCACATCCAGGGAGGGTCTCCGGCTACCAGTTTATCCTCTCGGGAAAAACCGCACAGGCACACTCAGAGCTTCGCCTCACAAATCTCCCAGGTGATGACGCTTCCACTTCCTCTTCCTCTTTCTCCTCTTCTGATTACAAGCTTTTCATTGGATGCCTGTCTGTACATCTGTGAACCATTTACATGCCAGAAGACAATGTCAGATCTCCTGGAACTAGCGTTACGAACCACTATGTCAAACCCACATCCTCTGGCAAAGCAGTCAGTGATTTTAACTGCTGAGCCATCGCTCAGGCTCCTCCCAGAGGACTCTTAATCCCACTGTCAATCACTCCCACTGACTCCTTTCAGCTTGCATCATAGGAGGTGACAGTCCAGACCTCCCCTCCATGGCTCTCTTGAAGCTGCACTAGAGAGCACCTCTACCCAGGCCTCTTCTGTCCATGCCCTAAAGCCTGTCTGGGGCAATGATTTCTTCTAGAAATAATAGCCAACTTATTTTTAGATCTTCTGTAGGCCAGGCACAGGGCTTTCTATATGTCATTTATCTCTCACCTCTGGGAAACAGGTGAATTTTATGATTTGGATATGAAGTTTCCCCTCAAATTAGTCAAAGATTGAACTTTATGACGCTTAAAGGCTTGGTTCCCCAGCTGTTGGCACTTCTTTTTTTTTTTCAGAGCAAAGACTTTTTAATGAATATATTTTACAAATACACTGGAGAATCATGCAATGCTGCCTGCATTGGATGCAATCCTGGGCCACAAGTCTGCACTCCTTTGCCACTGGACCTGTGATAGCAGAACCTTTCATCTCTCCTTTATTGTTTACTATGACCCCCGCATTATCTTCAAAGTAAAGAAACACTCCGTCTTTTCTTCAATATGACTTTCGTTGTCGAATCACCACTGCTGGATGTACCTTTTTTCTTAGTTCTGGTTTGCCTTTCTTAACCGTGGCCATCACCATGTCCCCCACACCAGCAGCAGGAAGTCTGTTCAGCCGTCCCTTGATTCCTTTCACAGAGATGATATACAAGTTTTTGGCTCCTGTGTTGTCCGCACAGTTGATCTACAGCTCCGACCGGAAGACCCAGGGAAATCCAGAATTTCACTCCGGAGGACCCACCGCGTCCTCACTTCGACATCTTGAGCATCCAGAAAGAGTCAGAAAGGACCTGTTGGCACTTCTTAACATTAGGAGGTTAGTCCTGGATGAAAAAGATGGGTCCCAGGGGTCGGGCGGGGTTGTGCTTTTTATCTTGTCTGGGATATCAGTTTCCCCTGCCTTTCTCTTCTCCATGAAGTGAGAAGGCTTTAACCACATGTTCTGAATGCCATGATGTTCTGCCTCACCACAGACCCAGGAACAAAAGAGCCAAGGACTAGGAGCCGAAACCTCAGAAACCAGGAGCTGAAATAAATCTTCCCTGTCTTCAGTTGCTGCTACCAAAGAGATAAAAACCGTGAACCACAGCAGCTCCACTCCCACTTTATGGAAAGGGAAATTGAGGCAGACAGGGTGCCAAGAGCTTTCCCTAATTACACTGGGTCAGGACTAGGGCTCCCCACTGGCCCATGATGTTGCCCACTTTGTCTGCAGAGCCCCTGCCTCTCCCAGAACATCTGCTTCTCCAGGCCCTCAGCCGCCACATGTTTCAGGAGAACAAATTACGCTGTAACAGGAGGTGAAATCAAACGCGGGCCAAATAGTTCTCCACGGCAATTTCATGCAAAATAATTCCAAGGCATCCATCTCTCGCTGTGTGGGGTGAGAACACATGCAGACAGAAGGACGGGCTAGCCAGAACCTAATTGGCCCTCACAAATAAATAAACAAAGCACAGACGACACCATGGTCCACAGGCAGCTAGAGCATAAATCACTGCTTTATGGGACCGGTAGCCTGTCAGAGACCAGACCCCCCACCTGGTCTCTGAAAGAGGATGCCAGTGGATGTCCTTGTCATCTGGTCTGGGATGACAGATAGGTAAGCTTGGAGTCCCCTGCCAGGCCCTCACCTCACTGGGCAGCCACCTCATACCCCAAGAGCACAGACTACATTCACACTTGCACACACTCATTCCTTCATTCCTTCTGCAAGTCACATGGAGTAAACACTCAGTAAAACCTTGAAGGACTAAGTTTGCTCACTTCTCCCCTCCTTCCACTGGATCTTGTAAGAATAGCTCCCTGCCCCTGTGGTATGACACTCCTGCAAGATGCAAAGCACTTAGCCGGGGCATCCAATCTGCTGAGCTGGGTCCCATGGCAACCCACGGTATATACACAGCAAGGTTTGCGGTTGGACAGCCCTTCCCCTTCTGTGACAGACCTGGCCCCTGGCTCCTACCAAGACTCTTCCAGTGGAGTGTGATTTACAATGCACACAGGTTTGGAAGAGTCAGCTAAACAGCCAATGTCTCCATGTCCCCTGAGTGGTTGAATGTTTCCTGTTCTCTGAGCAGTCTCTCTTTCGTGTTCCTTCTGTGTGCTCATCAGAGGAAATCCCCCGGGCCTGCCAACTAGGTGGAGGTTCGTGGCTCCAAGCCCACCACACCTCTCTTCTAAGTCCTGCATTTGGCAGCAAATTTGATGGGTGACCGATGTGGCTGATCTCATTTTCTACTCCAGTGATCATTGTTGTGGGGTATTCACCAGAGAAGACTGCTGGAACATGAGCTTAAGCCAGCAGAAAGTCTTTATTAGCCAGACAGTGACTACACTGGGTGCTCAGGATTCCAGTGTAGCACTGAGCCTTTCTCAAGGGGTTCTGGGTTGACCTAATTCAGTTAACAAAGAACAGTTAGCCAAAGCAGAACTGCAGAAGTTAAAAAGCAAGGTCAGCACATTTAGAGACTTTCCCAGAACTATGGACTTTGATGGATTGGGCCTTTGTTTTAGTGTTGCCAGGTGGTGCTGTCTGCGTGCTGGGTTTTACAGCCTGAATGGTACTTCCATCATGGAGTCGGTTGTGCTAAGGACTGGAGGCCTATTGCAGATGTGATTGCTTTGAATCCATCCAATCATTTAAAAATTATGTTAAGATACACAAAGGTTACCATTGGTGACATTGGAAATGTTGCCCACCATTATCTGGTTCTAGAACATTTTTATCACTCCCAGAAGGAACCCCCCTGCCTTTTATGCATGTAAAACTCTCCACCTCCCTCTTGCTGGCTCCCAAGAGCTGGGGTCACATGCACGCACCACCAAGCCTAGCTTAGCTTGTTAGGAACATTTTCATTTTAGAGGTACTTTCAAGTTCAGGAATTTCACTTTGGTTCAATTTTCTTTTGCTCTGTTTTTATCTACTCATCGACCCACTCATTCATTCACTCACTCACCCACCCACTCACTCACTCCTTCCTTCCTTCCTTCCTTTGGTTCATTAAGAGACAGGGTCTCACTATAATACCCAGGCTGGCCTCAAACTCATGTCCTTCCTGCCTCACCAGCACTGTCGGTTTGATAAACCTGTACCACCATGCTTGGGTCCCCCCAGCATTTTTGTTTTTGGAGACAGGTCTTACTATATATCCCTGGCTGTCCTGGAACTCACTCTGTAGACCAGGCTGGCTTCAAACACAAAAATCTGCCTGTCTCTGCCTCCCAGCTGCTAGGATTAAATGTGTGCACCACCATACCTGGCTAGCATGTTTTTAAAGGCAGAGTCTTTGTATCCTGGGTTGGTCTTATACTCACCAAGTAGTCAAAGATGACCTTGAACTTTTGATCCTCCCGCCTCTGCCTTCCCAGGACTGTACAGTCCTGTGCCACCACATTCGTTTTATATGGTGCTGAGGATCAAACCTGGGCCTTCATCCATGCTAGCAAAGCACTCTCCCTGTGAGCTACACCTCCAGCCTTCTCCCTAGCTTCTTAATGATCTAACATAGAATGGAACATGGAACCTATCACCATTGAGGGTACAGGCTGTATGTACCGTGCACACACACATGTACACACACACACACACACACACACACACACACACCCCTCTGGTCCTCTTGAGTCAGTTCCAGCGTCTTTGAGGTGAAACCTGGCTTCCTCTGCCAGCAATGCTCGCCTCTTTCTTGGTAGGTGTGAAGGAGCCGATGGCACTGCTAGTTTAGAACCCACTCTTGCTCACCCAGTAAATTCAGGCTGTTGACTGACAGGCTGAGAAGGCTCCTGGGTCAGGAGTAGAGGGTGGCAGGGAGGATGCCGGGAGGCGTGTTGGTTTTGGCCCCTGGGCAGATGTTGACGTTGCTCTCAGGACTGGCGGAGGGTTTGATGGCACACTCTCAGCCCCCCGCTCACACCTCGGGGCCTCTGCATGCACCATTTCTTCTAGCTGGACTCTTCTCCTAAAATGTCTCCAGGCTGTAGCTCCTACTTATCCTTCAAAACCCAAACAATGTCACCTCTGCCATGGGGCTGGCACTGAGCCCCAGTGTTGGCTACAGCAGGCTCTCCATTTAGGAGTACAAAGTGCATCTGGCCTGTGGCCCTGTGGCAGCCCCCTGGCTACGGACTCCCTTGCCTGCACCCCTTCAGCCCCTGCCTCTGCATCAGAGTACCTTCTTCCTCATGTGGTGTATCTCTGATCCTACTACTGTCTTTTTTTTCCCCCAGAGCTGAGGACTGAACCCAGGGCCTTGTGTTTGCTAGGCAAGTGCTCTACCACTGAGCTAAATCCCCAACTCCCCTACTACTGTCTTAATGCTTGAGACAGGAGCCTACAAAGTCCAGCTCAAGAAGGCAAGACAACTCTAGAAGCAGCTTTTTAAAGAGATAATTTACAATCCATGTCAATTTTCCATTTAGAGTTACAGTCAATAGCGTCTTGGTATTTGCGTTTTTATTGGTTTTTAATTACGGTAAATTATCTATCATATAAATTTCAGCATTTTAATCATGTTTTACATTTATTTATTAGTACGTGTAAAATGTATGGGATGAAAGATTTTTATCATGCCAGTTTTAACTATGTTTTAGAATAATTCCTTTGTGTGTGTGTGTGTGTGTGTGTGTGTGTGTGTGTGTGTGTGGTGTATATACACATATATGCACCACAGTGTATTAGGGAACAACTTTCAGAAGTGGGTTCTCCTTTCTACCACATGGGTTCCAGGGATGAAACTCAGGCTTGGTGGCAAGTGCCTGTGTCCACTGAGCCCGCATGTCAGGTGCAGAATTCAAAACCAGTAACTGCATTCATGACAATGTGCAGTAACAGCCCCTCTTAGTCACTGTCCTACTGCTGTGAAGAGACACCATGACCGAGGCAAATCTTATAAAGGAAAGCATTTAACTGGGGGATGGCTTACAGCTTTAGAAGTTAGTCCATCACCATCATGGTGGGGAGCACGGCAGCATGCAGGCAGATATGGTGCTGGGGCAGTAGCTGAGACCAGGCACGGCAGCTGAGAGTAACATAAATTCCAACAGCCCAGCTCAAGGGGTTTCAAAGGGTAAGTGGCCTGGAGACCATATTTGTGACACTTTGGAAAAGAATGTGGCTACTTCTTGCCCTTGTCAAAAAAACCTGAAGAGTTTCGCCCTTAGGATGTCTCCTCAACAATAGAACAGTGACTAAGGCACGGTCTAAGGCTCCAGTTTCGGGCAGACCTGTGTCAGTCCTGGGATTCCGTCAATAGCAGTATGATTCTCCCACCCAGGTCCCACTTGTCTATTTGGAAATGGGGCTGTTTCAGACAGCCAATGGGAAAGGTCAGTGAAGCAGTAGGGATAGGCAGATTCTGAGGGGTTGGAGCCCAGTACACGCCACTATGGTGGCCCTTGATCACCTCTGTGCTGTGTGTCCACGGGCAAGTCCTTGGCCCTCTATAGCCTCAGTCTCTAGCTTTGACGGGACTGTTTGGATGAAATGATCCTATGGCCTAGGAGATTTGCTGTCTGGCACTCACTGGTCTGCCCCATAGTAAGTGTTTCACTATAGCATCAGCCAGGGGCTTATGTTCTTATGTCCTACTTCTGAGAACTTATCTCCTATCAAAGTAGCCATAGCAACTATAGTTAACCATGTGTCCTGGCTACAGGTGACTACTAAACCTGAGAGTTAAGGTGTCCGAGGGGGTTTAAGCCTTGTGGGTCTTAGGCCTGTGGTGAACAGTCATGAGGGACTGACTTTGGACAGGTGGTGGATGCTAACAAACTCAGTCAAGGATCTGGAACTTTATAAGGCAGAACAGGAGTGTACCATTCTCAGAGACTAAAACTAGATCCTCCGAGCATCCCTGTGGAGAGCTAGAAGATCTAGCTGTGCTGAGGAAGAACAGCTGGGGGAGGGGCTTGGCTACTGGGAAATGCTCGAGACCCTCCATGCCAGCAGCCTGAAGAGTCCCACCTGAGTTCCAGCCTGGGCTATAGTGAGAGAGCTTGTCTTGAAAAGAAAATGGGGGTGGGGAGGGGGTAAATAACTCATCAGATGAAGGCACTCGTTGTTAAGTCTGGTGACCATGAGAGACTCACACAGCAGAAGGCGAGAATGAGCTCCCAAAGTTGTTTTCTGACTGCCACAAGCCCAACATACACGCATACCACATTAAAAAGAAAAATTAAAATAGAGAGAAAATCTATGGGAAATTGATTATCAGAGACAACATCAAAAATTATTATAGTCAGGCATCTCATTGTGTTGAATGATCAAGTCATTGGGATGGGAAGTTGAGTTGACGGGGTAGTCGAGGTGAGCCTAGCCTCTCAGTCAGGGGAGCACCGGCCCCACTCCACCACAAGCACCTTCTCTGTGGCCAGTGTGAACCCAGCACTCTGCAACCCTGTGTGCAACATGTGACATGATTTGAGTGAAGTGTCCCTCCTTGTCCCCAGTTAGTGACCCTGTTTGGGGAAGCTCAGGGGTGGCTACGCGGAGGAAGTGCGTCACTCTGGGTAGGAACTGAGAGTGTAAGGACTTTTGTCATTTTAAGTTCATGCTCTCTGCTTCCTGGTGGTTTGAGATGTGAAACCCTGCCCTGCCCCTAGCACCTTTCAGCTTCCAGCTCCAGCTGCCATGCCGGCTCACTCCATGCCTGCCCTCTGCCATGTTTCCTGCTGTGATGGTGATGGACTCTTAGCCCCTCTAGAACTATCTGCTAAAGGAAACCCATCCTTCTGTGAGTTGCTATGCTCACAGTGTTTTATCACAGCAACAGAAAGCAATACAGTGTCCCAGCGTGTTGGGATGTCTGTCGGTGTCACCTGCCTTGGGGGGTGGCTCTGTGGCTTCTACAAATGAACACCTGTCAGGGCCTGCCACTCGGAAAGGTCTCTAGAAGTATTCCAAGCCATCAGAAAGGAGGAGTGGTGATGGCCAAGGGCCAAGACTCCAGCCAGCTATCTGGCTCTTGACTGGTCCCTGCCTCCTCCATCAAAGCGCTAGGATGCTTTGCACTGTGGGCCACTCAGAGGTTTAACTCTATGGATCCAGGTCAGCCTCGCTCCTTTCCCTCAGCGCTCTTAGGTCCTCATCATCACTACCATAGGACAGAACCCCCAAATTCACCAGCTTCCCACCTGTCCTTTAGCCTTTCTCAGATCTGTCCCAGAAAGACTTCCTACTGACCATCCGTGACCCAACGGCTCCTCCCTCTCCTTCTGCCCCTCCTCACTCAAGTCCTGGGAACTTTTGGCTTCTCTTCCTTTCCCCAGGAGACAAATTCAAAAGGCTTCTTCTCCCCACTCTGTATGCTGCTGCCTCTGCTCATCCTAAAATCCAAAAGACACAATCCCATCCTCCATTGTTCCACGTGCAGAAATCCTGTAACGAAAGCTTTACAATGACCATTCCCCCTCCACACACCTATGGAACTACACCTTGGAGATTTGGTCTCTGGGAATTTTATAATTTGGAGTTTTATCCTTGGGATTTTGACATTTAGGATTGCATCGTTGAAGAAGATAGCACCAGCCAGTCTGCTGCCCCTCCCCGAGCTAAGCCTTATGTCCAGCACTCCACTTTCTCCCTCTAGGTCCCTGGGGCCCAACATGCAGCTACTCTCAGTCTCTCTTCTGGATTCCGCCACACTCTTGGATCATCAGCTGGTTCTTCTGCCCAGAATGGCTACTCATGCCACCCATGGCTGCTCTTGCATCTCCTTCCTCCCAGCAGCGCCAGCAGCCAGGCCAGCTGTCTTGTGGGTGTCTTGTCCAGTTTGGCTGGCAGGTGTGGCTGGAAACCTGGGACACCCAGATCCACACCCAACTCTCTTGGCCTTCATGGTCTGTGCCTCCTCACCCTGCATCCCTTGAAGGATGGGGTCTAGCCTCCACACGGAGAGAATTCCTGGCTCCTGAGGGTTTGCTTCTGTCCAGCCACCCCTCAGACTAGGAGGTGGAACTATAGCATGGGGTGGAGTGGGTGTTCTTCTCCAGGGTAGAGGGGCTGGAGCACTTTCTTCTGATTTCCATGCCCCGCAAACCCTCCAAGAGTTGAAGATGGGGTGCAGGAGATGCGTGTTCCAGTCACATGGAGACTCTCAGTCTAGGTTTCCTCTGAACAGTGAGGGGCTGGCCTTCTAGAGTTATCTAAGGGCTTCTGTGGGTTTTGTTCTTTATTTAGAATGTCACCTGAATTGGGAATGCCAGCCCTCCCACTGAGGCCAGATATAGGTTGCTATCCAGGAGCTGGGAAAAGCTGGGATGGTACAAGGAGGAGACTGTTGCCCACAGTTACACACACTGTATTGTGTCCCCAGCCTGCTGCCCAACAGTACCCATGACCTAGGCATACTCCATTGGCTAGCTGGTAGGCAGGGCTCTGTTTTTCCAACAGGAAGACCAGGTCCCAAGGCCTGCCAGATTCATATACCTAGATGAAGCTAAGGTGGAGCCTAAGGCATTTCACAACTTCATGTCCGTGTCCAGGCCTGGTCCTGATGGGGCTAGTCATGGGGTTCCAACCCTCTTGAGTATCATGGGCTGCTCTTAAGGCAGCAGTCTGTTCTGGGCAACTGACTGAGCAGCCGTGACATCCAGATATCTCCCTGACACCCATGCCTGATGCCTGAATCCCACCAATAGAATCCTCACATTTGGTACAGTGTATGATCCAGGCCCTTGTGTCTAGCACAGGCCCATTTCCCACACCTGTGTGTGATCTTTCAAGTCCCTCCCCTAAGTCCCTTAGGGATATGCTTGGTCCTGAAGGAGGAAGCCAGGGGAGGTGGGCTCAGCCCCCTTGTGGGAACCTCTCCCCCTATCTGGGCCACCCTACCAGCGGATGTCCAAGGAGGCAGCGGATCACTGGTGCGAAGGCTACCCATTTCCTCTGGCCTGGAGACAGGCTGAGCCACACAGCACCATTGTTGGCTGCCCTTATCTCGGGAAGTTCTGCCAGCCATATCCGGAAGAGGCAGCTAGGCCCCCACAGCCCTGGCCTCACCTTTCTTTGCCTCTTGGAAGCAGAAGAGATCCACAGGGTTCAGATTACACACGTTCCTCTCCCACGGAAGTCTGGGTTTAACCTGGGAGTGCTGAGGAGGGCTTCAGAAGGGCCGTCCTTAGGAGGAATCAAGGGGGAACTGGAAGGGGTGAAGCTGGAGGAAGGAGAGTAAAAGGCAGCAGGTGGTGAAAGCCCAGTGGCACCTAAGGGTTGGGTTAGGACAGGGCAAAGTATGCCAGGGAGCATCTCCCTTGCCTAGAAGCTGTGCTCCAAGAGCACACATGGCTCCCAGCATCCATTTAGGACTTAGCATCAGCCCACACAGACCCTCCAGGAAGCCCTCATGGACCCTCTTCCAAGGGTCAGCCCCCTGTGCTTTGACCCACACTTGACCAGAGCCTTGAGCACTCTGTGTGACAGTAGGTCTGTCTTCCTGGCCATTGGCTGCCTTGACGTCAGACATCCCATGACTACAGGTCTCCTCCAGCCTATATTCACTACATGCCAAGAAGTGTGACCTACTGAAC